>NC_135562.1:3817633-4022633 GCF_964340395.1 Glandiceps talaboti
CTGTAGCTATAAAATTCATCTTCCCGCGTTCTTTTCTTACGACAAACCTGAGTATGGATTGACTTTGTGTCTAAACGAATGATCCGCCATGATAATAAAATATTTGTATTTCATAAGCTAATTTCTCCATGACTTCTTTTTTGTGTGAGAGAGGAAAATAAGCACTTTGACATTTTGTTGGTACCGAAGGTTATAATTCAAAGCAAATTAATGTTTCAGAGTTCTGTATATCATTTGAGTTGGGGTCAAGCACTAAGAATAAAAAGACATGTGAGAAAATATAAATGCGGCATTATACCAGTTTATGGTGGAGTTCTACCAGAGTGACTACTGCTGCTTGGAGGCTGGTCATTTGTAACTGACTGAGAAGTGGTATTTTGGTTGGGGAGGGGTATCAATTCTGAAACACCGCTTGATTCAGAACGGATGAGTTTTGCTCATATAGGACTGAGCTGGGTCAGGGATGCTCAGTTTGAGGAAACACATTTTCAACGTTAACTCCAAAACACCCATGTAACATTTCATATATTTTTTTTTTAAATTACGACGAAAAATACACACACGTTCCAACACAGCCTGTTACTCTTAATTATTTGTCAATATACAATCGTTTGTCTTCATTACCTTAGCACTATTGGTACTAGAATTACCTGATATTTACTCAAAATGATTCTCTTTTGGCGTTGGTTTATTTGTCTGCATAAATTTAAAGGTAGGTATATGCTTATAAGCCTTAAATTGATACCTGTATAGCTTATCGGATCCGGATTATCTCGGATTTCGATTGCTAAGTAAAAGTTGGCGTCCTTCAATTCAATAAATTAGCCCTTTCAAATAATACAAAACGAGGCTGGTACGTGAGGTTCATTGATCGGTCAATTATGATTACCCAAAACTGTAAATGCTGCAATAAGTCTGATTACAGGAATAATTTTGATAAAATCCCAGTTTACGGAAATAAAAACTGGTTTCACATACAAAGATGACACCCTCGTCATGTCTTCACGTTCATTTACATATCCATTGCGATTGAGTTGAGGATACAACAGCTCGAATCAGGTGAGTATCCGATTGCAAATACCTACAGCGCCCTTTATTTGATCTGGTATTTGCACATTGCGTCGTTATCTTTCCTTGCACATATTGAAATCTTCTTAGATCTTCGTCGAAGTCGCCATCATAGTTTTTGATTTTTTCCCAAAAGGTAGCATTGAAGTGTTCATAAAGCTGTACATCACCTGGATTCAGCCTCGCGAGGCTTTCTTTCATTTTTGGTGTGATCGGCGCTTGGTTTTCATAATGGACTTTACAGGGCGAATAAATGATATCTTCAAAGTTCCAACACATCAGTTTTCTTAACAGGACGAGTGATTCGTCGAAGTACTCCAATAACATGATCAAGTCCAGTTCATTATCAAGTAACTGAAGCGCTAAATTTACAGCTGTCTTATTGGTATGGTATTTTGGCAGGAAGCCGAGAGTGTGAAACTGACTCGTGCCATTCCGCATTACGCGTATAAGTTTTCCGTTCAAAATATGCGAATCTTCTATATCCCTTAGATAAGCCGCAAATGGATTAGAAATGTTTGGATAATCCATATCGGCATCACTGTAGTAAAACTGAGATCTTCGTTGTTCGTAAGGTGAGCGAAGAATCGCAAAGTATTTCGCATTTGGTATGATTTCGTCCATAGCAAGACGATTGTAATGAACGTGACTGGCCATAAAGTTATACCCGGGGAAATCAGTGCAGTTGTATCGCAAGATTTTCAATCCGGGTTCAATGTCTGATTTGTCCGGTAGAATGGCAGCTGTACCCGTGGGGTTGATAGCTGCTATAAGACCGTTTCGTAGACCGTATCTGTATAAAATACTCGCCACTGTACTCCCACCTGTCTTCATAGTTTTAAGGAACACGAAATTGCGCACGGGGCGACAGGATCTCTCAGAATTTTCGGTTGGACTACCTATCAGGGTACCCTCATTTCTGCCGGGAAAAAATGTAGTACATTAGAATTTTATCATCAACACCAGAACACACATAGACATATACTTTACACATACAGCAAATAACATGTCCGTATGATCTGACATACATACATACATACATACATACATACATATACATACATACATGCATACATACACACACACACACACATACATACATACATACATACATACACACATACATGCGTACGTACGCACACACACACACACACACACACACACACACACACTTTCCGTTATTTTATTTTTCTGTCTTTAGATGTTAATGACGTTCTAACCCCCCACCCCCTTTTTAGGAAGCAACTACGTAAATCTTCGAAATGTTGTTGAATACTTACACCCTAGGTAAGCTATTTTGGCTATGAATTTCCAAAGAGTCGTCTTTTTTCTCAAACGGGAAGAGCATTGTTGTGATTGTACATACCATTCCAATGACAAACAGTTGGACGACTAACTTACATGTACAACTCTTCCATCTAAGCCGACCTGGAAAATGAATTTGATCTAGCTTGAATGATGTACTAAATGATTACTTATGTATGTATGTGTATGTATGTATATGTGTGTGTGTAATGGAACTTAGAATAAGTTGAATTGGCGTGCCATTGCAGTGCTGTGTACACGTCTATATGCAAATAACGTATGCCTATATAACTTATTTCGTATATAGATTGAATATAAAAGTATACTGAGATACGTATTAACGAATAAATTATATATAAGCGATGTTTCTAAATACGAAGTAACCAAACTTACCTATTCCACAAGTCATTTTAATACATCGTAAAGGTTCCAGTCAAACAACGAAAACAAACCAGTCTTCACTAGGTTTTGATTGCTAAGGGCTAAACCATTTAGTATTAGGGAGGGAGAGGAGAAATTATAGGACCAAAAAGCAATATTTTGAGTCTCAGGATTGTATTTATTTTTCTAGAAAACTTGTTAATGTTTGCCTTTAACGTACGTGACGTGTGAAAGTCTGTCTGTCTGTGTAAAGGGCATGTACGAGAGACAGGTTGAAAGTTATATGAGCCCCCACCACACCCCTAGAAAAAAAATGAAAATTACTATTATTGCTGCTAATGTTAAAGGCTCATGTTTTCTTCTACTTGTATTGACAATAATAAAAATTTCCTTTCCCGTTGGTATTCCTCCCACCCGCCGCACACTGTACACTCCATACATCCACACACACACACACACACACGGAGAATTTTCAATTCGAAGTTAAAGTGAGCATTCACAGCTATATCAATGGGTATATTTGCAGATTGTACATATGTGGAGTCAAGGGTGGATTTTTATTTTGGTTTCGTCACTTTCTCTTCTCATTCAATCTGTATTTGTGACATCACAATCCATCAAATTAGAAAATCTCTGTTGACAATATACAATACATCATATGATCGAAGAATCAAATTTATACAGCTGCTACATTTGGAATAATTGAACTCTCCTCCACAAATATTAGCTACAGATTAAAAACTAACATTCAGATTTTAACGTTTCAAATAAGTGGTCATCAATCATGTAGAGGAATTCCAACTTATGTTATGGAGTGCCATCGTTCGATATTCATACAAGTCAATAGACACTAGGTACACGTGTAGGGTCTATTCATACTTATTGAGAGATTGTTTTATCCACTTAAAGTCAGTCAAGTAAGTGTTTATGGCACGTCAGTACTCCTGACTCTGCACAAAAATATGGAAATTCACAATTTTATGAAAACAAAATTTAAATTGATACGTCAGTGGTAAACACCCTTCCTCACACCCTCCAAACATTACGTCAGACAAGACGAGTAGCAGAAGATTATGTGATTCAATTTAGTCCGAATCAGCTGATGAACAAGTACGTACATTTTATCCAAAGTTACCATGTTCAAATTTTATTGCAGCATAAGAAAGTAAGCCGTGGAGGTACTAAAGTCAGAACGGATACAATTGCTGCTTGCCTCCGTCTATTGCAGGGTATGATCGTAAAAACTTTGTCATTGTTCATGCAGTGATTTGTAAACAAACTGCGTACAAATTTTCCAGTTGCTGCAATTATAATTATAAAGATATGCAACAACTGTATTACAATGTATATGGATCACACCCTGCAACAGAGAGACACAACAATTGTATTATAATGTATATGAATTACACCCTGCAAAAGACAGACACAGCAATTGTATTACAATGTAAATGAACCATTCTCTGCAAGAGAAAAACACCAGCAACAATTATTATTACAATGAGATGCAAACACGGACTTGGTTGATGATGTTTCACTTTTTTTTTGGCGGGAGAAAAACAAAGCTCCAAAATGTATTTGTATTTCCCCTCCACATGGTCACTTCAATTGTGATACAAATTAACCATGGTCTTGTCACTTCTTCAAGCAAAGAAATTAATACATCTTAAAAAAATATCAATACCAAACAACCCAATGGTACCTTGGCAGTAAGAAATTCTTGACACAATCTGGTCATACAATTTGACAAATTAAAAAATAGTAACAATAAAACCCACCAAAACACAATTTTCAAGAAAATTTACTTATTGAAAACTTCAAAATGGGGATATAAAATCTGAAAATACAAATAATTGTAAATTATTTTCATTGGGAGTCAATAATTCTAGAAGCATATGACTCCAACAAATGTTGTATACATATATATGTACTAAAAGTATTATTCATTATTAGCTAATGTAGAATCAGATATTTGATCTGAACAAGCATACATATGTTAATATATGTAACAATCCCATGACACACAATTGCAAATGTGGTATACTTAGGGGTATTTGCATGAATGCCTGCAATGTTCTCATCCATATGGCCACTTTAACAATTAAAAAATGACAAAGACTATTCTCTGGGCTACACGACATGTACCATTTGAACTATTTTAATAGATTCTTCTCAGTGGATAAAATCACTTTCAATGATTCTTTTCAGCCAATAAAAACAGATATGATAACATTCAAAGCAGTGACAACCATGACAAGTATTGTGGCAAATGTATTATACTTCATGGCTTTATCCTTCTCCTCTTCATCAATTCCATCATCATCAAAATCCATAAAATACTGAAATAGAACATAAGGAAAATTACGATATTGATTATTTGATCTACAAAGAACACACAATATCATGTAGTGTGACCGTGTGTCTAATGTATTAACTAACTAGTACATAGTATTGTCATTTTCTTTATCCATTCACCTTCAAAAAACGGAATGATATCATAAAAAATAAATATATTATTCTGATATGATATGGTAAAATCCATAGCGCTATGATATGATAAGGTATAATGATGATATAAGGATAGCATGTATACACGTTTCTGATAAATGAAGTACGCCATATTCTGGTTCCCAAACTTTTGGTCATTTTGTTCATATGAATTGCAATTTACTCGACATTGTGTTAGAAGAGCCTTTGGCTCAACAATATATCGAGTTTAAATAAAGTCAAACAACAACAACAACAAGATCGCACCAAATTGGCAAAGTGAGAGCTAAAATTTTGTCATGGCCATTGACCATATCGCAATATGCAAAGCCATGAACAGTGGTAAAAGAACTCGTTGTGTTCTTAGAAGAGCATTACAGTAGTGGTTAGACATATTCTGAGTACTGATTGCTAATAAAACAGTACATGTGTAAATGACAGCAACACGGAAAATGACTCACTGGTAATTTTGTGTCTGCTGTCTTTACACTACCCCACTCAACTATTTTGGTACTCACTTCAATCAAGGCTCAAAATAGCTTGTTAACAGCACCCTAGTGGCCAAACTATTAAATCTGTTACCTCTCTGACAACTGAAATATATTTAGATGTTATTCCCCAATATTTTTCTTCGCTCAGCCAAGGAAAATACAAGGTCATGAATATTTTCCAGCTGAATGAAGAAGGATATTGGAGAATAACGTATAATTAAACCAACACGAGTAATATCAAAGACAAATATGGGATCGGGAAAGCAATGGCAATTTAAAAACATTTTGACTCATATTCTGAACACAGCAGAACCAGTGAAATAGACACGCATTGTCACGGCATACTGTAGACGTGCGTTGTCATGACATAGAATGACCAGAGTATGTTATTCCATATTTTTTGTTCAAATTGGTTCGTGCGTGGTATAATGGATAATGCAGATTTATACGTGTTAGACTATCGTACTGAAAGCACCTCTTTATAAGTATTTTTTATTCCACCTGTCAAGTTACATTTACTGAGTGGCTGTCATTTTCATGTTTCCAGTTCCAGTGTTTGGAATTGGCACAACTCTAGTTTTTAATAATATGTGTAAATACATATAACAAAAGAAAACAACAGCAGCTTGCCTGTTTCAACACTGTGATTCTGGCCCACAACAATGTTTAGTCACAGGGATGTGGTTTAGTGCAGTACATCACATATTTGCATTCTACTATGCAAGAGAAAAGCTTAATTACAACAATACATTCAGAAACTTTGAAAGTAGTAAACTAAGTAAGTAAGCTATTTAGTTAAAGTATAGTGTAGAAATTTAGGGTTTGAACTAAACTCTACATCATTGTTAATTACATAACTATTGTCAGTGTCAACTTTTTACACCATAGAACTATATGCATTATTACACATGTGTACCAGTGATTACTTGCAACGGTGCACTTTCATACTAGTCGTATTTGCCCTGCAGCTAATACCGAAGATATTATTGCATACCTTTATGTAAATGTTATGCAAATGAATCTGCAATCATTCTGTGGACACAAAATTACACAGACCGCACAGTAATTGCTGTTTTGGATAACATATGTAATAATAACAGAGCTCCATGCCATATGAGTGCTAGTGTGGGTAGTTAGGGGTATTTGCACTTGTCCTTGCAGCATTTTCACTAAATACACTCATAGTCCTGTTGTCGGTTCCAAGATGCATTGCGCGTCTCTCCAGAAAATGCCATGTATTCTGTATGCGCGGAGGGGTTTGCACGTGCTACTTAGGGGGATGGTTGTCATATGACGGTACCCTGGGTTTACCTGTAAAATCCCACTCTGTCATCGATGGCGTTCAGTTTTTGTTCTATAAAATCACCCGTACCCATAATTAAAGAGGTCAACATGTCTTTCCATCATTTCTTGATGAAAATGTTATTTCAAATGTAATTTAGACAAAACAAGACTAAACCTAACAACATAAGCAAGGTCCTCTCACACAGTGCATCTTGGAACCGGAAAATCGACTATGGAAGTATTTCCACAAAGAACACTGCAAGCATTCATGCAAATACAAAGAATATGCTACCTTTGCACAGCATGGGTTGCTGTTATGTTATATTGTAGAACATAAGCACATGAACTCAGTACCCAATGATATAAGATATCAGTTACTTCACATAATATGATTTATAACAGAATGAGTAAAATTACCTTCAGAGCTAGCAGAATACTAACACTGAGTTGAAGTATCATAGACAAAATAATCATCACCAGCAGCATGTAAAAGAAATCCCCCTCTGATCCTTGTTTCAGTACTTGTTTTAACTGTCCTGCATTGGCTGATAGCAATGACATGTTAAGGAATCCCTGAGCCACTGTTTTAGTACTTGCATAGGTTGTACTCCTGGATTTGGTGTACGCATAGATGGGTTTCTGTATTGTGGAAGAAGTAGGTGACTTGTTGCTTAACCCTGATTGCTTCTCATCAACCTGAAAGACAGGATTAGCCAAGGATCACTTGAAGTTTATGCTAAGGTAACAGAGAGGAGATAATCTTGTAGAGTTTACAAACTTGATGGTTATTAATTTTGATGAAAATTACACACTGAAAGTCAGTCCCAATTCTTCAGCTAAATAATTCTGTTTGTCTGATAGTAGTAAATGGATTATTATTTTAATCATAGGCCCTGAAGGTCAAGGCCATATCAATGTGATTAAAATCTGATGTAGTGCAATTTCTTTGTTTCCCTATCTTTCCTACATTCTTTTGTGTTGTGTGAGTTAGCGCCTTCTTCTCACATCTGACACAATACCATAGGCATTCTCATACAAATCTTGAGTGCTGAGTGGATTTACTCAACCAATGAGAATGCGTAATACACGAAAACATAGGGGTACAGAAACTCAGAAAGCTCTGTTCGAAAAGAGCTCGAGCGTAAAGTGCAAACAATGATGTTACAGTGTATTTTTAATGTTCAGTGGTTCTCTTTGTTTCAATTTCAATTGTCGAGTGTTATTTTGTAAGATGGAATCTGATTGGCTATTTGTAAGTATGAGATTTGTACATGAACTTCTATGGTATTGTGTCAGATGTAGGTACAAGGTGCTAACAGAACAGAAAAGAACAAACAACAATAAAAGTAGGAGGTAAAAAAAGAAATCAGGCCAAGTTCATTACATCAGATTTTAGTCAGATTGCGGTCATGTCAACCTCATGTATAATGATAACAGAAAGATCACAACTGACAACATAAAGAGTATCATACACTTGAATTAAGTCTCTATATCTTTTGTACAAATAGTGAACATTGACATCAAACATGATGTCATTCATGACTCAGCAAAATGTAAATACACATTAAACTTCAAAGGTCACCGAAATGATGCATGTATGTATGTATGTGTGTGTGTGTGTGTGTGTGTGTGTGTGTGTGTGTGTGTGTGTGTGTGTGTGTGTGTGTGTGTGCGTCACTAGTTCTCAGATCACCTTTGCACAAGATTTGAAAGACAGTTGCAATACTTGAATGAAACAAAGCAAACGTGATATCAACAAATAGCTTGGTTATTTGCACCTAACCTAGAAGGTAAAATGTTTTCACAAAAAAGTTTAGCCCCGACAGGGGTAGGCAGCTGAATAGAATCTCTTATAGTACTTAGTAATAATATTTTCATGACCCAAAATTTAAAAATAGCTACTATTCAATCATATTTGATAGTGTTATGAAAGAAGGAGATTTGCATATGCCCCTTCAGTATGTCACACACAGACAAATGGTTGTAATGTAGACAAAATGAGTACATCAGTAGGTGTAGTGTCATTACTGTACACAAAAATAAATCAAATGCAGATTCAAAATAACAGACAGGTGTACCCTTTCCCATGACTACTACATTTTATTTTAGTCATGATAAAAATAATCAGTTATGTAGTGAAAACATCAGTGACAATTAATTACCTTTGAATCACAACCTCCTCCTTTGACCTCCTCCACATTTCCCTTGTCTGTCTTTTCTGTTTCCCTCACATTCTTCACCTCAACTGTCTCTTCTTTAGTTTTAACCTGTTTGTGACATCAACAAATAAATTTACAAGGAATATAGAGATATTTCAATTTTTTGCTCCAATGAGCATCAGGTATTTTTGTATTATGTATGGTTTTAGTTACATTTGACATGAATTTATGATTTCTTAATGTCTTTTCAGTTTATGTGACTCATGTTTCCTCACAATGTTTGTCTTCAATACATCTGATTTGATGTCTCACTACATAAATCTATTCATACAAACAAACACACACAATGTACCACAAACACACACACAAACACACACACACAGCCACACACACACACACACATGCACACACACACACACACACACACACGTGCACACACACACACACACACACCAAAAACACACACGCACACACAGACACACTAATCATCTATCAATGATGATAGAGATCAATATATACATGGTATGACTGTTATGATGTCCTGTAATAGGGCAAAAGTTAGTCAAGGTAATTGGAAAGATTTCGCAATGTTATATTGAGATTATTCAGCATTCATTTGTTTATATGTATATCATATAGTACACAATGTAATTAGTTACATGTATGTTTACCTGACTTGGTGGACTCATCCTGTGAGGACTACCTGTACTGTAATTTTGCCTGGCTGTTGACCAAATGTCAACTCGTCTCCGTACACCATTGGGAGTAGAAGTATCTGAAGCCATGGCTATTATTCACACATTTTCCTGCATAAATTCGAAGCAATATAATATCATGAATCATACAGTAAACCTACATACATTTGTATATAGATATACACACAAATGTATCCCTAGTCTTGTGCCTCAGGTAGGATTTTTAGTGCCGTGTAGATGCCATGGGGCAAGTGACACACACACACACACACACACACACACACACACACACACACACACACACACACACACGTGGTTTGTTTTGCTGTGGAACGAATAGGGTTATGCCATCTTCTTTCAGTCGCAAATTGTGGTTTCTTGGATGGTGCGTGTCAAAATAAATGTAAACAAGTAACATTCAGGAGCGAGTTGGGACGGGTTCAGGGAGGATCGTGGGATGTCTATGACGTAACTTACTGTAGACAAATACCTATTCTACCTAATGTAAGACATGGGACTGCCTGAGGTAGGACGTCCTACGTCTACCGGTACATGCGCCTAGTGACGCGTGCCGCAGAAGTAGAACGACCAAACAGTTTGGCAACTCGGGGCTGAACTGCTCAATGTTAGTTGTTGATTTTGTAAATTGTATATTTATAGTCATCTTCTGTTATTTGGAATTTAAAATCTTAACGATACAACGGAGTAAAATACCCATTCGATATTGATGGAGATACAAGAATTTAATATACTCAAGTTAGTAAAGTTCGTTCACTTACAATTCTGTTTGTTTTGAACCTGTCCAACCGCTAGCCGCTGCCATCTTTGAATCTTGGGGAAGCCTTCTGACGTCATCGCTGCATAACGAAATCGAGGCACCAGGTTGTTCCACGTCCAAGGTTCCCATCACTACATGTCATACGTCATACATGCAGATTAGAGCACCTTCAGATTTTCGGAAATGAACATTATTTTTGCAGTTTTATGTTCTTATTCTTATTTTTCTTTTAGATTATTAACTGAAACAAACATTGTTGAGGATAACATGATCATAAAAATAAACTGTATGCACTATTTGAAAATCTGCAGAAATACAGACTTTGTCATTACAAACGAAAGAAATCATTCAGATTGCAAAGAGGGTGCACTTTATAGCAATCTTATTAAAATCCAATGTGGTGAAAGCGTCTAAATGCTTTATGTACCTCTATTTCCTTCATTTTGTGTTGTTTGTTTTCGTACCGAGTGATCGCCGCCAGGAGGCATACACACTGTCACAATAACACATTTACACACTGTCACAATAACACATTTACACACTGTCACAATAACACATTTACACAGTCACAATAACACATTTACCCACTGTCACAATAACACATTTACACACTGTCACAATAACATATTTCTACAGAATCCATTCAGGTTTGGGACTGTTATCATTGTCAGTTTGTCCTCAGGATGGCAACATTGGGGTGGGGGTGGGGGGTGGGGGGTTCCAGGAGTAATTATGATTCAAACAGTTGGGGATGAATACTTGCACAGAGTCCACAGGTGCTATGCTTGCTTGGCCTGGGTGACTCCAAGATAGACTGTTGACTGACTGAGAAAACCCTGACAAATCCACAGCAACGCGACAATGGAGCATGCAACATAGCCATTTGACCAAGACATATCCTGATACTTCCCTTCTAACCAGCAAGGAAGAAATACTACAAAACCACACCAAAACTTTATTTTAAGTTAATTTATTGAATTATTATCTTCCACAGGGTGTTGAAAAATATGAAGAACCTGGGTGTAAATTATTCAGAAAATCTCACCCATTGAACATGAACTTAAAACTAATAACATTCCACATAGAAAGTTTCATTACACTGAATTGAATAATTTGAGGCATTAAAAATTACACAGAACCATAATATTGGCTATGAAGTTTGTTATGTTTGAGTCAAAGTACTTACTCTAAAATACAGAAAATCCCAGATAACTGTGACGAGATCTAGATATGTTACTAACACTATGTCAGTATTTTTTATTAATTCATTTAGTTTTACTTGCTTGTGTGTATGTATGTGCGTGCATGCATGTATGTATGTATGTATGTATGTATGTATGTATGTATGTATGTATGCATTTGTGACCAATTCCAAGTTAGCTTACCAAATGACTGATTTCTTGACACCTAAATAGTTCAAAACAGTTTATTATATTGTTTACACATGGATGCCATGCTAGAGTACATAGTTTTGTTACTGAGTAGAAGACATGTAATTCAATTTATTAGAGGTCAATAATTAACATAAAACAGCAAACAACTTACAGCTGAAATCTGGGTTAATAATGTGTGGGTTTTTTTTTTATATTGTCCCTTACATCCTGAATTCCCTGGTGCACATACAATCAATTGCAGCCTCTAAAAGCATTTATATTGCAACCTCTATCCTACTAGGTACCCAATTATACAGCTGGGTTGACTGAGGCACAGTCATGGTTCAAATCTTACCAAAGGACTTTAGCCACTCAGAAACAAAAAAAACAGTGACAGGGCTTGAAACTGCAACCTGCAGATTCCAAGGCAGCCACTCTAACCATTCACACATCATAGCATGTTGCTGCTTGTTCCATTCACATTTAGAAACTCCTCATGCATATACTTTTAGAGTTAATGAGGCTGATTTCATCCTAACTGCTTTAGTTGATGTCAGTAATTACTCTCTCACCCTCTCTGCATTGCCCAACTTATCTAAAAACTGTGAACAAAAAAAGCGATTAATGAAACGATTTGACTTTATAATTTGATGGAATAATACTGATTTGTCTGTTTTCCTGGCTACAAATATTTTTTTTTGGCTGAATATTCACTCTCTAACAAAGACATTTCATGTCCGTTCTTCTATCAAATCTACTTATCTAAATGAAAACATTTCTCACCTTATCATCTATACTAATTTTTACTTTACCTTCTGTCTTAATTTCTGGGAGATTATCACACCAAATAAAGATCGATGCCAGGGGTAATACAGTAATGTACAATACTTAGCAACTATGATCATGATATCAACTGTACAATTTACTTTATGGCATTATAACAAGTTGACATGATTTCTTTCATAGAAGTCAAGGTCGTGCAGGTTCATTCAAAATTACCATAATAACTAAAATCCACATTTTAGATACAGGATTGGGGGTGGGATGGGGGAGGGGGACATATGCAAATGTTCCACTTCAAACAAACCAATTATTCTCAATACTACATCAATGTACAATCTATACAGTGAAATGGCATTAAGCAAACAAGAGACTCTGTTACATTTGCTGACTTCTTGCAGCTTTGGAAATTTGCATATGGTTTCTTCTCCTACTAGGGTTCAAATACAGTAAATATCACCCCTAAAAATACTCTCCAAGAAACAGTTGCTTTATGTTGTGGTTATTCATAATATATACAATTTTTAGATTAGTTGTTCTGAAACCCTTGACATTAACATAATAAATTTGACTAATTCATGAAAATATGTTTTATACTTCTATGATGTTACATATTCATGGACACAACAATTTAATGTCATTATGGTTGAAAGAAATTATAAACAAGAATTATTTTTCCATTTTATGAGTGACCTGCTTTGAGTTGTACAATTGTTATGTTACAAATAATACAATTTCAGCCATTGTTTGATAACTACTTTACCTCTCAATAAAAAGCAGATTATCAATTTCCAATGAAATTAAAAGTAAAAAATGTGTGTGTGTGTGTGTGTGTGTGAGAGAGAGAGAGAGAGAGAGAGAGAGAGAGAGAGAGAGAGAGAGAGAGAGAGAGAGAGAGAGAGAGAGAGAGAGTGTGTGTGTGTGTGTGTGTATGTGAGAGAGAGAGGATTACATAACTGCCTGTCTATTGTCCAAATATAACTATCCCTTATATCAATATTGCAAATCAGCTTAGAAATATTTGTTGTCACATGATCTCTTGTACCATGATGTTGTCTTGACAATTTCACTTAGTTGTGTTATGCAACTTATATTATATTTCCACTATACCTTATTTTCATATGTATCACAACTATTTTCTCAATTGTGGTACCCACTTTTCTGGTGTGCCATTCAAATTAAAATGTTCGAAATTCAACTTGTGTTTTCCAAAGAAGAATACATTTTTCATCTATGCAATAAAACAATTTCAAAATATGTTTTTAAAAATCTTTAATATCATACAATATTTTTCTTACCTATGTTGTAAAACATTTTTTGATGTGTAATATGTTTTCTAAAGTCTTCAAGAAAATGCTTTCTAATTTCAGTGTTTCCATAACTGTGCCAGAAAATGTTATAGATATGTTAGTTTGAATCGTATGACTTGATGGTATGCAATCATGTAAAATATTTTGTGATACTAAAACATGATGGTACAAAAATAGTCAGGGTAGTTGTTTGAAGGTGTACAAATGTTAAAATGAAATTCCAAATTTTCTAAGCTGATTTGAAAAAAAAGTGAAAATTCTGTAAAAGTATTGACTACTTTTGCTTCAATATCTATACATCTTCAGTTCTCACCAGACAAAAACATAACAAGTGAACTGATACCCAAGAATTTTCAGCATGAAAATTAAACTTTTGAGTTAATTATTGTAAATTTCCCTCAGCCAATGTACATGTATACAAATAAATGTCTTAAAGTGGCCATATGCAAGGTGAGGAATGGGTATTTATTTTGGATTTTTAATTTATAAAACAATTTCATCATGGCTTCCTACTTGAAAAATAAATGTGAAACAACATTGACAATAAGCTAAAAAAAGTATATAAATGTTTGTTATTTGTATGCACATTAACAAACATTTTACATATTTATTATGCCTTTGGAATTTATCGAGTTACAAACAAGGACTTGGCATATGTTGTTTCACATTGATTTTTCAAGTAGGAAGTCATGATAAAATTGTTTTATAAATTAAAAAATCCAAAATAAATACCCAATCCTCATTCATATAGCCACTTTAAAGCAAGCTAAACTGGAAGTGATGTCATAGCTTTGCTAGCTGTGATCTCAGTTTGTATGTGATGGCATACCTATTGGACATCTGTTAAGAAAATCACAGCAACTGATCTCATCCTACCCAGTTACACTTTGAGCCAGGTTACAGCACGTTATCATATCACTTCTTTCATGTTTCGACTGTCTAACCCTAGTGACTTTGAGAGGCCTCTATGCCTTTACTGTTGTGGGAAAGTATACAAAATTGAAGGAATGAAAAGTTTTCAGTATGAATTTCTATGCAAAATTACCAGTGTCAGTCCACTTTAAGTTGACATTGATTATATTATGGGATATATTTCCATTATATGGAATTATATGTTAACTTGTGCCTATAACAGCAAATAATATATTTCCAAGAACACAGCAGACACAAAAAACATTCTTATGCTCACCAAAGTGTTTCTCTCCAATAATTTGTCATATTCTTCGTACTTAGTACATGTACATTGCTACTTCTAATGTTATATCACTTTTTTCAAGATTAATCAGTCCAAATTTCTTGCATCCACTAACCAGCAAACTTATTTACATATGGTATAATGTGTTCTTTCAAGAGTTCAAGTAATGTTCTACCAACTGCAACGCTTAGCCTGTCTCAAGCAGTGCTAAAACTACCTACCAACAACAAGGTATAATGACAAACCAACAACAAGGTATAATGACAAAGTTGCAATGTTGTATTGGGTTCTAGTTGCTAATTTACCATCAATTGTTGGAGTTGTTTGTTTACCATCTGAGTGAAGTGAGTGAGTGTATGTGTGTATGTGTGTCATATTATTTGTGTAGTACCTAGCCAGTCTTGCTATTATCAACAATTTGTTTACAATTAAACATCCAGAAGTGAAAGATTATACTGTGATCAATAGAAAAACTTTCTGCTAGTAGGTAGTTTAACACAGCTTGAGACAAGGTAAGAGATACAGTTGAACACTATTGTACATGTAAGATGAAAGAATAGTCTGATACATGTATATATACTTCATTTCAATTTGTTTGTTTATATTAGTCTGAGTAAATTATGTCTACTAGCCAGCAATATCTTCTTTCACTGATAACTTGTTTAGATTGAGAGATGTAATCCACCATCTACAATAATTGCCTGGGGAAAGGAGACAAGAGGGAGAAAAAGTAACACTTTAGTTTACAAGAATCAACAAGTTATGAACATATTAATGTATTAAATCCACCAGTTACAGTCAAGGAAAAGCTGTTATACACACACACACACACACACACACACACACACACACACACACACACATACACACACACACATGTACACACACACACACACACACACACACATACACACACACACACATGTACACACGCATACACACAAATATCACACACACATACACACACACAAATATCAATCACACATACACACACACACAGATACCACACACACATACACACACATACATGCACACACGCATACACACAAATATCACACACATACACACACATGCACACACGCATACACACAAATATTACACATACACACACACACACGCACACACACAGACACAGACACAGACACAGACACAGACACAGACACACACACACACACACACACACACACACACACACACATTGTAGTAGTTTTAAGTTACTGTTAATAATGGCTGAAAAGTTGGCAACCAGAATATGATGTATTGCAGTAACTCACTTGTCCTGTGATGTAGTTGTTATTTGCAAGGAATACAGCTGCTTGGGCTACTTCTGCTGGGTCACCAAATTTTCCCATTGGTATGTGTTTCTCCATGTGCAGAAATTGACTACCACCAGTCATATCTGTTTTTGTAAAACCTGTAAAAAGTGATAAGTAATCACAGTGATCAAAGAAACAGTGAGTATTTAAATTCTGAGTATTAGTACTGGCACTGTTTTAAGACTATATAACGATTATTTTCTTCATTCAACCTTTATGTAATACACATATCTTTTGTTTTTATTGGTGTTTGTGCTACATTACCCTAGAATCAAGTGGCAATTTTTGCTCTCACTATTTGCCTGGCATTTCACTAGCAGTCCTTTACTTTACTGAAGCTTTGGCCAGGAATTAGGCACACATTTTTATTGGATTTTAAAGTTTTCCTGTTGTGAGATGACATCAATAGCATTAGTAAGTGATTTCACTCAACTCAGAGAGTTTACCTGTACAATAATTTAACATAAAAATTACCGCTGTCGTGGTAAATTATACTCTCATTTCAGGTTGGAATAAATGGCTACTATCAAAATGTCAGGCGTGGTAGTGGAATAACGAGAGTGAAAATCCCCACATGGCGGGACTCTAGGCTTGAATTATGTATGTGTTTTGAATATTGTAATGATGGTGTGGACATGTGCTGAGGAAAGATGAGGGAGGAGGACTGAGTGAAGAGGGCATGGAATCTGGAAGTGGATAGAAAAAGAGGGAGAGGGCGACCAAAGATGAGTGGAAGAGTATGATGGAAGGACAATGTAAACAGATTGGATTAAACATCAATGACTATGGGAACAGGCAAAAATGGAGGAATGTGATTGCCACATGGAAAGAAGGACAGTCGGTGACCCCCTGCCAGGGGGAAGAAATCGACTTTAATTAATTAATGATGATGATGCAATATCTGTTTATGAGCATATAGAACATTTTCAGTTTTATTAAGAACAGATGGACGTATTCAGGTATGGATGAACAAACATTGGTAATTCCTATAGGCTAGGCCCTGCCAGGCTGTGCCCATTCAAGGCTAAAAATGAAACATACATGAGCTCACCTGGGGCAATAAGATTAACTCTAATATTCCTGGATGCAACTTCTTTGGCTAAACACTTGGTGAAGCCAAGAAGACCTGCTTTACTGGCACCATATGAACTTTGACCTATGTTTCCTTTAAAACCAACAATACTACCTGTAAGTGGAAAAAGATCAAAACAGTTATATTACTGAATGAGACATTCTTGATTCCTGCTAATGTTACAAAAAGTACTCAAGTACATGGAATTGTGAGAAATGTGTTTTGTAACTTAAATGTGTCAAAGTATTCTTACACATACATATCAGTATTGTAACTAGTCTGTAAGGGTAAGGTAAGCCATGACAGGAGCCATCACACATCAGTCAACCCCTCTCCCGGTGAGGTAAGAGCAACAAGACATATCTTACAGTCTATATTGTAACTAGATACATTTGTGTCTTACCATTTAGCTACTGACATTATTACATCCACTGTGATACATGTATAAATGTAGTTTATACTGAAATTTCCTGTTTCAATACATGTATATAAAGGACCATACACGTACAATGTATGTCACTACACATACATGTATCCACACATTTTGTACGTATAGCATACAGGAACACAAATGTACATTCACAATTGAATGCATATATGTAATATGTACACACCACGTAATATATATATATACATGTACAAATGAAAAGTTGGATAAATGTACATACATGTAAGTACATGTACATGCACATGTATAGTGAAGCATACACTACATGTATGTCTTGCATATGTATTTGAAATATAATACTGTAAGTACATTTATCTACTCTACAGCAGACATGTACAATACCATTGGATATACATGTATTTTGTGTAAACGTTGTAGAGTTCAGCATACATGTACAATATATACCATATGAGATATATGTATCCATGAGATATATATGTATATTGTGTAAAGTTGCAAAGTTCAAACTTACATATACAGTGTATGATCTTTCAAAATGACAACAAATTCTGAAAAAACAAAATTACCTGTACAAGTATACAATATGTACAGATTTAATACGTATGAACAATGCTACCCCTTTTGAAGGAATAACGACAAATTCAGTAGATAAAAATGAAGATATTCTGTCAATACAGTAGTATGTAAATAAAACTATATATACAGGTTTCTTTTTTCATTGTTAGGACAATGCATAATAGTCTTACCAATATTTATAATGCAGCCCTGGTGTCTTCGAATCATATCTTTCAAAACCACTTGAGATGTGATCATGGGTCCAATTAAATTAGATTGCAACAGTCCTATTATTTCACTTTTTGTTGATTTTAGTAATAACCCATCTTTATTATATCCTGCACTGTTCACTAAAATGTCAATCTGACCATATTTTTCTTTGACCTGTGCAAGTCTGGTCTGTACTTCGGTTTCGTTTGAAATATTACACACTAGTCCAGAGTGGTTTCCTTGGTGATGAGAAAAGAAAAAAAAGAATGAACGGTGTATTATTTGGGATTCAAAAATATGATGAGTTTTTTATTATTTTCCTTGTCTATGGGCAATTAAATTGTAACAATGTTTCGACGGAAGAGATCCAAGATGTATTCATGTATTTACGTATGAAATGAAATGGGGACTCGTAGTCTTACCTCCGCCCTCTATTTTCTTCAAGCTCTGCAGCATAGCTTCTATTCTCTCCGCATTTTTCGCCAAAACAACTACATTGTCACCTTCTCTGGCAAATGCTTTGGAGATAGCACCGCCAATTCCCCGCGATCCGCCGAACACAGCGCACACTCGGCTCATGTTCGCTACCTTTTAATCAGAACATGGGCGCAGCCATTTTTAATAAAGAATGATGCATTGTGGTTGTAAAATACACCGATTATTTCATGATATAAATAACCCAGATGATAAACAGAGGAATTGTATGCATAAGTTGTAGTTTTTAAAAAAATGAAAGCAACACAACTAAATAATATTTTAAAAACACATCACTATCATTTCACGAGATGAATGCCTTGCTTGGTCGCCGTCGGTTTATTATTTTGTGATTGTTTGTTGGACACACACGTGAAAAATTTAGTTTCACGCGTCGATACATTTCTCAAAAGAGTAGCACTAAGCATTTTGTGGAATGCGGAAATATATAGGAAAGTTGAGAAAACCATTGATCAAATTTATCAAAAGACCGAACTGATCACAAGATTATCTATATTTGCGTTTGTTCATGTGTATTTATTTATTTATTTATTTATTTATTTATTTATTTATTTATTTATTTATTTATTTTATTCTGTATACCTAAGACGCCCACAAAGTACGTCGGGGAACACACTATACTCTACAAAAAGTTCGACAAATACGCGTACGATTAATAAATTAGATACATAAATAAAACCAGAATATTTTAACTTTGGTAAATGATGACAGATTCAAAACTGAAGAATAATACAATAACATTATACTAATCAAATTAAAGAACTGATCGGCATATAACCAGGTCTTATGTAAGCCAAAATGTTTAATTTAGAATAAAGTGTGAGAAACAGGATAACCATAAATTTTATTTCGTATGGCAGAAAGTGACACCACACATTCCACAAAGTTCAGACAACTTTGCCACGCTCGTCGCGTGGCGGCAACTGCAATGTTGCTGGTGTACACCACTTATATCTCCGTCTGTTCACGTAGATTTATGAAGGAAATGACAATTTTACGGTAAGAATTATTAATACAGTTCTAGCCAACAAGGTATTTTAGTTCCCAAACGTTGTGTTTTTCCTGTTCGATTTAGTTATGAAGACCATGGAAGTAGAACCCCGGGGTTCTACTTCCATGTGAAGACGAAGTGGAAATCGGTGCTATGATCTGATGTTGTTGACATTCGTCAAATCATAGTATACCGCCAAAAAGTTGATTTGATTAAATTGGGCAGTGAACGCCTGTGTTTTCATCCATCCCCAGTGGGATAAGATCATTTGTAAGTCCATTCACCTGTAAGTTTAGGTAAAGCGTAAACCAAGATGTCAAATTCAAAGTAGAGGCCATCCGTACTCATTCCACGACCGCGAGTAGACACCATCATGGCATGGCATGGCCTGCATGGCATTCCGATATCGCGTAGCGCGATGGAGAATAGTTTTACGATAGCCAGGGAAATGCGCATGCGTTTGGTTGAAAGGGTTGTTGGTATGATCAGACCTTTCACTAATTTGTTGTGTTGTTAGTCGAACAACGACATATCCAAGGACGGTTACACGGGTAACTTTCCTTAGATGTACGAGAGTGCAACACATGCACTTCAGAGTGCCGTTCCCTCAACTCAGCTCAGTACATACTACTAAAGTACTATTAGTGCGGGGAAATTATGTAACATCAATTACTCAAATGACCGGCCGACACTGAATACATTACAATTTACAGCTATACAATCGGTAGGGGTAAACACTGCAAAAGGTCGTCCCATGCTATCCACGTGAAAGTCAAATGAATATACAATGACATTTACTGTATAGTACAGTACAGCTACATACGCAATCGAACGGCCTTCTTAAACTAAGAAGCGACAGAGGTGAACTTCAGTTTATCGTTTTATCGGGCGCTATTAATCGGCAGTAAAAATGCAGGGATATTGTGCTAAAGGTAAGACTAATCCATAGCGTTAAAAAACGACCAAAAAAACCTTGTCAAATTTGTGTCATGGATGTATTACTAATACATCCACGATTGTATATATACATACAGAACTACTAGTAGTAGTAGTCGTATTTTCATGACGAAATAGACAATGCCTCCTGACATGATATGTGGATGTTTATCTGTTGTCTAGTTTATGTACATTAAGCATTTATATACAGTAACAAATATTTCCCACTGTTTTACATTTTTATTTTGTTCACTTTTTGTAATGACCAAGTCTGTGGTATGTGTATGGTATAGTCCTGATGGCAGAAGGATAATAGTATAGAGGATTCGATTCTGACATTCTCCCTAAACTCAATATCAATGACAATAAATGTATGATGCAATGTGATGTTAGTTGTTACATATTCATGCTTGTAGACGGACTAAGACTAAGTTAGGACTCAATTCTGGTACATCTTTGTAATGGCCGGAGAAGGTGAGGGATATTTGGTCGATTAAGTCCTGACTTACACAGTCTGCAAGCAAGACTATACATACAGAGCTGTATGTAAGCCAACTTATCACATTGTATCGATATACATATATGTACTGTCATTAATACTGGCTAATATTATGCAAATTAATTCATCAAATCAATGTAGTTAATAGCCAAGAGTAAAGTGTTTGGTGAATTTGGCTATCCACTCCCTAGACCTGCTTACATACGGAGTCATTCAGGACTCCATTCTGACAATTGTGCCTGTGCTGAGGGTCATGTCAGTATAATCTAGACCCATGCACTGCCTGCAAGCAGGACTATCCACTTACTAATAGTCAAACTATACCACACCACTTGACTCCAGGGTAATGATATTATCAGTACTACATGTACTAGTATATAGGCAACATTTGTGTTTCGCCATCTTGAACGTCGCACAGGGTTGTGGGATTGCTCTCGCAATGTGCACTGGGAAATTTGAAGATGACTGTGTGGGTAGAATCAGTCGAAAGCCATCTTTACTATGGACAACACCATACAAATAGCGCACATTGATTACCGAATTGTTTTGAGTTTCCGTGAGAGTTTGAAGAGATAACCATTCCATAAGCTTCTTTTTATCGTTTTTAATGTACCAAGATTTTTTTTTTCACCAAACGTCATTTCAAGACATTTTTTTACGATCAGCAATTTGGACGTGTTGTGATCGACTGCCAGTGGTAATTGAATGCTGTTTACATCATTTTATGACGCGTTTTCGACTTACAATCAGTATTCTGATGTCGTATTGCTCTCTATTTGTACGAGTTTTACAACATGAATGTGCAATGAACTATAGTGAGACAATATTTATACAATGTATATATTATATAAATTTATTTTTTAGTATATTTGACAAGGAAGCCATGCAATGATTGAATTGAATCAGAATTTCTCTCCAGACACGCCACTCATGTTTTCGTGCGTGATCGTTCACTTCCGTATTTTTCGTCAAAATATAGCAGTAAAATGTTGAAATCATGACATTGTAGACAAAGAAATTACCGAAATTGTGCTTAATTTACCAGAAGTAATAACGGAACACATGA
This sequence comes from Glandiceps talaboti, assembly GCF_964340395.1. Lineage (NCBI taxonomy): Eukaryota > Metazoa > Hemichordata > Enteropneusta > Spengelidae > Glandiceps > Glandiceps talaboti. Next base: position 3,840,486 of record NC_135562.1, read on the forward strand.
TACGGTGATGCTACAAATAGCGTTTACAGCCGTACTCGTGTTGATTAATTCCTTAGTTGTATGACGACGTACAGTAAAAAAACACTTCTTAGTACATTCAAGACAATGAAATTGAGCTACTGGAGTGGCTGTCGCTTCAAACTATTACTGAAATTCAAAATAATTCGGTAATCAATGTGCGGTATTCGTATATTGTGTTGTCCATAGTAAAGATGGCTTTCGACTGATTCTACCCCCACAGTCGTCTTCAAATTTCCCGTGGCACATTGCGAGAGCAATCCCACAACCCCGTGCGGCGTTCAAGATGGCGAAACACAAATGTTGCCTATTGGGAGGGTAGTGTGTATACACACACTGAAAGTCACTAGTCACAAGTAGTCAGAAAAAGTTATCTTTTAGTGACATAAACATTAAACATATAACCTTGGGTAGGACAGTAGCCAAGTACTTTATGGCTATTGGCTGTTGCTTAGTGAAAACACTATAAAAAGGGTGCCTGGGGTGAGATGACAGACCAGAGAAAACATGTTTTATTTTCTGTCAGTCATGCTTACTAGTAGCATTGCTCATGTATGTCACATGACAACAATATGTCTCTTGTATTGATAAAAATAGTTCATATCATAAACAAAACTGTCATGTCACAACAGGCAAATTAATTAAAGTGAAAAGAGACAAATTTACATTTGTATGTGAATATTACACTATATGGTATTCATATTTTGTATGGCCTTTTAATTGCAAATTTTTTTCAATTCATATGTAAATATATATTCAAAGTTTGATAAAATAGTCCTTGTTTGAATAGTATACATCATGCATATGGGTAGTGCATTTAGTCACATTGGCATGTAGTGTACAGGTGGGTAAACTAATAGGTTTATCTCTCTCTCTCTCTCTCTCTCTCTCGCTCTCTCTTTCTCCCCCTCTCTCTTTCTCTCTCTCGCTCTCTCATTCTCCCTCTCACACACTCTCTCTCTCTCTCTCTCTCTCTCTCTCTCTCTCGCTCTCTCTTTCTCCCCCTCTCTTTCTCTCTCTCTCTCTCGCTCTCTCATTCTCCCTCTCACTCTCTCTCTCTCTCTCTCTCTCTCTCTCTCTCTCTCTCTCTCTCTCTCTCTCTCTCTCTCTCTCTGTCTCTGTCTCTTTGGAAAACATCAAATTGATGTTGACTAACTTTGATTCTATGTGATGTTGAAAGAATGTTGTCAAATTGATGTGTACTAAGTTTGATTCTATTTTAACATTAATATATGATATGATATGGGCCATTACTAAATAATCATACATGTACATTCTATAAGTCAAAGTTCCAATCATTTAAAGGTACATGTATATTACATAACTTTTTTTGTACTTAAGTCCTCTTTTCATCAGCGGTATTTGTTTGCAAACAAAAACTACAATACAGCAGTTTATAAGTAAAAAATAATTATGTTTAAATCAAACCATTTTGATACAGTGCAATTGCGGTACAAGGAGAAAATGTAATAAAAATAGCATTGATCACCATACACTGAACCAAAGTTTTCTTTGGGAACCCCTGAAAGTACCTGGGGAAACCCAGATAAATTTTACCATGTTAATTCGCCACTAATACATGTACATCCATGGTTTTACCTACTTGTCACCATAACAAAAACACTGCAAGTACTGTAAATGTATATTCAGTTGTGTGTCACTATCCATTGGTAGTATTTTTTCACACTTTTTTGTGTATTTATTTATTGTAGGTGCTATTGTCACCGTGAAGTTTGATAAACGGCGGCGTGTGGATATAAAGACATATGTGCCAAAGATATCACTGAAAATGGCTTCACAGATAAGAGTTTTGAGTAGAGGTAAGTTATTATATTACCTGTCATCAGAGAGTCACAAATAAGAGTTTTGAGTAGAGGTTAAGTTATTATATTATCTGTCATCACAGAGTCACAAATAAGAGTATTGACTTGAGTAGAGGTTAAGTTACCATCTGTCATTGTAGAGTCACAGTGTTCAACTGTACATCTTTTTTGCCACCAATGGCTCAAGCCTGAAAGGGGCCATTCTACAACATACATTTACTTGTTAGAAGAAAGACCATTTTTGTCCCAATTAAATATACATGTTAGGCCTAAAAACAAAATTGTTTGGTTCTGGTTACTTGACCCCACCTAGTTTTTCGCTGCTGACCCTAAACTTTTTCTTATGTATTTGAAATAAAAATGAAATTGTGAAAATTGTGAAGTCTTGTGAGAAATAGTGGATGTTGAAACTGATGTCAACTTAAAAAGACAACATAAACTGTTCTTCCAATCTGTAATGGCTGTACATCTGATGGGAAGAAACCAATAACACAGAGACCCAATCTGTAATGGCTGTACATCTGATGGGAAGAAACCAATAACACAGAGACCCAATCTGTAATGGCTGTACATCTGATGGGAAGAAACCAATAACACAGAGACCATATGGAAAATCAGTGGAAAACATAACTACCTGAACTAGACACTCATACATGAAAAAAAAAAAGTCTACCTAAATATACCCACTTATTCTAAACTTGAACATAATGGGAACAACACAATTATTGTTAAGGGCTCAGTACAATAGTAGGGGTAGGGGGCAGTATCTTCAACAAAGACTCACTACATGTAGAGACAGTTGTGCTGTAGTTGTCTATTGTGGCACAGATGTGCTCCGGCATCTATCATTCTTGTGTACAGTATCTCAAAATGTTATATACCGGTATGTAGGTATTTGTAATTACCTACAACTGTACAGACTATCTGACAGTTAAATAAATAACTGATTTACGTATAACAGCTGTTATATTTAGTCACGCAAGGATGCAAACCATGACCAGTACTCCAATTGTTTCCATTTCACTTAACATAGAATGTCACTGTGTGTCTATACAATATACACATGGTACAAAATGTATATTTAAATTTGCTTCAGTGTTTATGTGTACCATGTAACACAGTATGAACAACATTTCATAATTTGAACGGCAGGGTTCGTACTCTTCTTGAAATTCTTGCCTGAGTGTTGTGGATTTTGAAATTCCCTTCTGTAAAATGCTGAAAGAATGAATTTGTGATGTTACTAAACTCTTAATGTGATAATGAATCATCTTGCTATGAGGATGGGACGGGGTGGGGTGGGGGTGGGGGGAATCAGGATTAAGAGGCCCTAAATGATGGCAAGGTACTGGTTACTCTCAGTATAGGAATAACTGTGTTTGACCACAGTCAATTTTCTTTGTGATTTGCAACAAAGTCTTGAAATACATTGTAGCTGAGAATTGTTCACTTTATTCATGAAGTTGAAAAAGAAATATATTGAAACCACAAAACATGTAGACTGTAGTCTTAGATCACTTGATGTATGCATCGCCATTCCATTAAACAGACATATATTAAGATCACGTATAACTCGGCAAAGCCCATAAGCATGCGTACTAGTCATTTAACTGCTATACGGGCGCTGCGGGAGCTATTAGGAAACCAACTTTGTTTTAATGATATATAAAGTACATGTACTAACATTGCATGACATTGAACTTCACATGTACATGTATGTAAAATTATGTATTCCAGGATCATACTGGCATGTTAGGAAATTAAATTTGTATTTATTAACTTCATACAATCTATGTATGTATTATTATTATTATGTATCCCAGATCATACACTTTTTTTTTTTTTAATGATTTTCTTTCTTTATTTATTTATTTATTTATTTGTTTATTATTTTTTTTGTGTGTAAACTTTACATGCGTGTGTACAGTATGTACATGTATGTATCCCAGATCATACATGTACAGGCATCATGTTATCACTATTGATGCAAAAATCAAGTCACACTAACGTTCAATATTTCATTGGTCAGTGGCCTCATTTTACTGACCCTACATTACATGTATGTAAACCTATTTAACATGTGAATGCACAGTTTTCTAAAGGAGTTGTCAGTGTAAAGTCACTCAATTTTCACACACTCAGTTTACTGTCACAGGGGTGGTGTGAACTGTTCAATATATGAATACATGGTCTGTTAAGCAGCCACTTCACTGTCACAGTTCAGACATGTATAGATTATAATATATAAATGAAAAATTAAAACTCGAGTCTCAACTAAACTTTAGTATATTCTTACAGCTAAAATGGTGTTGGTTTGGTGTTTCACTGATGTAACACAACATTTTTTACACACACTCAGACAACTTCTATGCAAAAAAAACCCCACCTAAACTACATACATACATGTAGGTGCCATGCACAGTGGGGTTGTAGAAGTATTCAAGTTGAATATATTGAAATATTATAATTATATTGATTATCAGTTATCTGTAAAGTAAACAATTGAAGCCATTAACATCATCAAGTCTATGTGTAATGTTTTCATTAGAAGCCTGTTTTACTGCACTGTGAAAGAATTAAATAGCAATGCTTATCAGTGTTCAATGTGATTGGGCAAAGGATCCTGCTGTGTTTATTGTGTCTGTGTTATTGTTAGTCTGAGTTGAAAGATGTCTCTCTTTGTGTCAAAAATGTGATGTCCCATGAGTGAAACACCAAACCAACATCATTTTAGTTGTATGTACATTTCACCCTAAGAACATCTTCAGATCAACAATACATAAATGTTATTGTATATGTATACCATTGTTGTCAAGTGATAAATATTCATGACTGATAAATCTACATACAATGTACATCATGTAATTCAATATACCAAAACAGTCACATAAACAATGTGCCCTTTAATGATAGCTAACTAAATTTTGTTGTGAGTCAAAATGAGAAAACCGAGATTTCTTGTGAATCGCCACATAGTAAAAGATAGGGGGACACCATTTTGGTGTGTCACCAGAAATTATGTGCGTCCATAGTGCGTCAAATTGGCTTAGACATAAGCCACAGAGCTTGTTTTACATGATTCTATCTCATTTTAGTATTATATTAAAGATGACCTTATTTAGTTATTATGATAAACACATTTTTTTTTTCATGAATTATTAGAAAATTATTTTACATTGATTAAAAAGATAAAAAAAGATTTATTATTAATACTCTGTTTTAAACTATTCCTCATAAACTGACTGGCTCTGTTTTTCATAGCTATGTATGACTTTCTGTAGCAGGATTTGAAAAAAACAGGAAGCAATGCAATAGCCTCCTCGAGAAGAGATTTGACACTGCAGATAGGTCTAGACTAGTGAGTGGGTTGGAAAGTACATCCTTAAAATTAGCTCTGAATGGTACAACATATTTTTCTGACCACAATTGTCATTTTTGGAATAATCTCAAGGCATTATTAAAATATGGTTTCAAATAGAATCCCCATCACCACATACTTGTACACACACGCTTCTCTTTTTACCCTGTTTTTTCTAACTAACCAATCACCCCATCATTTTCCAGGTGTTACATACATGTAGAGACATAAGTTTATAGAAAGGTCACCTTTATGAAATTCTGTATGTCTTACAGGTCTCCCCTTTTAAATTTTTTTTTCATCTGACCATCCATCCCATTATGTTTAATTTGTTACATATAATAGAGAAACTAGTAAAGATCATTTTCATGAAATATCAATATTTCTACATATTGGTTTACAGGTGTAGCAGCTGGTCTAAAGAAATGGTTTGCGGACAGCCATAGACTGTCTTTGAGTGGGCAACCATGTAATAGTAACAGAATCAAGGAACCTCTTGCAGGTATTGTTGCTAGTAATAAAGATGAGAAAGTGAAGAAACCATCATTGGTGATATTTGATAAAGATGGAACCCTTGTGTGTTTTCATTCCCAGTGGTGTCCCTGGATCAGGCAAACAGCTGACAAGTAAGTTGTAACATACACTGGTTGTAATGTAATAAAATCAGTTGTAAACAAATGTTGCAACCAGCCTTTTCAAAGAGTGGGACATAGTGTCCTGAGATTTTCATTTATCTGGGTCATCATAAATTTTTTTGAGACATTATAAACAAAAGTGCCAGTGGTGTTGTGGCACAACTGTACAGTTTTTAAAAATATTTACCCACATGCCGATCCATGCTAGATATTTGCTGAATGATTATGCAGTTGCCTATCCAACCCTGTTGTTATCTATGCAATATAGACGATCACTTAGCTGTTACTATAGGCGTGGTCATGTTGCTAAACGTATTTGCATACAATTTTAGTGTGGGTCATCTATGACCCGTCACTTGCAAAATTGTGGGTCAGGTCCAAAAAATGTGTGTCAAATGACCCCAAAAAAACCTAGGGTTGCAACACTAAACATATCAGTATTTATACAATTATATGTCACCTGTTACTAACTTAGCATTCTGGTTACAATATCTTTGATCAAATCTGTAATCTTTGCTTGTTTCACATGATCACTGTGACTGCAACTCCTTTTGTAAACAGATCACAGGACAACCACAAATTTAGTGATAACACAGTATGCCAAGTATGAAATGTAATGTACCCAGTACCCTTATACTGTACTACTGTGTACAAATAGTAATGCTGTGTTGTGCTCATAAACATGAATTCCTAAATATTGTCAAATTATTAAAATTAAGGCCAGAGAGGGTGCAATTTCTGCTTAACTAGAACAACAATTTTTTTTTACTGAAATAATTGTTACCATCCCAACGACACACTCATTTCAGGTGAATGATACTTAACATGTTTTGCAATATTTAACTTTAAAAAAAAATTGTTTCTGGTCAAGACAGTTTGTCTAAAATAGTGTGACGACATGATTTTTTTTTCTTAATTCTTAAGAAACCTGTCACTCAGTCTACTATTTATGGCAGTTACTGTTCTTTTTATTTAGTACTTTGTGTGTATGTGGGGCAGATGTAATTTACTTGTTCATGATTGGCTGTGCAGTTGTCTTCACTGAAGTACGGAGAGCTATTTTTTTGTTCTTGACTATTATTGACAACGAACAATGTATACAGAGTAGCAGTGATAGACTTTGTATATGTACATATGTAGAGTTTGCTGCGTTGATGCAGAAAAGCCATGAAATACTTACAATGGCATACTCATGTTGTGAACAATAATAATAATAATAATAATAATAATAATAATAATCTTTATTGTCCATTTGTTAAAAACATATGGAAAATTTTCTTTTGGCATCACAGGTCCTAAAAACACAAGCATCACAAAGACATATATACAAAGGCATACGTCAAAAATATAATTCTGTAGTTCCACACTCAATTCAAAATCATGACGCGAGTTTAGGGATTTGCAAGGAATTTACATTTTACTTTGTACTGAATCTCACCCTTTCTGTGTCTTTGTTCCGACAGACTTCAAACTGCAGCAGGATACAACCTAGAAGACAAATTCTTTGACTTGATTAGCTACAACAAACATAAAGATCAAGTCGAACCAGGATTGTTGGCATCCTCGACCATGCCAATCATTAAAGGAAAACTGAAGAAATTACTGATTGAAGGAGAAGGAAAGAATCCGGAAGAAGCCCAAAAGATCATAAATCAAACTTGGGAAGAGTGTGACACAGCAGATGGGGTTGTTGTACCACATGGTAATATAAGATCATTGATGCAGTCTCTTAGAGATAAAGGTATCAAAATTGCTGTATGCACGTCAGATTCCAGAAAAGGCACAGAAGACACTTTGAGTATTTTAGGTGTTACTGACTTTGTTGATGAAATCGTCTGTGGAGATGATCCAGATTCAGTAGCTAAACCTAGCCCACACAATGCAATAATGTTATGTCAAAAACTTGGAGTTGATCCCTCTGAAGCCATGGTTGTTGGCGACACAAAGGCTGACACCGGTATGGGAAGAGCAGCAGGTCTTGGCTGTGTTGTTGGTGTTCTGACCGGTATCTGTTCCAAAGATGATCTTCTCCCACAAGCAGATTTCATTGTCAATGATGTTCATAGCATCCTCAATGTTTTTGAAAATCAAAAACAAGAACATGTCTTTGAACACCCCCATCTGAATCATCTGAAATTTCAGTCTGCTAGATATCAAGATGATCCGAGATTGGGAGTCACTGCTATGTGTTTTTCAACATCCACCAGGAGTTTTTCGACGTCATCCAGATCTTCCAATATACCATCGTCTTCCAAATCATATAGTCATATCATTGTTGGTGCTGGTTCTGCCGGATGTGTCTTAGCAAACCGTCTAAGTGAAGACAAGGAAAACTCTGTCCTGCTCCTTGAGGCTGGACCAAAGGACAGAACATGGAAAATTCACATGCCAGCAGCATTAGTATATAATCTTTGTGATGACAAGTACAATTGGTTTTATACCACAGAATCTCAACAATCTATGAATAACCGCAAGATGTATTGGCCACGTGGACGAGTATGGGGTGGATCGTCGTCACTAAATGCAATGTGTTATGTCCGTGGACATCCGTATGATTATGATAGATGGGAAAGGGAAGGGGCTGAGGGATGGTCTTATGCAAATTGTCTTCCCTACTTCAGGAAAGCACAAACTCATGAGCTTGGACCAGATGACTATCGAGGTGGAGATGGTCCATTGCATGTCTCACGAGGTAAGCAAGGTAACCCTCTCTTTGAAGCCTTTATTGAAGCAGGGGTTGAAGCTGGGTATCCAAGAACAGATGATATGAATGGGTATCAACAGGAAGGCTTTGGATACATGGATATGACTATACATAAGGGGAAACGTTGGAGTACTTCTCAAGCCTACCTGAGACCAGCACTTAATAGATCTAACCTGACAGCAGAGTGCAAGACTATGGTTTCACAACTAATATTTGAAGGTACTAAAGCTGCCGGACTAGAATTTGTAAAAAATGGTCAAAGTCATAAAGTTAGAGCAACACAGGAAGTTATCCTGTGTGGAGGTGCTATCAACTCTCCTCAAACTCTCATGTTATCCGGAATTGGGAATGCAGATGAATTGAAGAAACTAGGTATTCCAGTTGTTGCTCACCTGCCAGGAGTTGGCCAAAATCTGCAGGATCACCTTGAGGTGTATGTGCAACAAGCGTGTACACAGCCAATCACACTATACAAAGCGCAATGGAAATTTCCTTTCAATATGGTCAAAATTGGCATGGAGTGGTTCCTCTTCCACACAGGGCAAGGTGCATCTGCACATTTAGAAGCTGGGGCATTCATTCGAAGTCAGCTTGATGATGTGGCACATCCTGACATCCAGTTCCATTTCTTGCCTTCTGTTGTGAATGATCATGGTCGCAAACCAGGACACTGCCATGCATATCAAGTTCATGCTGGAACAATGCGTCCAACTAGTGTAGGATACTTAAAACTTCGCTCTGCAAACCCGAAAGATCACCCCATAATCCAACCAAACTATCTTTCTACGGAACGTGACCTAACAGAAATGCGAGAGTGTGTCCGCACTGCTAGAGACATCTTTGCACAGAAATCGTTTGATCAGTTCCGAAGCACTGAAATCCAACCTGGTGACCGAGTCCAGACTACAGAAGAAATTGATGCATTTATACGAGAAAAAGCCGACAGTGCTTATCATCCTTCATGCACTTGTAAGATGGGGAGAGAGGATGATCCTATGGCTGTTGTCGACAGTCAAGCTAGAGTGTATGGTGTTGAAAATCTCAGAGTTGTTGATGCTTCAATCATGCCAAGCATTGCTAGTGGAAACCTCAATGCCCCGACCATCATGATAGCAGAGAAGACAGCAGATATGATTCGTGGGAAGACACCGTTACCAAGTTCAAATGCACCTGTTTGGAGGCCTTCACCAGTGGACACACACATGGAGTCAGCAACATTTGCACAGTAGTCAAAACTTTTGTTTCATTGCCAAACACACCAGTCTGCAAACTGTCATTTTGTATCCGCAATAGTTACTTGGTAAAGTTGCATCATAGCTATGATCAAACACATGTCTCGAAATCAATGGACACAATACAGTGTACATGAAGTCTGAAATGGATACATGTATGTTATGGACATTGAGACAACTGACATAAAGTAAATGATTATAATGAATTCAATGGACTTATTTAGATAAAACTAATTTTGTAAAATGTGTGTTTGAATGAGTGGAGAGTTATTTTTCTTATCAATGGGCCTTATAAATGCATGCTTGATCTAGCATTTTAAGCACTGATTAATTTACTGTCCTTTTCAATGCACGTTGCCTGTTCTGTTTTTTGCAACAATTTAGAAAACAACACAAAACTGTATATTTTACACCAAGATAGCAAGATCACAATTTCTTGCTACATTTTGTCTATTATGAAATAAATCGTTTAAACGTACTGCAACTAGACAAAGAAACACAACTTCCAATATATCATGTCTGCATGGTAGCATAGTAGTTCATTTCATTTTAATAGGCAAAATATTTCAAGAAACTATTCATTCGATCTTGAGTGTAGCATGTGCAGTTTCTTATTTGTTTCTGTTTGGTTGTATCAAACAGCAGGTGAATGGTAACATACATGTAAAATAGGCTGTAAAACCTGACTGCCTCATGTCTTTCTAGTATTAGTTAGCTTGAATACAAATCTAGCTGTATCTTATTTATTGTGTTTCTTGGTGTTTATTATTACTTGTTGATTTCATACAAATATGTAAATCAGACACGTATGTAATGTATTTATTCTTATCTTGTCTGGAGTTGTGATTACCAAATGGTTTGAGGGGCTGCCTTGGAATATACAGGTTCAAGCCTCACCACAACTGTTTGTTTCTGAATGGCTTAAGTCTTTAGGCAAGATTTGAACCACAACTGTGCCTTGGTCAACCCAGCTGTATAATTGGGGACCTGGTATAAAGACTGCAATGGGTTGTATGCTGTGCAGGCAGTTGTAAAGGACAATTGTGCCATTGATGTCCTTGACAGGGGTACTAATTTTAATAAAAACTATCATCATCATTATTATTGTTGTTGTTATTCTACTGAAGCTTACATTTTTGTGGTAGGTAATTTTTTGATGTATAACATTGAATATACAAGGGAGTACACACTATTTTTTTATTGCCATATTTTAACTAGATTTCAAAACTTGGCTTGTAAAATAATAGAATTTAGCTTTGATGGTCAAGTAATTTATTGTAAGTTATTAACCAGTTTTATGTATCCATAGACTTTTCACAGTAGGGTTTATTATGTACAGTATCATATATTTTATTACACTTGTTTTCATTTGTTGAAACATTAACAAACAAGATAAATGCATGGCGTCATGGAGTGGTGTGATAATTTGGAAATGGCAGTTCTCAATATCGGAATGTTGTGTCATATTATATATATATATATATATCATCAGAAGAGACTGTATTCCATACAGTGACATCGTCTCACATTGTTATATATTGAATTACAACACGTTGTGTTCCATACTGACATTATGTTGCACTGTATTATGTACTTAAACGGTCATACCGACTGTATACCAGTGTGAATAACATCAGATTATTCATCTAATCACTTATTCTACTGAAGGATTTTGAATGTGTGATTCCCAGTGATAGACTGTAAGATATGTCGTGTCATTCTGCCCTCACCGAAGTGTGAGGCACTCTATCACGGCATACCTTTCAAACTAACACTCGGACAGCTATTATGAAACTGTCGTTTTAGACAGTACATGTGACCCTATACGTGTAGGGTCTATGATGTGACACACCTTATCCATTTCATAGTGTTGGACCCCAGTGAAATGAATGCACAGGAAGAAATTTGTTGCTAATATTTTTTTTTTTTAAATAGCACCATCACAAATGTGAACATGTTTTTATTCTGGTATGGGCTGAAATGTATGTAAGAATTCAATCTATTCTCCTTTGTGATTTTAATTGTGATACGACAATAAGAAATATAAGAGTTCAAACTCCTCTCCATGGGAATATTAATCCTAATGGGAGAGCAACACAGCAAACGTCAACTTTTGTTCATTTTAGATTTAAAGCAGCGCCTTTATCATCAAATTCTAAAGAATGCATTTACCATTAAAATATTATAATAGTGCCTTTTCATCACCATGTGCCATTATGTTGAATTGTCTTTATACCATGCTCGAGCCATTTAGAACAAAACATATGGAATACTACTTTGGTCGTTCTACGTCACGACAAGGCACGTCTATGTAACAACAATGTTTGCCTACATGACTGGTTCTGCTGTGTTTGAAATATGAGTCAAAGTGTTCAAAATTGCCATTACGTTCCATAATTTTCTTTGATATTACTGGTGCTGGTATAATTATGTTATTCTCCAAATTGATCTTCATCATCTGGAAAATACTCGTGAATTAAGGGTTGTCACTGCGAGTCTATCGACTTGTAGTGATAAAAACCCCCTTATGTCACTCATAGTTTTCCTGAACGAAGACAAATATTGGGAAGACCATCTAAATATACAATCATGTACATGTATATTGCCAAAATAGTCAAGTTGTGTTGATAGTTGTGTTGTATATGAAAAAAACGTGTCGACTTTTGTTGTGTTGTAATGTGTTCTTATTTTATTGGACCTAGAGTTGTGTTAGAGCATATATTTCTCAGTTGTATTGAGATTTTAAAAGTTGTCAGTGACGAATAAAAGATTTGAGCACTTCACTGTCGTGTCAAATTTGAATCTCTTTTAGTCAATTCCACTACTCCCTATGAGAACGCGCACTGAAGCCCGCCCTCTTGCGGTCGGAAGATGCCTTCTTTCTGACAAATATGACTGACAAATTTTGAATTGACTTGGCGTTTGAAGAGCAATAAACTCCCAGGTTTGACTGAACAAGTTTATGTAGACAAAACCCCAACATGCACGCGAGCACCGACAAAACTGCAATTGTCGATATTATGTGGCCTGTCTATATGGACTTCCCCTAACCAGACCACTATAGTATTAGTGTTCATGCAGGAGGGAAACTCTGCAATATGTTGCAATTACGTACCTTGTTATAGAGCGAGATCAAAATTATTTTACAAATGGAATAATTGTTTCTTGCATAGCATTATATTATATTTGATAATTTGTATGTAATTGGAACTCAACCCGTGGTTATTCTTTGTTATCTAAAATATGATTGGAGTACAGATTTCAAGCCTTCGTTATCTGAAATATGATTGGAGCACATATTGTACTACTGTGTTCAATGCTTGTGATCACATGAAACGATGAACTTCCCTTAGCTATAAATTCTTATCGTCGCAAACCACGGCCTCTTTTACGGCACCTTCCAAAACCCGTCAACAGGTTATTTCGCAGTGTCTCGGAATATATAACAGCTCTGGTTTGCGAGAATGTCAATTCTAATCTCCACAACGATTCCAATAAATATTTCTCTCTATAATTTAACATTACAGTATTTATTCCAATGCATGTATGGACTGGTAGTCTTGACAACAGTTACCATGGTGTGTTTCGAACGACTTAGCTTACGTCTTTGTCATTGTCAGAAGAATAGCTTGAACAAATGTCACAGGTGACCAATTTTCAGCCAGAGATAATCCAAGGCCACATATAATAAGTATAAAATAAAATAAAATTCTTCATAGTTATTTGTGTTGACTTGACGTAGCTATATACTCTACAGTAACAGGAACTTGAAGTCATTAGTGATAGTATGATATATTTATAATATGTAGGCGTATATGTAATCAAGCAGCTATATACCTTCGGGCTTTTCTTCCGATATTGCAAGCGACCGAATATCGCTTTGCACCTGAAGGGTACATGGCATCAATAAGCTGTGCGCCCTGAGTACTTTCATCCTTCTGCTTTCGTTCGGCAACTTCGGAGCACAAACTTGAGGTGTTATTACACGACTAGCATACACGTGTAATTAACTCTAGGGAAATCAATGAAGTAAGAAAATTCCAGCCTAATCAACCAGTTTCCCGATACCAATTGGTAATATCTACGCCCTTTTAGCTTTACAGCTGATAAGGTGCAGGGAAAAATAATTGTGTTTCCGATAACATTGCCTCAGAAAATAGGGTAGGTAGGACGCGATTTTATTTTATTCAATATCTTTAATTCTTAATTTTTAATTGATTCGCTCCAAATAGAAACGAAACGTCGGTCTTAAAACCCCGGATGTGATGGTTTGATGTAATATGTACAGACGTCACTGGGGAAAGAAAACGGACGTGCTTGAAGATCAAAAAAAAGACAAAGAATTTCTTATCTTTTTGTTTAAAAGGTTTTTAAAAAGTTGTAGGTTTGGTAGGGTCGGTCGGGTTATCAGACATGTTTTATGCCTAACGTAGTAACCAATAGTAACTGATATTGTATAAATACATCATGGTTGAATGGTGTTAACGCTGTATAAAAGAAGTGTGGAAAACGTGTACAGGTAAAACGGTCCTCTACTTGACTGTCAGCTTATACGTAACTCTATAGAAACACGTCATTCTATTGATTTCTTTAGTTTAGGTTCCAAAATAATGCAGATGACGATTGACCAAAATATATTTATTCTAAATCTTTAAAATCCGGTCTCATCTTTCCTGCCTACAATTTATACTAGTGACATAAGGGGCCTGTTTACTACGAGTCGAGTGTTGTCATGAGTTGAAGAAGAACACCAAAATGAGTATACTCAATCCGGGCCACTTGGATGTGTGCCAAGTATGTTACATCACGACTTTTTTCCGGATTATATGGTGTCTTGACCAATCAGATGTCTAAATTTGCCTCCTCAATTACTGGTCCAGGACCTAGCATACTATGGCATGCAAATGATATCCAGAATACCACGGTCTATGAAGAAAAAAATGCTAGAAACAATTGTTTTGGACATAAATATGGACATTGCTTTATTTCTTTAATAACTATATAATAACAATTCATTCCGTGAAGGATTTCAGGTAGTTAGTTAGTGTATTAGCACCATGTGATCAAACAGTCCACAACGAATAAGAGGCGAGATCAATATAGTTCAATATAGGATTTAAAAAAACTCAACTCTTTCAGTTCAGGGTGTGGGGGAGGGGAGGGGTGGAATCTGAGGCCTATTAAGCTAAAGTAATTTACTTTTTCATCCTGTATTGGAACTTTTGATTTCGCCCATAAAATTACTACGGGTGACAACTACCGTGTTTAAAGTGTGCATGGCCGATATACACTAATGATAGTCAACCTACGTTTTTTTACAAGTAAATTCGTACCGTCTACACTCTACAAACAGAAATGTAATACTTGAAGTAATCAAATTGCAGGTACCTCGGCTCCCTTGCTCCATTGTTACTGATAGAATACATGACACAATTTATCATAGTAGCTATATTACTAAATGATGTATTCAAAAGGTATGTGTATAATGATAGATATGATTAATTTAAGTGAAATCAAAGACGTGTGTCATGTCAAAGGTCATCATTCAATTGACACAACTTTGCTTTGTGTTTCTTACCGACCCTTGCATGTAACATACTTAGGCACTGTGTGATAAATTCGTAAGATAAAATTAAGTCTAGTGTAGTATGATGTGGTGCAGAGCAGTATAGTATAGTATAGTATAGAATAGTATAGTATAGTATAGTATAGTATAGTATAGTATAGCATAGCATAGCATAGCAGAGCATATAGTATATTGTGGTGTAGTGTTGCATGCTGTGTGCCTGTGTCGTGTCGTGTCTTGTAGTATTGTGCAGTATATTGTAGTGTAATGTAGTGTATTGTAGTGTAGTGTAGAGTGGCGTGGTGTGGTGTGGCGTGGCGCAACATAATGTAGTGTAGTGCAGTGCAGTGCAGTGCAGTGCAGTGTAGTGTAGTGTAGTGTAGTGTACCAATGCCTTTGGTACCAGTTTCATCATTTACAATTTTGATGATCTTTTAATGTTCATCTGGCCGTCGTTTAGTTCACATTGTAGATGTCTACCCAAGCCCCGTTCTCTTTCTTTTGACTTCATTGATATCCAGCATCCACACATATGTCCGTCAATGTCACGTTGACCTCCACGTGTAACTATAAATGCCAATTGTTGGCGTAAACGCTCAAGTTCATCCTCTTTCTGAAATATTGTTTAATAGATGATTAAAAGAAGGAAGATAGATGATAAATAGATTATGGATATATCCCAGCCTAGATCATCCAATCCAATTATATATATATATATATATATATATATATATATATATATATATATATATATATATATATATATATATATATATATATATATATATATATATATATATATATATATACATATCACATACAAAGACAAACACACACACACACACACACATATATATATATATATATATATATATATATATATATATATATATATATATATATAATACTATATAGTCTGGTCGAAACACCTTTCGTTCGAACTTGAACGACATATAATGATATAAAATTAAACAATGTACAAAATCAAAAAAATCATCCCAGTTATCACCTAACGTAAAAGTTCTTCTATTTAAAAATGATTATCAATTTTTTTTTTTAAATTTATATTTCATATTTGCAAGGAGTGTAAAATAACATTCCTAACAAGTGAATCAACAAAGAATGATTAGTGAGAGTGTGTGTGCGTGTGTCTGTCTGTCTGTCTGTCTGTCTGCATGCATGCCTGTCTATGTGTGTGTCTAACCCAATTATTGCAAACAAAGCGTGTAAATATTTCTAATTGTACGTAAGGGAAATGATTTAAAAATAAAGGAGCATCACTTCAACTAATTTACCAGCCTGAGTTAATTTGTTTTATCAAAATAATACAAAACTGTTCACCATACCTCAAGTACCAGTGTTCTGTTTATAACACGTTTGGTACCACATTTGTGATTGTAACTCGTTTCATAGTTTTCTGATGTCGTCAATGTAGATACTCTGCGTTGTCCCTCAGAATCAGAGAATGGGCGGCAATGTGAAGTAATCTAAACGGGAAATACATTATTGTGTTTGAAATTACCATTTACAAATACACAGGATTTTAGATACGCGAGGTGAGAAAACATGTAAACTGCTTTTAATTAATGTGAAAATCTTTTTTTTTAGTGATACCTTACTTTTAGGTCACAAGTTTAAGAAAATAATTCCCTGTAGCGCTCTTCGCCCGTCCGTCCGTCCCTCCCTCCCTCCCTCCCTCTCTCTCTCTCCCTCCCTCCCACCCCCCCCTCTCTCTCTCTCTCTCTCTCTCTCTCTCTCTCTCTCTCTCTCTCTCTCTCTCTCTCTCTCATATCTCTCTCTCTCTCTCTCTCTCTCTCTCTCTCTCTCTCTCTCCCTCTCTCTCTCTCTCTCTCTCTCTCTCTCTCTCTCTCTCTCTCTCTCTCTCTCTCTCTCTCTCTCTCTCTCTCTCTCTCTCTCTCTCTCTCATCTCCACAAATAGCTGCAGTTGAATTCTTGCTAGCCCTGTCATATGACGATCTCGCGAAACTCGAGTGTGTACGCTTGGATACTCTTGCAATTATAACATGACAACACAATTTGTCTCATTTTACGCGAAAATGTTGAAGTCATTATTTTACCACCGATGTTGTTGAAATGTTGATACTAAACAGTTTGCTGAAAACATATAAATTCTAATGTAATTCGATGAGAAAAATTACCTTTGGAACGAACACAAGGCAAATTGTGTTTGTCGTTGCTATTAGTAACACGGTTGAAATCGACAAATATCTCACTGTGACATCTTCTATAAATTTATCAACGAACAGTGCTGGAAAAGAGGAAACATTAGACCGATCGATATGTGCACTTGATTTAAAGTAAAATCGCCATATTTTTGCAATGGTTGTACAAATATCAATGAGTGCGTACATTTAAACAAAAAAAAGTTTAAATATATTGTCATGTTTTGCTTTATGTTCTACGTTATATTTATCGTCTGAACTCTGTGTATACGTACATGTCGTAGCTCCTCTTTAAACGCCGGGAGTCAGATACACACCATTTTGTGGTTAATCACGTTCACATTTGACATTCAACGTTATCAACAAAATGTGTTTTTATACTGTGTAAAGATTGGTCCACTTATTTTTTACAGAGGGATAGAAAAAAGTACGTGTAGTAATTTATGGCAAGTGTCTGGTTGAGCCTAGGAAGTACATGACTTTCAATCTGCCAACAAAATAACCATCGTCGTAAATCACAGCCTCTTTTACGGCACCTCCAAGACCACCGTCAAGATTATTTTTCGTTACGTCAGCAGAAAAATTGTGCTCCAGCTTGTGAAAATCCAAAATAACCAGATAGAGCTACTGTGTTGTCAAATGACGATAGTTATGTACATGTACCTATTATGCTAAGTATTAACACATTATAGACTGATAATGCGATGTAATGACTGTCGTTTAAGGCTGGTATTGATACTCGTCGTGTATTCCAAGCCAGGTAAACACCACTAAGTAGAAACAGACCTAGGTATTGGAGAAAAAATGGAGATAGGCTTAAAATAGAATAATCATCAATAGAAAATAATTAAGAAAGCATCAAAATAAAATTACAAAACTGAAATCGTTGTTTTTAGTGATTTTCCTGTTTTACAGTAGATTTGTTGTTATTCCTATTGTGTAACTCATTTTTATGTAACTCATTTTTATTTTCACCAAAAAGAATGACAGAACTTAGACTGGGAAAATGTACATGACAAAAAATATAATTTAGTATTGCATGGTCACCCTCCCTGGTGAGGGCCATGGAAATAGTTCAGTGGAACTAGTCTTGTCGATTTTACCATCAGAATATTCCCTCTCCCCCTCCCTCCCCCCCTCCCTCCCTCCCTCCCTCTCTCCCTCTCTCTCTCTCTCTCTCTCTCTCTCTCTCTCTCTCTCTCTCTCTCTCTCTCTCTCTCTCTCTCTCTCTCTCTCTCTCTCTCTCTCGACTTTATAATGTTGCATATGGCTGGTTTACAGAGTTCATTGGTGGCCAACACTTTCTTGTAAATAATGTGCAAAATGTATTAATTGAAATCAAGATTTCTTTAAGCGTCCCTTGGTAGTATAGTTTTACCCAACACGGGACCCCAATGCGCATGTATGTGAACGGACGACAATGAAGTCCGTTTGATATTCATAAACCTACGTACCTTTGTATCCTTGTAAAGCCAGGGCTAAGTAATCAGAAAACTCACTTTTGCACACAAATTTGGTGTACTCAACAAATACCTCTTCATTTTCAATAACAACTAGCCCCTGCATGGATGAGAAAAGAGGATTGTTTTACTTTGTTCTGTAATGTTATGATACCCAATAAATATCCATGATTTTAGCTTGTCCCGTCCATATTTTATACCTTAATGATTGTTGTGAAGTTCTTACATAATTGTAGTTTAAGTGAAAATTGTTTGTTATAAATAACTGATTTTAAAAAACCTCAATTTAGCTGCTATGATATCAGTAGTGCAAAATCTCTGGAGGTATAATGCCATTTTCCTCTACAATTCGGCAATGATAAAATCGTCACAACTTCTCAGCAATCAAGTCAATGAGGTTATTTTCCCACTTTTCTTTAATTATAACGCTACGAGTATGGGAAAATATTAAATCAGAAACACTCCTTAAATGCATATGTCTAATCTTTCTAATGGAGAATTATTTCTTTACATATTCTTTGTTGTATATACCTCGCGTAATGTTTCAACTGTAATATGTAAGGGATACATGTTCATCGAGAAAGAAATTGTAAACTATTTTCAACATACCCCAGACTCCACATATGATATGAGTTGCATCGGGTCAAACACTTCCCAAACGATAAGATATATAGCATCTACTGTTAACAATACGACAATTACACCAAACAATTGGACGTCCTTTATCACCTGTTTAGAAAAAAAACCATGAACACATACACATAAGACATCGTCCATATTCCATTTCATTTTTAATTCACTACAAAGTTTAGGGGAATTTAAATCTTAGTTAAATATGTTCAAACGATATATACTCCAATCTTTTATTTGAGAAAATGCAACCAAGTACCAGTATTGTCTTTCTCTTCTTAATAAATGATAATAATTCAAACAACTGTAAGTTTTGGTACCATGTAGATAACGTGCAAAACCGCTTTGCTTCGGCGGTGAAGCTAGTACAAATGTATTGAAACCTGCCCATCTTTGACATCTTGATTGCAATGACTAAGACCATAGTATTTTACTGTGTCTATGTCTTTCCTTTGATCACTTATAATCATATTAAAGATTCATTCAAATCTTAAATCTTTCTTAGTGGCTTTCCTTCATCACCGACATACCATGTCTGGATAATGTTTTAAAAACTGAAAGGCTGTCATCTCTTGGTAACAGTAAGCATCTTATGGACCGTACATGTCTGTACACTTATGGCGCTAAGCGGCAGTAATCCTAATCATGATCAGTCTTAACTTTAATGTTGCAGGTGTCTTTAGGCGATGTTCTAATAGATTATACTTAGATAAGCTGTCGAGGTCATTGCATTTCTACCACACGTACTCGGTGATTACAAGGTCGTAACATTCAGTATGTCTTTCTTAATATGATATATCTCAGAAGCAGCAAAATCTACTCAATGAACTTTACTTGATGTCAAATGTATACATCTATACCTTATGTAGTAGAATACAAACACCATATTTGATATTGTATAAAGGGAATTTACAAAATATCCAGAATTTAAAATATTACATTGATGAGGTTAGCTCAACAGGGCGAATTCCTGAAAATGATGACTCGATACAATCAAGAATTATTCAATATAAAATAACTTTACTTGATGACAATACATGTACTCACAACTTTCAATCTCTTTTTTCCCGTAGCGGCAGTGAATATTTTATGAACCCTCCACGTCTTCGCAAACATAGCACCAAAAGCTAAGGTGTAACCAATTGACATTGTCCAAACTCTCAGCTAGGAAAAAAAAATTCTTCGGCGTTGTGAACATGAATATGTCAATGAGTCAGTATGCAGATGGATTATAACAATGAAATGAATATATAGGTAAATCATTTAATAGTTTGACTAATTTGTCAATCGCTTAATAATAGCTTAAAGGTTCATGTTTCATTCCCGGGTCCTCGCATTTCCATGTAATCAGTGGAGCCCATAGAATAATACGATGATATTTATTATGGACTGAAGCAGGTACGGATGGAAAAGTTTGTTGTAATGACATAAAGAATTCATACGTTTCTGTGTTTTATGTTAATCAAAAAGGTAAACCAACCTTGCAAATCGCTGAAGGATAGTGTAAACCTGTCATGTAGGAGTTCAGTCCTAGTAGAATTACTGTTGAATACACTGCTATACAGCCTAAAGCGATGGCGTTGTTGAGATTTGGCGATGACATGCGTATAATTCTGAGAGAGAGAGAGAGAGAGAGAGAGAGAGAGAGAGAGAGAGAGAGAGAGAGAGAGAGAGAGAGAGAGAGAGAGAGAGAGAGAGAGAGAGAGGGAGAGAGAGAGAGAGAGAGAGAGAGAGAGAGAGAGAGAGAGAGAGAGAGAGAGAGAGAGGGGGGGGGGAGGGAGAGAGGGAGAGAGGGAGGAAGAGGGAGAGAGAGGTTATACTGTACTTATTGTTTGATATGTTGATTTTTGAACTAACTACTGGTCTAGGCAGGATAATGGGAAACTGCAAATAGATCCCTATTGCAGCACAAACAAATAAGAAAGTCGCATATACAGTTGGCCGTTGAGGATCATGGATTAACGAATTTTTCGAAAAAGATTCCAGATTTTTAAAGAAAATGACAGAATGTCAAAACATGTACTTTATAATACATTTCGTTATCAGTCAAGCCTTAGTTTATGTGATTATTTATTTTTTCATTCATTCATTCATTCATCCATTCATTCATTCATTCATTCATTCATTCATTCATTCATTCATTCATTCATTCATTCATTTTTGTGACAGGAGTAAAGCGTACATCATATCCATTTATACAATAAAAAATGCATGACACATCTGTCCTACCTTTCATCAACTATAATCTCCGATTCTTTTAAATATCCCACACTTTAATTTTCCTCGTATTATGTGTATAAGACATATACATTAGATAAGACGGGACTATTGAGTTTGTTTAATACTATCATACACATTATTTTTACAGTATTACTTACCTTTCTGAACGATAACGTATGTTGAAGACTAAGAATCCAATTGCAAGTAAAATGCCTATCCCCGCAAGCACAAGAAAGATAGTGAGAACTTCTTGCTTTATTTTCACATCGATTCTGATAATTCTTGCGGAATCTCTTGGTATTTGCCCTACAATGAACAAAGAGGCAAGTGTAAATAATACATAATGTCTACAGAGAATTACGTATACAAATGTTTCAGATTTTGGCTTGTATTCTATCTTACTTGAAGCTACAAAAAGTTAATATTTTGCCATTTCAGGGGTTGAAGATTATAAAAAAAGACAATTTGCACACTGCATGGTCGCCAGTGCTGCCAATGGTTTCATGACTTGCATTAGATATAGGTCAAATATACCGACACTGTATTATTCCGTAGACACTGTCCATGATTAATAATTCCAATTAAACAAAATTGTAATTATCTTTAATTGCATTTACTGGTACAGAGTTCAATCATCGACAGTAGAGTTTTATGCTCTTATTATGAGATTAATAATAATTTTCAACATCAAACAAAACTGAAAAGCGGTGGACCTAGTTTCATGGACGTCAATATACATTGTAATAGTCCTGTAATCCAGTATTAGAATATCATGAAATCCTTCCATCGAAATGGCTTTTACTGAAAACACTATGATTATGTTACATATACATGCTCACGATTTCTGACTTCTTACAGTGACCTTCTGTAATAATTACATAAATTCCAGTGCTTTGGGTCAAAGGAATCTTTTGTCATATTTGCCACGGCATATAGAGTCACATAATCTACATATATACTATCGTAACTAATAATCCCCCTAGGCAAAATAATTTTCATCAAGAAAAATCAGCTAAGTTAAATATATTTGTTACAATCATCATCATCATCATCATCATCATCATCATCATCATCATCATCATCATCATCATCATCATCATCATCATCATCATCATCACAATGTCCACAATGTTGCGCCCTCAGTCTTTCCTTATTAGACTTGGGAGGTCCACAATTTCTTACTTTGATTATGTCTCTAGCAATTTTATCCATGTAGTTGAGAGGTCTTGTTGCACATATACACAGAGAGACAAAGACACAGACACACATACATAATATAATTTATATTCTTTCATTTGTATATATGTGCGTCTATGACACCCACTTGTAATTATGAATGTTTATGTAAATTCAATCGAGTTACATATCTAGTTCCATTCGTACTATATTCTCATATTATCTGTTATCTGTTTGAATTCACAGACGTAAAGGTATTCCTGTTTTGTGAAAAAAATATGATCTATCTCAATTGTGCATTGATACTCACCTCCACGCCACTTGATATTTTCATCTCTGAGCCGCAACTGACCGTTACTATACGTACCAACAGTTATAAAATCATTACCTTGCATAGACAAAGGTGTAAAAAAAGACACATTTACTGTTAGTTGTTGCGTATATAATGTTTTACCATAATATTTGTATCTGGTGTCAGTCGTCACGCTATGCTAGATGTTCAAAAACACATATGCAAAGTCGATGGTCTCAACAAATCTCAACTCAAAGGGTTTCCAAAAGTTCTGACTAGTTTCACTCTGTTAACATAGCATCATTAGATCATATACATTTATGTTATAAATACAGATCCTCAAATAATAAATGGAAAGGAAATATTAGCAATGGCAGATACACATATAATCTATACAAGTGCAAACTGATGACTCAGTGACTGAAGCTTAAAAGCTTAAAATGTTAAAATTAACGTTACTATACGGCCGTATAACTCTGTCCACTCAGGTGTACGATGCTCCTACGCATCAGTGATCAGTCAAATTAACGAGCAAGAAATTAGTTACTTCATATAAATATACCATAATATCGCCAATGTGCGACTCTGCACGGATTCAAATCAAGCAGTAATCCATTAGATACATGAATGTTGTTTATATTATGCGATTTGAACACTTCATGCACTTGAAAACAATACGTTTAGACATTTCATAGAATAGAACTATATATCAAATGTTCAATGTACTGGATATATAACATCATATTCTAAAAGCAATTAATCTAACTTGTGCATTGGAGCATTGCATAAGTACTTTTGGCAGCAGGGCACATTAAATAATACACCAAGTCTTACCTTGTGTCTGACTAAGCTTAACCATTCCCTCTCTACCTGTACTAATCACTCGCAGATGGCCCTGCAATAACAATCCAAGGCAATTGTGAAATTGATCTTGCTGGTAAACGTCATGGGGAAACATATCCTCGTTACCAATGTTCATAGGACACACTGTGTAGAATTTGTATTTATCACACTTACAACATTTGCGATCCCAATACTCGCTTTTAGCAAATTATGAAATCAATGATTCTAACCCAATTTGTCATGAGGACAAGCGATGCAGTATGGTATGTTCTACATATATAATGTGCAGCATTCAAATGAGCATTTAGAAATACTCTAATTCCTTAGACCATAAACGCATACCAAAATCTGCTGCATTAATTTTGTATTCATAACATAACATATAATCATATAGTCTTCAGTGATTGGCTTAGATCGTGTCACGTGGTGTGGACTAGTGGCCTACAGTGACCTCAGTTGGCATAAAGCGAGGCACTAGTTCTAACCTATTTTCCCGAAGGCAATATTACACAGTACAATATTTTACTCACAACTGTCTGATTTGTACCGTTGGACATCATCTCCTTGAAGTCAGACACATCTCATATGTGAACAGGATTGTGTAAAAACTTTTATGCCATTTGCAAAGCGTACAATTGCCACTGATGGGTTTCTGAATACCCATTTTCATCGGTTCTGGTATCAATGATTTATTGCAGGAGTAGCAATTTTAGAAATTTGTCATCAGATTTTCTTGAAAGACATGCACAATATATTCAACGAAACTAGGGGAAATGTATGTACCTGTTATGACTCTGTCAGAGATATATATTGATTTGAATAGGTATAAAAAAGGAATTTACATATTACAACTCGCCATATACACATTGTCTACCCAAGTTAGTGATACTTTGACATTAAAATATGTTTTATTCATAGTATATATTTAATTTAGTTGTTAATACACTTTTATATAAAATTTAGAACTTTATTTTTGATTGCTAAGCATACTTTCGTTACGTATTAATTAAACGTAATTATTATGCTTAAAATGTTGAGAAATGTGGGTTATTGAAGAAGTTATAAAATAAAGAACCTCCAAGCATACAAATCAGAGAGAGTTGTGGATAAGATATTGTACAGTGTAGTAATGAAGCACGGGAGTCTTTTCAGTTATTTGCTTTGACTATGGAAAGAATATTTGCCGAAGAATGTGATATGTTATAAATGACTTATTGTCTGGACTTATTCGGGCACTAGTAGACATCATAGCACATCCTCTCATGCTGTTATAAAGCAACTATTTCCTCTCGGCTTCCAACCTCGGGAATAGTTGCTGCATATATAACAGCCCGCGGGGTAATAGATAGACGAACTGCTTCTGCCCTCATAGCCACGCAATATGTGTATATAAAGACAGATAGCTATACTCACCGTGTAACCAATAAATTCTACATCATAAACTGACTCCAGTATAATGTCACTAATTACTCGATCTCCATACGTGTATTCATCCAGTGTCTTGCCAATTGTACTCAGCTTTCCAATACTTTTATTTAAAGCCAATGCCAAAGCCCACATGCCATCATATAAGATCGGTGCGAATGGGCCATCATTGTTGAATTCAAAGTATTCCTGCATTTGGACGGTAGTTGACTGTCAAACGAAAATTACAAAAAATGCCAGTTACGTTCAAACAAATCGTCTTATCGTCTGGCTCGACACAATCGTATTGACATTGTTATAAGTAATCTTGTGGCACAACAAAAATGAACATTAGTACCAATCTCGACAGAGAAGTCAGTCAGACTTGTTTATGTGTTTAATACACTTGTAGTGATTACTGTTATCGGCTTATATGAAATTTTGGGTGATAAAATAACACACCGTTAGCTTATTCAACTTGTAAAGAAGCCCTCGGCCATCTTTGGATATCCTTTCAAAGTTTATGACAGAACCAGGTGATGGCGTCATGAATATCGTAATCTCTTTGTCTTGACCCTCTTTCTATTTGTGTAGACGTTGACATACCTCGGGGTCAATTTGCTTCAGATTCTTAAAGTTTTGTGGGAAAGGTACAGTAAAAGGTAAAATAGATTCTCATAAAGTGAAGCAACTAAAATAAGTGGATATACCTATAAGCTAATTCTACTCTTTAGTCATGCTACATTAGTTTCTTACCACTCCGAAATCAATAGTGTCTAAATCTGGGTTTTTATTAAGCCAGCTTGTTCCGAAGTATCCTTCTGCGACTTGGCTCAGCTGATCTGCTGTACAGTCCACGTTGCGGTTTGTTGCTTTCCACCATCCCGCGTTGAACCAGCCTTCCGTCATCCATACGTACTTTGGCCCATACAAGCCTTGTTTGTAAGCTTCACAAAGTACGTGCAATCCAACATCTGGATAAAAACTGGCGATGATGATTCTCGCGTCCTTATTCTAGATACCATGAGAAACATACATTTATTTTCACTCATTTTGTGGTTAGCAATGATGATAGCAATATAATTATGATCAGAAAGTGGACAAATTCGTACAATAGTTTATAACATTACCCTTCGGTGCTTATTATTTTACCGTATAAATATAGGGTATACCTGTCAGTCAACTTAGAGTGAACTTACACAGAATATTAAAATCTAATAGTTCTTGTATATTGAATATATATTGAGGATATGACAGACCTTTTTAAAGACCTAAATACTCAGTACTAACCCAGGTATGTAGACTCTTAAACCCTCGTTCATGCGTTTGATTTATTTCATTGAACATTTTTAGAACATGATATTGGTTTTATCGACCACTTAGCCTGTGCCAGAGAACTTTTCATTACGCTAAACGTTACTCTTATCGTTAAAATTGTTGCTATGATGCTATTCCAACGTGTAACATCAATAAAATGCAATTAGGGGGGTGTATTCCCGAGTTGGGCTTTCAATAAATCTTTAAGACTCACAATAAGTGCAGGCATCACTCTTTAATGGCTTTAATGCTATGGATTATAAAAAGACTTCTCTTCAATTCCGTTTGCCACTGACTGACTGACTGACTCACGCACTCACTTTAATACCAACTTGTTAGTTCCTTGCTATATGTGATTATTTGTTCACCCATAAAATCAATATTTACACAATTTTTCAAAAGGTAAGAAACTAATTCAATCGTTCAACTACCCAACATCTATAGCACCCCTCTGTGCGCAAATACATACATACATACATACATACATACATACATACATACATACATACATACATACACACACACACACACATACATACATACATACATACATACATACATACATAATACATACATACATACATACATACATACATACATACCGACATACATCATTAGAAGCTCATGTTTGAAAGACAGCAAATGATTAATGACACGTGAAATTGTTACCATTATGAAAAAATAAAACTTGTTATAGTTTTAGCGGATATCTTTAAAACAAAAAATCCAGAAAATATCTGTATGACAATATTGAAAGTGAAATATACCTTAAGATTTGACACTGGTACACTGGGATCTTCGTTAAACAGTTCGTTTGTTAACACATCGATTCCATTGCCTTCAAATTCTTTTAACAATATATCAACAGTCTGTGAATGAAAAGATAAAGTCGAGTCACACAATCGGTCTTTAAATATAAATATATATAGCCATTTCCATTATCATTACAAATATTTGGATGTATATCAGATAAGAGTCAATACTATACGGGAAACAGTATTTTCTGATATTAATTTAGGGGGAATTTCAATATCTGTACGTATATATGGTAGATGTCACCTTGTGTCGAAAACTGATAGGAATATGGATGATGGATGCTTATATATGAATACGGTTGATGTCAGATGCAAGATTAATCAGTTTTGTTAACTTTGAAACAGTTTCGAGGAGAATTAACAAAATCTGGCACTTAAAACAGTAGCACTATTAAAGAAAATACCTGATAGATCGTCGAGTACACGTTTTAAAAAAAGAGATAAATGGCTTACATGTGTGAAGAGTTCTTCATTTTGTGTGATAAGACCAACTTTATTCCATCCAAAATATTTCAGAAATGAAAGTCTGACTGGATTATGAATATCCCTTGCTGTCATGGTCGTGCGAAAGAAAAGTGGATATCGGTTACGATTGGACAGTGAAGACGAACTGGCACCGTAGGAGAACTGAAAGCAAATAGAAATTGAATAACCAGGTGCAAGATGGATACCTAATCCTTTCTAGGTGCATCTAACAAGCTTATTAGAATCCATAACTTCTCTTTAATACCTCTTTATTTGAGTTTGTTGCTTTCAAGATTACCATAATTGGAGATATGCAATCTGCCTAGCGATGTAAAGTCCCACTCCTTCCGAAACGTTGAATACGTTGTTACTACTGGCCTTTCAACACCTGTGATATCCATCATTTACACCTTATGTTATCACAACCAGCCTTTCACAATCGCTATACAGCTTAGAGTTAATGTGTACGTTTAATAAATAGAACCTTTTTGGCCGACTACAGAGATGGGATTGGAAATAGAGTAAATGTCTTATTACCAAGAAAATCGACTTGTTATCGAATAAGTGTAGTGTAAAACCATATAATTATACTGTTATGCGTTCTACAATGAGATATCCTAATAAAACTGTTAAGTATATAATCATGTACCAAAGATTACAGACAGTGCTTAATTTGTTACCATTCTCGCCAATCAGCTGGAGCTATTATTTCTTCTAGGGACAGGCTCGTTAAGAACGATACCGTAAAACGGTCGTGGTTTGCGACGATGATATGTATAAGTCTAAAGAGATCCCCGATTCAAGTCACCTTGACAATGATTGCAGATTCATAATTGTTTCAAATGCAAAATGTTAGATGCCTGCAGGTTTTTATTTCAGGAGAAACAATTAATCCTCTTTTAGATAAAAAAAACGATTTAACAATTTCAGATTTTAGTATTAGCACAGATTATTGATCTCCATTTCAGATGTTTAAAAATCCAATATTTGCAATTCAGAAATAATTTTTAAAGAAATCAATATATTGGATTTAGTTATATGTAAAGATATTACATTTTAGGTCAGAATAAACGATTCAATATTAAATTTTTGTATGTTGTTCATTTTTAGCTTTCTTGACAATCCAAAAGAAGATTTCCTGAAACTAAAACTGAATGAATAAATGCTAAGGGACCACATAATGTATCAGTCATTATAAAATCTCCTTAAAATAAAACTACTTATAGTTATTAAATATTGCAAATGCATTTGTAGTTGTGGAGCAGTAAGTTTTATCGATTGCAAATGTTATTTGATACTTATGGTAGATGTGTAGTGAATACAATAATCTATATAAGATTCTTATATTCTTCCGTTTCGGAAAGTATCAAAAACCTTTTAAGGAAATATTCGACTACTCTAATGTTTGGCTTAATGCAGTTGACTATTGCGTTGTGATAGATGATCAATTCCCTTAAAAATGATTATGTCAAATTTAAAACACTTGTGGTGGCCTTATTTCTAATCTCACCAATTTCCGGTTGTAAGCAAATATGATGTTTTAAAGATTTCTATATATACAGACAGTATAAGTGACTCGATGGATAGATAGCAAACGTTCGAAGTCGTCCTTACTTCCAGTCCCAAGTTAAAATCTTGATAGCGACGTTTCGGTGTGTCTAGCACACCTTTACCAAGCTACAGTACAAGGATGACTAATAGAACAAAACCAACAGCTACGAACGACGAAAAGTGTGAAGGGAAAAGTGACGTAATAAAAGTTGTGAGAATAAACGGCAAGATAAGATGTGCAAATTCATATATATATATATATATATATATATATATATATATATATATATATATATATATATATATATATATATATATATATATATAGGTAGGTATGTAGGTAGGTAGGTAGGTAGGTAGGTAGATATATAGACACACAGACGCACAGACAGAGTCAGACAGACAGACAGACAGACAGCCAGACATACGTATACAGACAGACAGACAGACAGACAGATAAACTTACTGTAACAAGATTCCATTGCTCAGCTGTTTCTGCGATTCGTTGTGCAGCTGTAGAGCAGAATGGACCAAAGAGCATAATCTTTGTGGGTGCATTATATATAGTTTCGAATAGAGCCTTCAGACCTTGAGCGGCACTGCACTGTAACGAAGAAGAATCATTGCTTGTTGTAATTATCTCAGATTATTTTAGTAACCGTATGAGTAGTAGACTTATTACTTGGGTATTTAGATATTGACATTTTTGTAGCTTTGCTATAAATTTGTATGTGAAGTAAAAGAAATATAAATTGAACGCAATTCACAAGGGCTTCCTATTTCACTTCTTTTTCATCAGTATCCATAATGACGTACAATTACATTCTATGTTGTTATTATTGTATTGAAACATTTATCTAAGTCCATCATACCTGTTAGACTGAATTGCAAAAACTTCGTCCAATGATTTCCATAAAAAAAAAATCACAGTGTAACTAACCAATCGTAAGTGATGAATGTTGGCTTTATGAATAAACGTCTCGTAAAAACCTAATTTGTATATGCCCTTTTTGACGTCGTGTTTGAAAAGTGAAGGAATAAATTGCGATGAAACCTGAAAGTACTCCTTGTAAATTCGATTCAAATGAGTCAAACAATTAGTGCCTTTACTATGCCATGGCAATATCATTCCCCAATGTTAGCAAGGAGATCAAAATAATACTCGTGAGATTGGTGGACTGCATACCGAATCACCTTCGCCTCGACAGTGTGTTCATCCACGAATAATACCTGTTATATTATGACGTACTGCTAACATTGATTTCAAAGGAATGCCTCCGTGGCTACAATGTGAAAAGTCTCTCATAGACAAACAAACATATTCTTGTTTGTAAATTCAACAAAGAAATTTAGGTCAAATTAAACAACCTGGACTTTGCTCTGCATCAGAAGTGGGGAGAATTTGTTAATCGATTCTTGCGGTTGTGTGTATCATGTAACATGGTTAGCGCGTGGTACCTAAGACGATATACCTGAAGGATGAGAATAAAGTTTTGATTTGGTTGTTTTAACAGCTGTGATTTTCCATGTGAAAGGATATGTTGTTGCTAAAGTTACGTATGCTGGAACTTTCAGGTTGTGATACATATTTCAACACGTTTTGAATCGGATAACCCATCGGAGAGTACCTAGAGAGATAGATAGTTTATTTTGCAATAAAGACCACAGGCCCAAAGATCTTATATAACACAAAATATACAGTTCAGAAGAAATAATGGAAGCACTGTATGAAAACTGAGGTTCTCATTTTGAAAGAACAATAGATGAAACATTTTAGTTCATTTAACTTTGGGACATTTTGTGAGCTTACCAGTGGTATAAATTTATCAAATGAAAGGTTTTCATAAAAACATCTTGGGAGGAAATACAGATAAAAATCAAGAAATTCCTCATATAGATTCAACTGTAATTCATCTTTACTAAGTATAGAGGTAACATGCAGTTTTATAAAATAATATTCTGTATCATTGCTAGCATGCTACTTCCTCGTCTACGACATTATTTAAGCATGTCTTCTCTAAGAAGTCGAAATCAGCAGAAGTGATATGAAGAGTTGATGATGTAAATGAATGTTAATGACACAGTGCATTAGATATCACCCTTTAGATTTAGTTATCGAACGGAATAGTAAAATGTATCAAATTACTTTAAATTCTCATTACTAATCAAAAAACTTTCTGCTTAAGGTAAATCGTTGTTATAAATAGATTCAAACGCTAGATATCATTGCACCAGCTGTGCCATGTAACCCTCTTCTTACTACCCATATGTTGCGCTCTAGGACATGATTTTACTTTGCTTGTCATGTGAATTCGTTAATCGACAGCAACGTTTGCAGGTTACCACCTTTCTAGTTATATTCCGTCCATAAACTTGTCGCGGTAACTCTCACAGAATACAAAACCAGTCTTCTTGCTTTAAAAGATCGTAAAAGTCCTGATGTACATGTGTTCATAAGGAAATAACCCCATGGCCAGTAACAGATGAGTCAAGTTTTATTGCGTGGAAAGTGTTGACAATCTATCACATTGTCTAGTTTGTTCAAACGGTTACTCATTAATATTCAAATGAAGTTTAAAAATCAGTTGACGTCTACTCAACACCTATCTAATATGTAAATTATGTTTACCCCTCAATACCATCCTCCCTTCCCGTTTAAGGAATTAAGGAATTATATTTAAGCTCCAATAAATATTTGACTGTGTGATGTCATTCTAAAATTCAGAATATTAACATGTACTACAGCAGTTTCATGATTGTGTTCACTGTATTGGCTCTGATTGCTACAACCATACAGACACCAGTAAGGATCTGCACTGTAAGCACAACAAGATCACAATTTGTCTTGCAACGTTTAGTCTGAATGAAATAAACCATTTGAGGGGATAGTAGACGTAGACATGCAGACGTCAGTGTTTTGATGTCTAGCTCTGCATTTGGACTCCGTATGGTGTCACAGTAGTTTATTTCATCTTAACAAAATGTCACAAAAAAGTATTAATTTTCAACCTTGCTATCTTAACGTGGAGCACGTGCAATTTTTTTTATCGTTTTCTGTTGGTTGTATCAAACAGGGCCAGTGAACACTAACTTGCAATGGACTGTAAGACAGAAAAGATATGGCTTTCGTGTATGTGTGATGACAAGATCTTGTGTTTTGGTATGGTTTAAAAACATTTTGTGGTGATTATATGGTGACCACGTAATTCTATTGTCTATTCTTGTCATTATTTTTAAATAAACAGTATAGAAGCAGGTTGAAATAGTGGTAGCCATTGAGGGCGTTAGTTTTTGGGTGCGGACCCCAAAAAATCAATTTGATGTGATTTCTATTTTATACAGCTACAAAAATACATTATCCACAGGTGATGCGATACTATTCACGGTGTACGATGTTACGAGTTATTGCATCTAACAAAACATTTTTTTTTTAAAACCGTTGAAGTTACAGCTAGTGCAGCTTTCAGTATATTTCAAAACAACCACTGTATTTGAGTGATATGCATCAGTTTAAAACTTCAACTATATTCTGTTCTCACACTTGAGTTATATTCATTCAGGTTTTCTTCATTTGCAAAAGCAAATTAACTTCAAGTAATCTAAAGTAATTTGAAGTAATCTGAGAACTGTCTACTCTTCCCTGACATGACCAAATATTAAACACACAACATCATTCCATCAGTCGAGTACCGTATATCTCCACGAAATCGATATCTCTATAGATCTTGCCAATTTTCAGCAGATAACATTTTCAGCCGAAGGCAACGTAACATTTTTGACAAACCATGAATTGCTACTTGTTAGTCCTAATAAACTATGTATATATTATGGAGGCTATGTGAACACGATCTCCTAAGGCAGCTCCCTAATTGGGTGTAATCAAGTTTCAATATCCCTCTGACGAACATTACCCAGGCTATTCTTCAGGAGTCGTTATTTCTGATTAAATTCTTCTGACAAAACCTGTGTAAATCACACTTAATGATTATTGCCATGAACCCTCACTGATAGATATATGTCTCTCCTTTCCATCGGATTGCAATACCAATGGATTAAAGCTAGTGAGTAACAGTTTAGATGGATGGATGGATGGATGGATGGATGGATGGGTGGGAGGACGGACGGACGGACAGACAGACGGACGGACGGGAAGACAGTAAAGTACTGTACAGCCAAGTAGGGTACAACAAGCCGAGATTTGCCGATTCATGCGACTTCACTCAAGATAAACGTAATTTCATTCACAACATGCAGTTATTGAAGTGCTGTTTACAATGTGTTTCTTGATTTCCCAAGGAACTGAACCTAGGGTGAGCGCTATATTAGTACAACCTTTCAGCACCGTGTTCTCCGGGTGCAGGACTCCGGAACTCTAGGACTGCGTTCATGGTACCCCGTACTACGTTGGTGGACAGCTTACTTTCATTTCAGTGTAGTGGATTCGGGATGTCGTGGTGGTTTATGTTATGAGAAGTTATCGACGCAAATTACAGTGGATGTCTTTGCATACACTTTTGTATCATGCCTGATTGCCACAAACAAGTACACTGGTGTTATTTCATGGGTTACATTACGTGCACTGGACGCCTATTTTCATTACTATGGCAACATCCCTGTATGGCACGTTTGTTGCATATCAATGCAATGTTTCTGGCACTCTAGTCTGCATTTAGTTAATTAGATTGTAACGTACGGATAGTGAATAGTTCTAACGCCAAAAATTAAAAAATACCCCTGGCAAAGTCCTTATAAGAAACAGTTAATATCCATATAGACTATGTAACTACACTCACCTTGTCAGAAATTACAGTGTATACGTTTTCTGTAAATCTATATAGTTCACTTAGGAGCATAATTACAAACAAATTCTTCTTACATTTTTTTCTTTTTAAATCTAAATGTATCCACGATATTCAATTAACTTTCACTGTCCATTCGTGATGTTAGCAGGAGTTTCCTTTTACAAATATCGGGAATTTATTATTTTTCTACTTTCGTAATATATATTACAGTAAGTCACGAATCCTAGATCCATAACAATTCTTAAATAGAGGTTGATATACTAAGGCCTAATGTGAAACATTACGTGGTTCTAATTACGTCTCAATTTTAGAAAAGGTGGGGTAGATATATTGTTTTGTTTGTTTTTCATATGTGAGTGTCAATTCAGGTAGTTAATGTTTTCCGTTGTTTTCCATATGGTCTCTGTGTTATTGGTTTCTTCCCATCAGATGTACAGCCAGTTTTATATTGTCTTTTTAAGTTGATGTCAGTTTCCGCATTGACTATTTCTGGCGAGACTTCACACTGGCGATTTTCTTGTTGTTTTCGAGAAGGAAATATTTATGGTCGGGTAACCAACTAATATTTTGTAGGCCTAATCGGTTGAAAGATAATAAAATGCTATGTGTTTATATATTATCATAGAAGACGAACTCATAACATAAGTCTCTTAAGACATCATGGAAAAGATATGTGATACAATAAATGATATTACTGTGCTCATAACATAATAAAATATCATTTATCATGTATATCATAAGAAAGAGACAGACAGACAGACAGACAGACTGACAGACACAGACAGACAGACAGACAGACAGACAGACAGACAGACAGACAAACAGACAGACAGACATACAGACAGACAGCTCACTTTAAAACAACATCTAAACAATTATCATAGACAGGACATGTTACAGAATTAAGTGTGGTACTAGGTTGAAAAAATTATACAAAAAATGAAAGTGTTCTGTGTATTATCAGAGAAAAAACATAGCTTTTATACACGTGCCAAAACGCTTATGTAAGCCGCGCGTGACGTTTATTTGCAATTACTTTCAGTCTAATTTATTTGCTTTTGTCATTATATAATTGTATTTTATGCATTTATTTAGCAAACGTTCGCCAGACTAATTACTATTATAAGAAAGCCTTCAATACAGAATATTTAGCATTTAAAAGAATTTTGCATAATTCAATATGACCACTTAGTTATCAATAAACTATTAGATTAGATTAGGTTCGGTTACAATAATAAAAAAATGGTTTGTTATGTGCATATGATTAAGTCATCTGTAGACATAACACCAGTCTATCCTGTTAACTCAGTAATATTGTGAGCTTCATTCGGAATTTGATGATATATCACCCTATGTGTAATAATAATGAACTACGAAAATTAATAAATGATGTCACAGCAATCATACCTCTAGGACACACCTCAAAATATAGCTTATGTCTACCAAATTAAGTCTGAGTTAGTGCTGACGACATTTGGCTTATCAGGTTAATAAAAATATGCAAATGTTCAATTCAATTCACAATAAATCACTAGTGTACGAACTGGATGTGGATTTAGAGTACGAAACCATCTGATTCTTTGTAGGACCAATTGTTTTGCTAATCTTCCGTCACCCATTATACCTTTAGTCACATATCGTATCACAATTATAAACATATCCACAACCGTTACGTAACATTGTTGAAAAAAGAGTATTGCCAAGATGCGAATTCTGTAGCATGTTTATCTAGTTTTAGCAAATGCTTGCCTCTACTATAGACACCTATATGTACACCAAGTTACCACGGTTACAGCGAAACTGTAAAGTATGTCTCAAGGTTGTGAAGAGAATACCTCGGGTTTGATAAGGAGAGACATCGTTAATAGCACCCATAACAATCTCTGATATTTTATTCAAACTAGCACTAATGTTGTTGTATTTCACCTCTTGTTGTTCACTCTCTATGTCAAATGCTGATATATCCAATCCACATAGAAACACTTAACGGTATAAATTTCACAATTAATTGCTTCTGTTGTAAATGGTAGCTTGTTAGCAAGGGAGATAAGATACTATAAAATACTGTACATATCTATGTAATAATATAGACATAAAAATATTACGTTTTACTATAGCTGTGGCAAAGAAGATAGGTAGCGACAAGGTCTGAAACAATTGCCATGATTAAAGGGCACGCATTTGTTTCACTCAAGAGAGATTGGCTGGACTACCCACTTCCAAATTGTAGCTGTAAGAATATCTGTAAACGTCACTTACCTGTGATGGTTGCCAAGTCATGTGTAGTTCATATCCCTGCAGTATTTCTTCATTATCCGGGTGGTTATTAATATGTTGCAATGCTGTGTAAGCAGCCTGAATAGTTCCGTTATACCCTTTATACGGAGTATTACCCAATTCGGAAATAAAAAATCCACCTATATTGAGAACCGGTCTTTCTGTTTCAGTACCCCGACTAAGTATACCTTGAAGCATGACATTTAGCACAATTAACCATGGACTTGAAAACAGTCGGATGCAGGGACGACGTACAGGGAACATTGCGTTAGCTGGAGGTACTTCTGCAGTACTACTATGTATCTATATTTTGCACTATTTAGTAGGTGTTACTGAACAATGCATTCAGTGGCTAATGACACCACACGGCATGGCGGCGCCCTTGCTAAATGATCTTGAAGACTTGATTGGTAGATGTAGTACAACGACGTAGGTGGGCCATGATTCTTGATGAATTTACCACCTTGGACACGCCAGTAGCATACTAATGTGTACAAAACAAGCAAACACTGATTACTGATAAGTCTGCTACTTCGCAAGCTGGGTGTAAAAATATTTGTGTTAATTCTTCAGAATTAACCTTTTCCAGAAAATACACTCTGCTTCTAAATTTGTAATGTAATAGTAGCGTCTCAAATTGACACTCAAATCTAAACTCTGCACACACGTACAGATGTAGCCCTGTTAATTTTAATCTTTGTTGCTTAAATATGGCTTTTGTGGGTCTCGATTAAGAGTGATTACAATTAATCAACCCGACAAAAGCAACACTGGGAATTTTACAATTAAAATACTTTTATTAGACTTAAGCTAAGGCCTAAAAAATAAGTGTGTGGTTCCGGTTACCCGACCCCACCTAGCTTCACTGCCAACCCAAAACTTGTTTTACGTATCGAAAAAAACCCCAATAAAATCGCAAAAATTGTGAAGTCTCACGAAAATAATGAATGTGGAAAAAGACACCCTAATAATGTTCTTCCAATCTGTAATGGCTTTACATCTGATAGGATGAAATAAACAACACAGAGGCCATTTGGAAAACATTGCAAAACTTGAACTAGACATTAATACAGAAAAGAAAATATAATAAAATAATATAAAATATCTACTTACCCCACCTATTCTAAAATTGAGCGTGAGCGTGAGCGGCCTGGAGTTGGGATGGGGTGGGTTGGTGGATTTTTCCATCGAGCCGACAAAAGTCTCTGACACCCCACACCCCCTTCTCTGTTAATACCAAAACAGGTTGAATCTCATTACTTATTGTGGACAAGCCATGACGCCCTCCCCTCCTCCCCCTTTTTTTATCGTTACTCAGTCATCGAATATTAGAGGGGTTTGATATTTAAGGTCATTGTTGATTGAAGAAATTATATTTTGTGGTTTGTGCTACGAAGAGCTCAAGTCCTAATTGAATGAACCGTTTTTATATCTGTATAGCATCATAGTACGTTTTTTTTATTTAGAAGAATACTAAAGAAACATCAATACCAACAATACGTTTATTTGTCGCAGTTAGACTTAACACATAATGGAATTACCCTGTATGGCTCATTGATTACGACAATGGCTCTCTCTGGCTTTTCTGTTTGAGAAAAGTGAATACAATTTAAAGCGACGAGCCCATCCATTGTCCTACTGAAACCCACAACATTGAAATGAACGTACGTTACACTTGAGAAATCAAGCAGAATGACAAATGAAATGCTAAGATTCGTTTGTAGTGTCAGGATTACAAACCACTATTCTTCATCAACGACACCAGTGGATCAATTGTTCGTAAGGTATGCCATGACTGCAGATTCATTACAATGTAGACCAAATGATTTTTTGCACAGAGGAGTTAGACAAAACGTGTAATAAAGGGGCAAGAGGTTGAAAACCTTTACGGTAAATGAGTGTGTGACAATTTCTCCCACTCAATCAACATTTAATTTCAACGTCCCTACATTCTGTTTATTAAAGTGACGACTCCATATATGTTGTATTTTTATATACTTTATTACGAGAGATATATTCAAGATATTTATCTTAAACACATCACTTGGAATAAAATATATAACATTGAAACACACTAACTACAGGGAGACGAAAATTAGTTGTCATGCAACTATGAATGCATGTTTAACCACTTCAGTCGTTCAGAGGTAGATATAGTATGGTAACAAGAATATAATGTTCTTTCTCATTCGACCACAGTCATGAAAAGGGGAAAAGAAAGACAAGCAAAAAAAATCGAAAGAATTGTCAGAGTTACGCCATTCCATTACATAACTGCGTATGTGTGTGTGTGTGTGTGTGTGTGTGTGTATGTGTGTATGTGTGTGTATGTATGTATGTATGTATGTATGTATGTATGTATGTATGTATGTATGTATGTATGTACTACACTACCACCTTCAATCGGATTGCCAAATGAGGGCGCACGTCTACTCCAGGAGAAAGTTTCCAGAGTATATAATTTGGTCTTTATGCTCTGACGCCTACCTTACCACTTACACTGTGAATGACAAATCTAAAATTACTATCTGACGACATTGTAATCACAGGCATCTTGAGTTGAGCTCGTAAATTATCATGAAATACTTTAACGGCAAACAAGTAACTTGTGTTACTTGTCTGTGCTTTAACTGACCACGCCTATCCCATAACCACGTGGTACAGTGAAGTTAGTATAACAAGTAAATTGTTTTACATGTTTTAATCTAAGACACCGTTACCACTGGCACGTGGATTGAGCTAGTAAATTATTTTGAAATGTTAACTGACGACACAGTTACTATGGTATCATAGTTAAGGTAGTTAGGCTAACTTTCAACACTGTTGACACTTTTCACCTCGGTGAAATAATTAAACTAGTTCTATATCGTTTTGTTTGCTATTGTCAAGGGAACCGACGAATCGATCAAATAGTGAAGTAGATACTTCTATGACGTGCACTGCAGGCACACCGTCTCAACTAGTTAGTGTCGTCTGCTACAAAATGCAATTGTTCAATGTCAAGTCGAATTTTCGTACAAAATGCGCGAGAAATAAAGTATGTATATGTTTCATAAACATGATATGGCAATTCAAAAATACTGGTATGAGAAATAGACTGTGACGATTAGACTACACTAAATTGACAGTGTCAGTAAAGAGAGTGTCAGAGGGTCTTGAAAGTATTTATACAAGTTGACACTCTGACGACAATCGGACCACAGCCACACGATAAGGTCTTTAGGAAAACCTGGAAACACACACCCTCTACTTTACTAATAAAAACCAAGTAATTTATGGTTTCCAGTTCAAGAAGCGTGAACAACACCGTTTTTTTTTTGGAAGAGAGCCAGGGACCAAATATATGGTATTTCGTCACTGCACCTAAATGCACTCTACCATATATACACCTGTACATCCTTTTGAAGCCTGGTAGTACAGGAGGCGATCGCTCGGTACCACTAAGGTGATTCCCGATTAATACTTTTTGCAGCCGCGATCAACCCAAACTATTATCTGAAAATAGGTTGCCAAAACATCGAATTTGGCGCATAGAGTGTAGTTCGTCTGATTAACCGAGCACAGTTGTACGGTTTGACGGGGAGTATGATTCGAAACAGAATGAAAGTTTTGCATTGCGTCACCAGCCTGATCTTTGTCAGTTTACTGGTAGTTGTAACGAAGAGCCAGACGACAACAGAATGGCCTAAAGATGGGCCTACAGATACATCTGGCACGCCACCTGGTTGTTCCTGGGGATCTTGGTCAACTTGTAGTGCTACTTGTGGGCCGTTTGCAAAAAAGGTTCGGACTTGCACGTACAATAATCAAATCTACACTGATATAGAGCCATGTGGTGTGGAAACTTGCCTAAATGGTGGAACGATCCAAACTACTTATTGTGACTGCACATCAGACTACACAGGACCATGTTGCGAGTTGCCAGCAGACACAGGTAAAGTTTACAGTAATACTTCAAAAGATAGATCTAACAAAGGTTGAAGCTAGCTGCAATAATTGTAGCGTTTGTTGTGATTTTGAGTGGGTTTTTGTGTGTGCTTTTTATTCCGTTCAAATGTTTACCTGGACGCAAACGCTACAATTTCTGTAACAAATAGACGGAAGCGATTCAGATGTGAATTGCAAAGTTGGGTGGAATTTTTCTGCTAAATTACGTCTTACCTAACTCCGACATTAATTACGGAGCCTTTGAGACCCAAGAAATGTTCAAAGGTACCACAATCCCGTCAAAATTGGCAAAAGCAGCAGTTTGAAACGGTAGTACGCTGACATCTCGCTCACATTTTAGCTTGATCTCATCTATTTGCGTTTGCCAAGAAGGAATTGTGGCGTTTGCTTCAAGTTAAATATCGGAACGAAAAAAAAGCACAAAAAGAGAGAATTAAAACCCTCAAAATCACAACAAACGTTACAATTATTGTAGCTAGGTTAAAGCATATACCAAAATAAGTTCTCAAAGCATCTTGCCTGGGTTAACCTAGCTGAAGTACAAATTTCCGAGTTAGAGGTCAAATTGATACTGTTCTTCATCTTAGAGTTCAGTATGGCTGCGGACAGAATACCATATTAATTTTATGGCAAATAAACCAAATTTCTTTAAATCGTTTCAAAGGGACAATGAACAAGCTTGCATGTGGCAATTTTAGGAAAGTTAATCCTTCACCCGGTACCTAGGCAAGCTTTATAGTTTCTGTATAAGTTCTAACGTTTCACCAATCACTAAAAAAGACGAACAGATAGAGTAGGTAGGTAGGGATGTTATTTTACTTTATTTTTTATTTTTTTATTTTTTTGAAAAATATTGCTTCGTCCCAAAACCAAACAAAATGCCGATCAGAATACATCCTCGAATTCTGTGATAGTATGATAAAGGCATCACTGGGGAAAGAAAACAGACGTACATGAAGGTCAAGACGACAACGAATTTCCAATCTTTTTGTTTTAAATGTTTAAAAAATGTTTTGGGTCGGCGGGTTAAACTAGTATAGAGTTAGCCGAGTCAAGTTATCGGAAACACACACTTCTTCACATTTTTTTCGTCTGATCACTAGTAATACATTTGAACAATTTTTTTTTTCAAACAGATCTGGGGATAAAAATGGTGACAACAGACACGGATGTAAATTTTGAGTGTACACTGACAGGAGAGACAGACACCTCTGATAAGACATTCACCTTTACCTGGTATGCTAACGACGATGAAATCTTCACAGAGACTCTGACATCGACCGTATCTACATTGTACCAGACCTCATGGCTTGGAAAAATGGGAAGCCAGGTTGGTGTATTAATTTTTGTGTGATTTATCACGTGGCTTTAGTTTACTACTGGTATAATTATTCTTTAAGATAATTTTGAAGAATTATGCTGTGGTGGCAAGTCAAGTGATTGTCAATACCAAGGGTTTTGTTTATGGCCAGAATACTAGTACTTGCTCTGTTAACGTTCCTTGCCAGTTTGCTTAATAAAATTCATCAAAAAATTGAATGTCCTTTGTAGGTAATGTCTGACAGACAGACAGACAGACAGACAGACAGACAGATAGATAGATAGATAGAAAGACAGACAGATAGATAGACAGACAGACAGATATAAAGACAGACAGACAGACAGACAGACAGACAGACAGACAGACAGACAGACAGATAGATAGATAGATAGAAAGAAAGACAGATAGACAGAAAAAAACAGATATATAGATAGATGGGGTCATTATCATTGAATACAGGGTGTCTTGGAAAAGTGGATTAGCCGTAGTTTGACTGCAATCTAGTCCATTCCTGTGAATTAACCAAGTACTTAGAACTCCTTGATGTGATACTCGTGTAATCAAATTGGAAATTGAAGTCAATATAAGTCTGCCTACTTACGATAGGCAGTGAAAACACCCCCCCCCCCCCTGTTTCAACCGTAAGACAATGCAAAGTGTTTAAATTCTTTCTGTTTATACGTTTACTTCAAGCATTATGATGAGAGTACTTGAACTGATTTTGAATGTGTACATACATTTTAATGACAGATATTTATTCACCCACGGTTTTTATTCTTTGTATTATGTTTGGTAGATAATACTTTGGATCAATACTCGACTCGATTTGGGCTCTTAAGTGTTATGGCGTAAAATCTAGCCAGCACTTGAGTGAGATTTACTACTAGGGAAAGAAAGCTGTAGGCAAACTGCCTGGAACACTTCTAGAACTTAAACTATTGTCGCTATGTGGAAAATTACACAACGCGATGCATTCGTTGTTTGAATATGATCACCCTGTAATCAAGAAAGTATAAACAATGATAGGGGTGAAAGTCGAACCATTTAATTGAGAGCAATATTGTGAGTGCGATTGTTATGACGTCCATGCATACTCTATATAAATACTGAGTGTCAATAGTAGTAGTGAGTGTCACAGACAAGTTTGTTACTTGTCTGTCTGTCTGTCTGTCCGTCCATCTGTGTGTGTGTGTGTGTGTGTGTGTGTGTGTGTGTGTGTGTGTGTGTGTGGGTGTTATTTTGCGTATACCTTGGTTTCCATAGTAGTAATAAAACTAGTAATAAGAGACAGTGCAGGCTGTAATCTGACAATATGGTGAATAAGGCAACCGACAAACAATAGGAAATATTTTTGTAAAAAGAATTGACGTAAGTGCACAGACCATATCTAATGATGTCAACAATTGTCATGACTATTCATTTACATCTTTTGTCTATGACCCTTGACCTTTGCTCTAGATCTTTGACCTGAACAACTCTGATCAACGATCAATCATGTATCAATTCGATTGTTTCGTTTGCACGTGCAAATGCTGACCCCTTATTGTGAAATATATCCAAGCCTGACTGGTTTAAGTAATAAATCTATACGACTTTAGGTATAATACCTATTTTGCCAGCACTCTCCTACTTAGTTGCACAGGTAGCATAGTACGCCAACTATGGTGAATGATTTACCACTTGTTTAGTGCTTACATGACGTGCATACCTGCGATGCATGAGGCAGACTTGATATACATAATTTTGCCTTCCGTAGGGGAAGGGTTTCTGGGTATGTTTCCTGTATGTTTCTGTGTCTCAGTATCTGTCTGTCTGTCTGTCTGTCTGTCTGTCTGTCTGTCTGTCTGTCTGTCTGTCTGTCTGTCTGTCTGTCTGTCTGTCTGTCTGTCTGTCCGTCCGTCCGTCCGTCCGTCCGTCCGTCCGTCCGTCCGTCCGTCCGTCCGTCCGTCCGTCCGTCCGTCTGTCTGTCTGTCTGTCTGTCTGTCTGTCTGTCTGTCACCATTTTCTCAAAAAATAGCTTGCTCAATTCAAATAAAAAATGTAGTTCATATAATTATTTTTCCTTATGGTAAACCAAGGCCTGAGTAATTTCTTGGACGATATCTATGCAAATTAGTGGTTGATGGCCGTGTAAAAATGAAATAGTCGACGTTTACGGTGCTCTTTACAACGGTAATAAAAAAGTACCTTACGGGAGGCATTCACTTCAAATTGAGTTGTATTCAGAAGTTGCTTAGTATCCAAATGTTGTAAATCTCCATTTTTTAAAAATAGAAATCTTTAAAACGGTGGTGATACGATATCTATGAGCTCACTGTTTGACGGTTATACATGCCAAACTCATACTCATTACCCTGCAGGAGCACTTTTCAGAACTGTATTTTTTTCTATTGGATATTTTGATAAATCATAACATGAAATAAATTATTTTCATTTATTATTCAGATACGATGTCAAGTTGATATTTTGGTTGGTGATAGTGTGACTGGTACAAAGAGGAGTGTCGGTTACTTTGCTGGAATTAAAGTAAGTACATTACCATTGGTTCTAGCTAGTTCGTGATAAGAAATCTATCTA
This sequence comes from Glandiceps talaboti, assembly GCF_964340395.1. Taxonomy (NCBI): domain Eukaryota; kingdom Metazoa; phylum Hemichordata; class Enteropneusta; family Spengelidae; genus Glandiceps; species Glandiceps talaboti. Next base: position 3,885,103 of record NC_135562.1, read on the forward strand.
TCTATCTATCTATCTATCTATCTATCTATCTATCTATCTATCTATCTATCTATCTATCTATCTATCTATCTATCTATCTATCTATCTATCTATCTATCCATCCATCCATCCATCCATCCATCCATCCATCCATCCATCCATCCATCCATCCATCCATCCATCCATCTATCTATCTATCTATATGTATGTATATATGTGTGTATCTCACTGTCTGTCTGTCCGTCTATATCTATCCATCCATCCCTCCCTTCTGTTGCCTCCTCCTTTGCTCTCCCTCCCTCTCTTCCTCCGTCCATCCATCCATGCATGCATGCAAGCATCCATTCATCAATAGGTTATACTCGTTGAACATTGTTTTAACACATATTTGTCTATTCAACAGGCAAATACTCCAATTTTGGGGGAGGTGGTACTAGAAGAAAGTGCACCTAGTGTGGAAATTCAACTTGAATCAACAGTACCGTTATTATGTCCATCGTGTGAAGTTGTCATACCTTTATTCATTACCGATCGAGAAGGTTATTTTGGCAAATATGCAGATGCAGTGGTAACTGAAAAGTGTGGCGCTGTTGTGACACCAAACAACACCGCTCCCGGAAACAAAATCACCTTATCTGTCAAGGCACGCAGAGACTTTTTCAGTGATGGTGACGGGGCCGTGTTCCTTGGTTTCCTTCCAGTACAGTACTCACCCGTACCTTTGTGGACTGGCTATCATTTCTTGCATCTGATCAAGGTAATTATAGTCTTGCCAAGACAGATCAGTTATATTGCATTTTATTTCTACTTAATAAGTCTGTAGTCAGTACAAACTAAATGAGGTCCAAGCATGTTTGGCTTTTTACTGGCCCCTGAATTTCTCCACTGTAGGATATATAATTCGTCATGGCCATCTGCCTGCCGATGAGGGCGGAATGATACCATGTATCTCACTGTGTGACTAACACAATATACTAATAACGAAGCATCCGGGCCAGAGAGAATGTCAAGTTTTATATGTATCCTTACCGATATCCCTAAGGCCCATATCAGGACAGTTTTACCACTTCGAACATTAAGATCGGATATCGATGGAAAGACACATTCTCTTGTCATCATCGTATTCAGGTGAAGTCAAGTAAACAGAAATATTAAACACCAAATTACCTACTTCGTTTACTTTGTTTATTGTAATACAGTTAAAAACAGTGGACAAAGATAAAATATTTAGGCAATGTGGCGGTTCTGGAGACCCACACTACCACACATGTGATGGGGCGTAAGTAAATATAATTGTTTGTATGTTGTTGTTTTTTCCGTCCAACTTAACACATGCTTTAGTTTTATTCTTCTTGTAACACATTATTAATACCACAGACTCATCATTATATCATCCATGAACATATTTTTAGTTCTCCTAACATGATACATATTAAAATCCCCCCTCCCTCCCACTCCCTCCTCTCTCTCTCTCTCTCTCTCTCTCTCTCTCTCTCTCTCTCTCTCTCTCTCTCTCTCTCTCTCTCTCTCTCATTCTAATACATATTCGACAAATCAAAAATATATTAATAGCCCATAGCCAAATAGGTAAGATGAGAAAGGAGACAACTACCTGCGAAAGAATCGTCATAATGTCATTTCAGCACTTGTGTTATCGTCGGGTGTAATGCAAACTTCTCACAATAGGACTAAACCTTTTAATATTCATACAATTATCTTCTAGATACTATGACGTATACATAAGAGGGGAATTCATTTTCTACAAACACGAAAAGTATCCCTATGAGGTAGGTATTTATTGAGATTTGCTTAGAAGGGGGGGGGGGGGAAACAGCATATTATAATAACTGAATGTAAGGAGACTCTGAGTAATCTTGTAAACACACAACCGGCCATGTCGAGTCTAACCTATTGAGTCATGATTGGCTAATGGTTATGGTGGCCGGCTTGGGATCTGCAGGTTGCAGGTTTGAGCCCAGTCGCTTGTTTGTGAATGGCTAAAGTCCTTGGGCAAGATTTGAAATACGATTGTGCTCCAGTCAATCCAGCTGTATGATTGGGAACCTGGTATAGATTTAAGACTTTGCTAGGGATAATAATAACTCGACCCTCACGAAAAGGAGGAGAGGAGAGAAGATAAGATGAGTTGAGAGGAGATGGGATGGAATGAGGTAGGACGAGACGAGAGGTGACGAGACACGGCGAAACGAGAGGTGACCGGACACGGCGAAACGAGAGGTGATGAGACAGGACGAAACTCAACTCAACTCAACTCAACTCAACTCAACGAGATGAGGCGAGATAAGATAACACGAAATGAGACGGATGAGACGAGAAATCAAGTGAAATAAGATAATATAAGATCGCGAGATCAGATAAAATGAGGTCAGGTCAGGACAAGTAATATAAAATCACACACATAAAGTAAAATCAAATCACAGGAAACGAAACCAACCTAATTAATTAATTAAACTGATTTTGACTATAGTCAAAATCTTGTACCTCAATCATATAATACAGTAAATGACAGAGCGATTGTCATTTGCGGACCAAAGCTATTGAACTCAATACCTGTGTAGAACTAAAGCTGATCACTGATGTTCTAAAGGTGAACTAAAGACACATCTGTTTAAACAATATCATAAACTGTATTGGTGTATTACGATAATTACCACGTATCTTTAACTAAGTTGTCAGTTTTGTAATTATTGTAAACAGTTTGATGTTTTAGTTCTATTTGTCTTATTGTGTTATCATGCTTTTAAATCTGGTTTATGTACAGCGCTTTTGAATATTAATGAATAGAAAAGGCGCTTTAGAAAATAAATAAATTTTAAACTTGAAATCAGCGAATATTATGCCATGCGACTATTTGCTACTGTTCTTGTGCCACTTACGTACCTTTATTGACATTTCACCAAATCTATGTCTACTGCTAATACTAGGTTGTATTTCAGGTCATTAGATGGAGACATTCAGCATTTTAAACTGTTTTCAATTTGTTGTCACAGGTCCAAACACGTCTAACGGCTTGTGGTACTGTGGCCTGTAATTGTGGTGTCGCTGTTAGGGTTGAAGACGATATCATTATTTTTGATAGATGCAAAGTAACACCAAAAATATATGTTTGGTACTGGAGAGGAGAGAGATATGAATATTATTACTCGACGTCCACTCTCCAGATAAAAGTGTTGACAACTGGAGAACTGACACCAGGATTTCGTCTTACCAGACACTACAGAGGTTATATGCATGAGGTAATGTATGATCAAGTTGTAAAAAAGAAAAGAAAACAATCTACCTATCTCACCGGCTGTGTTCGATACAACCACACTGACACCAATAAGAATATGTTAATCTTTAAGATGAAGATTTAATGAACACAGTTTCTTGCAATACATGACAGCAACTCAAGGAAAAATCGCTTGCGGCTAACAGACAATGGATTCTTACAGATAAATAGGAACTTCAACTATTTTTTTCTGCAAGCGCAACAGCAGAGAGCGAGAGATGGGTGGAGAGAGAGAGAGAGAGAGAGAGAGAGAGAGAGAGAGAGAGAGAGAGAGAGAGAGAGAGAGAGAGAGAGAGAGAGACAGAGAGAGAGAGAGAGACAGAGAGAGACAGAGACAGAGAGACAGGGAGAGAGACAGAGACAGAGAGAGAGACAGAGAGAGAGACAGACAGACAGACAGGGGTAGAGACAGACAGACACAGACACAGACACAGAAAGGTACAGAGGCAGACAAACAGAGAACCTGAGCGAGAGAGCTTAAACACATAGTAAAGCAGTTTGTACAGTTCTCCGAAGAGATCTAAATTGATATGACTTATAATTAGCAATAAAAAAGGATTCCCTAAGATGTTGTCTAATCTGTAGTTACCGTCCTTTCATTGCCATTTTCAGAAGAGCAAAGTCTTTACTTCTTCCCATCTGTCATATTTTTTTAAATTTTTTTTCAAAGTTCACCAATAATGTTTGATTTTATTACCCAGGTACACTTGCCAAATGGCGCATATGTTACCATATATGGAACGAATTATCTGAGTGTATACTTTTCCTATGGCAGTGAAGATTACAAATTTGAGAATGCTGGATTCTGCGGAAGCTGTGACGATGATAAAGACAACGATTTATTACATGGACCGTTTAAGGCAAAGGAGAAAAAATACTCAAACGCTGGAAGTTGGGGGACCAGACGAGAATTTTCCAGTACATGGAGGTAATATCTTATGTCATAAGTGTCACAAGGTACATTTTTAAATCCATATGTTTCATGATTGTATCATCTAAAATATTATATCTTAGCTGTATATCTTTATGTGTAGCTAACCCAGAAGATTAATTTTCATTAACCCTGTGAAATGTCTTGGAATTATTTAAGTTTCGAAACAAAGGAGCTTCAGTAACATGCACTCAATCAGTGAAATGACACGTGATTCTGAGGCACGCAGAGTTGATAACGGGTCCTGTAGACGTCAACAACGATAATTTTCGCGCGTGCATAATGTTTGGTAGTCTTTCTGCTAGACGTTCGGGCTTTCTTTCGATACTATAAGTGAACGAAGTTCGCAGTGAGGGCTTTCCATCCTCGATAGCGATGTTCGGTCGTGTGTCGTATTCTATCGGAAGAACATCCGAGGTCTAGCAGATATAGACTAAATGTTTTGTTTAAAAGAACTCAATGACATGTACATTCACCAACCTATGTTCGAATTCGTGGAAATACCCCAGTATGCGATATTTTCACCTGACAACAAGTATATGTACTTCAATCACTGGAAAACACTTGAATGACAACAAAACGAATAAAAAGGTACCTATCAGGAAAATACACGATATCTATAGGTTGACGCATTAATTCAGTTGGTTAGAGAATGTATTCTGGTTAAATTTAGGAGACTTGGCTATCACTGTTCTTTTTTTCATTCATTCATTCATTCATTCATTCATTCATTCATTCATATATATATATATATATATATATATATATATATATATATATATATATATATATATATATATATATATATATATAACTCAGTTAGTATTAATCTGCTAAGATAGTGCTCTATACCGCAGTGGCAGAGCGTAATATATATATATATATATACTTTTTTTTATCGATAGAACTCCTCCTGGCAAAAATCTCTTTTACGGGGAACTAGACGATGACATACCCACTACGTCAGAGAGGGATCCTGTATCACAAATATACTGCACATGCTCTCTTGCCACACCCTTGAGCGCCCTCTTCGCTGGGATCTTCAATAATATACAAGTGATACAGTTGTGCGGCACCAACCGAGATCTTAAGAGATCTTACTTACCAAGTGAGACTGCGAACCCAAAAAGATGTGACTCCTATTGGTGTGATATCACTGATGATTACATAGCTGACATGGATGAGTACAAAAAACAACGAAGACGAAAGAGAGAGGCTGGTGACGAAAACGATTCCTTAGACTTTGACTTTGACATAGATTATGAACCACCAGTAAGTCAATTCCAAATCTTCATGTCTCCTTATGTAAATACTGTCATTTTCAAGAGCAATTAGATAAAAATCAGCCTATTGTCCATGCTAATAAAGCGATGGTATATGTATGTATGTATGTATGTATGTATGTATGTATGTATGTATGTATGTATGCATGTATGTATGTATGTATGTATGTATGTATGTATGTATGTATGTATGTATGTATGTATGTATGTAAGCATGTATGTATGTATGTATGTATGTATGTATGTATGTATGTATGTATGTATGTATGTGTGTGTGTGTATGTGTGTGTGTGTGTATGTATGTATGTATGTATGTATGTATGTATGTATGTGTGTGTGTGTGTGTGTGTGTGTGTGTGTGTGTGTCATAAGTTTTTAAACGTCTTCGTAATGTTGTCATATAGAAAAGGAATACAAATGCGGCACCATTCTGAATGTGACAGGCAAGACTACCTAACTAATTTGAGGTCATCAATCCGTGCTCTTTTTTCCCCATTTACAGACACCAACTTGGCCGACTACCTCTGGTATTACAGAAGCTGACGCTGATGCTAAATGTAACGCTGTCCTTGTAACCTCTAGCGTTGGACAGGCTTGTGTATCCATTGTAGGAAACGATGCAGTGGCCCAGTACATTCAGTACTGTAAAACAGATATTCAGGTACACTTTAAAGAAACTTTATCTTCAATTTCAGAAATAATTTTTAAAGAGTAGTCTGTGCCTCAGTTCTGTTTTTCGTGTATTGAGTCACTGTCAAATACCCACAAGTAAGGCTTGTTATTATTTCATTGTTTTGCTCAGATATTAGGGCACATAACGAAACGTTAATTACTTGAAGCATTTTCCCTACCTATTTTGTATACTTACATACGATGACGTCATATTACAAATGTGAAGATCTAGCACGATTACTTTACTCCCCAATGTGACGTTCTAGAACTTTTAACGGAGGTTGGAGTTAAACCATGTTACCATAAACTGTTTTTACGGATAGGTTCTCGATGATTTGAAAGAAGCCAGCAGTACACAAGAGATGATGAAGTCAGACTGCAAGGAAAGACTAACAAAGGACACGTCATTATATACAACAGTTGACGGTGTACTCGCTGAGGCAGAGGAAATTCTCGGTTATCTTTGTCCCCAAGACTGCAATGGCCATGGTACGTGTCAGAGTGGTGAATGTGACTGTAATACTGGATATGAAGGTTTAGATTGTTCCGTAGATTCGACCAAAGCTCCCACCGTATACACAGGCCATAAGGACGGACTCTGCGACAAAACGATTTATAATTGTACCCATGTTTCCATTTTTGGTGATAATCTCAGCGACTCCGATGGTCTTACATGCCACAGGAAACCAGTTAAGGTATGTTTGGATAATTCTTTATGTCAGGCAAATTAATCATTAATGTAACAGCATTACCATTGTCGCGAACACTTCCATCTGACTGTTTATATAATTATTCAGCCTGTTAAGATATATCATTCATACATTAAGATATCTTTCTCTGTCTGTCTGTCTGTCTGTCTGTCTGTCTGTCTGTCTGTCTGTCTGTCTGTCTGTCTGTCTGTCTGTCTGTCTGTCTGTCTGTCTGTCTGTCTGTCTGTCTGTCTGCCTACATGCATGCATGTATGGATGTATGGATGTATGTATGTATGTATGTATGTATGTATGTATGTATGTATGTATGTATGCGTGCATGCATGTATTCATGTATGCATGTATGCATGTATATGCATGTATGTATGTATGTATGTATGTATGTATGTATGTATGTATGTATGTATGTATGTATGTATGTATGTATGTATGTATATCTAGATGGATGGGTAGATAGATATAGATAGATAGATGGGTTGTCTACGTTGCACTAATAAGTACTTATCCGATAGTATTCACATATCCCATTTACCTTACTTTTTCAGCTAACAATATCTGGCTTTGAAACGATAGACGAATCCGAGACATCAGATTCCGCAGGCGTGTTCGTGGCATTTGACGAGGTCAGTTGTCTTAGCAACGCAACTACAAACAACGACGGCGGCGACTCTGACACAACCAAACCATCAGGATCTATGTATGCTGTTAGTAACGATGGCAACAACCCAAGTGGCGAAGTTCTAGTTATTGTCTATAATTCCAACTGTGATGTCTGCAATGGTACCGATGGGTCATGTACCAGAAAGGTAAGGAATACTAATGTTTTTCTCCCTTCGTCTCGCGATCGGGGACAAATTTCTCTGAAAAAGGTCTTACAATTTTTTCAAACTTTTTCCATATGGAACCTTGCTTCCGGTCGCATAATCTAATCTACGCTTGCAATGATTTTATTTGTTTTCAAAGGATATCAACAATCTTGTGTTTTCTCATAAAATTAGCACAGTCTGTATTTGGCGGCCATATTTGATTACACTGGTTAATATATTTTGACCTCTATTTCAATATTTGTGCGCTGACACTGGATTTTCTGTCTTGGTTGTAACTATGCATAGGCTGGAGATTTATTGTACAAAGTAACAGCAAATTTCAGTGTTAATTAATTATATTTCATTATATTTATTTAGTATGTTGATTTATGAACCTGTACCTGTTTTGGGGTAAAGGCCCGTGACCTAGTTCATGCAAATGAACTTAAGGTTCAGTAATTAATTTCATTATATATTATATAACAGGATGATATCTGTGTCTTTGGTGACGATTGCTTTGATATGGATCACCTAGTGTGTAAAGGTGAGTTTTATATTGTGAGAGAGAGAGAGAGAGAGAGAGAGAGAGAGAGAAATTAAAGAGAGAGAGAGAGGGGGGGGGAGTGAGATAGAGACCGAGAGACTGGCTGACTGACTGATTGACTGACTGACTGACAAATAGACATGGAGAAAAGATAACAAAACAGGAGAGTAAAAGGAAACTTTGATACCAAAGTTTTCCGGACTTCATTTTGTAAAGTTCAAGACTAACTCAGCTTCCCGTGCTAAACAAAGAAGATTGCCTAATATGGCGATTTCTAATTTGTTGGGATATTTTCTTCTAAATAATTGTGTTCAATCATTAATCGATAATAACAATCTTGATATATATTTTTATTATACAGATTCGAAACTGCTAAATATTCTCAAAGATGCTGGGTACGCGATTCTGGGAATTCTGATCTCCGTGTTCGTTCTAACTGTCGTCGTTCTGTCGTACTTCAAGTAAGTTAGAAATACATAACTTTTCCTGTATTACATGACAAGAATTCTGAAGATTTGTATAATTCAAATTTATACTTTTCAGCTCTACCCTGTTTATAATTAAAGTGTCTACTGAGCTGCACTAGATTAGTCAGCCAGCCAGACGTTCTTGTTAGTCTGCCTGTCAAGGCTATGGTCAATCTGCAGGGATCACCACGAACAAAACAAACGACACAAAATGATGGAAATGGTGGTTAATAAAGACATCTAGCCGTTTCACCACATCAGATTTTAATCAGATGGTTCACTTTCGCTGTGCATGTGCCAAATTAGGTTTTGTTTGACAAGGTCAATCAATCATTAAATTTCACATGACTGAAAAACAACTGTTCATTTATCAGAAGAAATAAGCTGAGTAGGAACAAAACATTGTCTGGCTCGATAAATATTTTATTAACATTGTCTAGCAAAGCAAATATTGAAGCATAATTGTTACATTTTAATCAACTGACATGCCAGAAAAAAATAAACAATTGGGTGGCAATGCTCTTCTAAGACAATGATAGCCCGAGCTCACTCAAAGAAAATGTAGCAAAGTTGATAAGATTTTTGTTATGACAGGAGATGAAATAGAAGCAGCTTTGGCAAGATTTTTGGTTCAGACTATAAAATATTCCAATGTTAGTGACATTTTTGTCGACCTTGATGACTATTTTGTTTCTATTCAAATGCTTTTCATTGTAAGTCGTTACGTTATATCACCATTTCTATCAGAATCGAATTTGGTCATATTGCAAAGATTTAGAAAGAATAACCCAATGAACGTCATTTACATAGTTTCTATTATACTAATAAAATGTCTCAATTTTTTTGGTTCTTTATTGCATTTTCATAGGTTTGTCAGGAAATCAAACAAGGTAAGCGCTTCTACAGAAGCCCTGAAGAGCAGAACTTAAGTGACGAAAACCAGGCGACATTATTACCCAAGAACATATACCTAGCTTTAAGACGACATGTCGCAATTGTGACGAATGACGAACACATGAAATTAAATGCCATATTAGTAGTATTCAAGAACATTGCCTTGCTGCTTATGTGCACCTAGAAGTAACGTACGCCAATCTTGTTAACTCTAGATATATACATGTCAGTATTGTAGTCGCATAACTGTGTTTATGATATGTAATATTAGAATATTACATTGAAGAATGTGTGGCACCTTGGCATCTACAGTATGCTTCATTTCTACAGTACTAATTTGCAAGTATTTGTCCAATTTTCTTGAACAATATAGTAACCTAGAGAGAGAGAGAGAGAGAGAGAGAGAGAGAGAGAGAGAGAGAGAGAGAGAGAGAGAGAGAGAGAGAGAGAGAGAGAGAGAGAGAGAGAGAGAGAGAGAGAGAGAGAGAGTTTAGTATTTTTCATTATCGTTATATATATTTACGTAGTATATAAAGTCAAAATACAATGGAACGACGTAGAGTATTCTACAGAACCTCCACTCTTTGTTGCACTTTAAGTTGTCTGATTATGTGTACAAAATCTCATGTCAATTCTCCTGCAAGTTCACAATATTACGCTAATATTTACATGGCATTGATTATCCGTCCTTTTGATTGCATTTACAAGTCATTTATATCGAATACTGTAACATTAGTTTCTCCTTTTTATGTCTAGACATAATAAAGTGATTTATTGTTAAACCGAAAAACCAATCGACACCTTACGTTCCAGGGTGTGTAGTGCATGCGAAAGGGAGTGCCAATAACAATATATGTGCATATCGGCAATGGTAGCAAATATATGTGCATATTAATCATATTGTACAAACATAATTCCTTGAAGGTAGAAATCACCTGTGATTTTTTTTGTTAATTCGGTAGTATATATAATAAAAGATTTGATGTTCAAAAACTGATGTTGATTTACTTACTTAATTGGGAAGGGGTTTTTTTTTCATAAAAAATATTGGACAGTTTGATTGAATGTAGTGAAGTGTAGTGTAGTGTAGTGTAGTGTAGTGCAATATTGTGTATTGTGACTGTGCTTTCGTATTTTGCGTATATATATATATATATATATATATATATATATATATATATATATATATATATATATATATATTTGCGTGTGTGTGTGTGTGTGTGTGTGTGTGTGTGTGTGTGTGTGTGTGTACTTACGTTCGTGTGCTTGCGTGATTTAAATATACGTTTTTTGTTTATCTGTACGTCATATTGTAAAGCCAGCGAAATCAAAATGGAATAACGCCGACGGAGAAATGGTCATGCACTCATTTCCAAATTATTTAGTTTAGCTGAAACGTAAAGTCGTTATGATGATTTAGTGACAATTAATACTATAACACAATAGGACAACATCACTTATTAAAGACTTTCAAAAGGCTTGGTAATTCGTTCTGTGAGTGAAATCGTCTAGTCGCTTACAAGGATGCGCTATTGTGTTAATACAATAGTTTTTTACGGAATTATTGTTAGCGAGAGTCACGAATCCGAATCAATCACTTATATTATCTTATTGCATGAAGCAACGGTCAGTGACCGTTACAGTTGTTTATCCAAACGTTTGCAAAGAAAGGTGAAAAGTTCAAATGGCCAGTATTGTGGTAAAGTACAATACGTGGTGACGAAACAGGGAAGTACAAATGTATCTGTAATGCAATTATTAAGTTGATCAAAGCCACGTATTTCAAATAAAGGGTTAAAGCACAAATAAGTAAACAGTCTCATCGATATGCAGAGATTAAATTACATTTTAAAGTTAAGACGCTAACTTTGTGAATACTTAAACATTTAAAAAACTTAAGTCATATACATGTATTAGACTGAAGTCGACAACAGTGAAATTAATTGGCATTACTTGCTTTTCTCAATTTTCCTATTGTAGTCAGTCTGTAGAATTGAAGTGTCTGTTAAAATTGAATCACGTCTACACGTCTGGGGATATTTTAATATTGTCGTTTACATCCGGGTTTACACCACTCTGCTTTATACGAAGCACAGCGACACACCAAAAGGTCATCAAAATTGTACGAAATAATATATATGGGACCTATTGTGACGTTTTGCTAGACATTGGTATTGTGTGTCAATATAAATCATGGTTGACGGGTAGTCTGTGAGATTTCTTTTAAGAAATTTTTTGGAAGACAGCCATAAACAACATAAATGGACTGAATCCAATTTTGGTGTTTATTTACATGCAAATACATACTGATCATGACAAAATTTCAGGAAGTTGGTTGGCTCTCAGAGTAATGTATTACTGTTCTTCAAGTTGTTTATAACCGCCCTTTTGTTATGGCGATCAACACACACACACACTGTTAACTTAGTAGTTTAGTTCAGAGGAAATTCGTGAGCGTAGCATAAAAAACTGTGCTCGGAGTAAAAGTGCCATTCGCAGTTTCAGCTTCATTTTTGTGAGCACTACATCACGTTGTTACATGTAATTCAAGTTGAATGTTGGTCTGTGATTATGCTACCTACACACTGTGTAATAGCCGTTGTTCTGCTCAGTGTATTTTTTGTATTGACGACAAGTCAGGCTCCAACTGGATGTACATGGGGCAGTTGGACGGAGTGTAAGGATATTTGCGCTCCTCTAGGGAAGAAGTTTCGGACATGTACATATAATGGACAGCCATACACTGATGTTGAAACATGTGGTGCAAGTTGTGAAAACGGTGGATCAGTACAAAGTAGTTATTGTGAATGTGCGCCTGGTTGGACTGGAATGTGCTGCGAGTTAGCAGCAGACTCCGGTAAGTTACTATGTCAATAACGTCACCCTATTCAGCCATTTTTTAATAGTTTGTGCGAAATAACATTATCCTTGGAATTATTTTATTATCAATGGATATCTTACGAATACTACTATATTTTATCGTCTTCACCGACAAATATCTGTCAGTAAGATATTTGTTGAGCCAGATGATAAACAATGTAAATGTAATAGCCAAATGGCGTATTGTAAGGTTTCAGGTCTCGTGATTTTAGTTGCAGGGAAAAGCAGGGAAACCATTTGCGCCCTACAGGTTTGCTGTTAGCCTTCCATCATTTCTATTTTGTCAAAATGTTGACTATTATTAATAATTACGGTATGAGTGTTTTTAGACTCCTATAGGGAACTTGCACAACAGTTACCGATAAAATAAACCTCCCAGAAAGGTCAGGGTGACTATTATCTGTGGTTACAAACAATGTAACAATATTGTTTACAATCGTAATTGATTAGCATATATTATCCCATTTCCCATAATGCAACATTGAACATGGCGGGTTTGCAAGTTCCCTATTGTACAGATAATATGAGGATGAATTCAACACCCAGCATTGGGCAACGTAAAGGCCCTTTAACTCCATATATACGGTTGCAATTGTAACTCTTCTAACTGTAACTGTAACTGGTGATGTAAATCCCATACGTTTGAGATCTAGAGTGTATGGATTTTGATTACTGATAAAACGTTGAATATAATACTTATACTATGAATATACTATCATGAAGCAACTTTCAATTAGTGAATTATCCACTGTTTAAAGTGTCTATCCACAATGAACAAGTCTACTCCTTAAGGCATACCAGTATATCCCAACACTAACATGTTATTTGACAAGGTAATTCAGGCTCGATGCACATAACATTGTCTGGATTGAAACATGTCAAGATTATTATATAGTCCTTAAGATCGATCATCAAGGTTAGATATAAGTTTCTAAACGGAATAATGATCTCTAAAGTATAGTATGTACACTTGAATTGTTGTTACATATGTACAGAACTTCAAACACACGGAGTAAATTGACAATTGATCCTGAATACCTAGGTCAAGGTTGTGGGTTAGTATATCATCAGAAAGCTTATGTCTGATAATATTGCTATTGACAATAGAATAATGACCCTATGAACAACACTTCTGCTGTTATTGTCCAATTTTCAATTGACCTTAAGGTCAAGGTCAAAAGTCAGAGTCTGAATAGAAAGCTTACTTCTAACAACGGGGGTGTACACACCATGTCACCACATGTATAATTCATCCATAGTTATATTCTGTAATGTTTTATTGGACCTTGAAGATTGGGGTCAGTGTCAAAGATTGGGCTTGAATTGAAGTTTATTTGTGAGTTATCACTTAATTCTTTCTATAGAGATAGGTTCAGACACTAGAATGGTGTCTCTAGCTACGCGAATTTCAAAGTTAATTGGCATCTACCTTGAAGATGGGCGTCAAGGTCAGAGGTCAAGGTATAAAGATACCTCATCTCTGATGTTATGAATGTAGAAAGAACAGAGTTCACGTGTATTCAACTTCTTTATTTTACCTAGAAGAAGAGAGAGGTCAGGGGTCAAATATAAGTCAGCTTAGCATTATATGTGTGGTAGAAAATTGTATGGCATACATGTACATGTATATGTTTACGTAAAGACAAGTACACACTTGGCAGAACTTATATTTTGTGCTGCTCCTGGTTTAACATGTATCATTTCTTAGTTGGTTATGGATAGTGTATATTTTTATTTGGCCATGTACACTGTGTTATCAATGCCTTTTCACACTGTACAATTACAGATCTTAACATAGAAATGGTTGCAACGAATACAGAGGTTAACTTTGAGTGCAAACTAACCGGAGGAGCAGCAGGAAGTATCCTTAATTTCATTTGGTACGTCAACGACATTGACTTAAATCTACAGGAAGTACAGATATTTACCGAGACTATACTATCTCCTGAGAATCCTTCAATCTTGTATGAGTCAAAATGGAAGGACCATTTTATAAGGGGAGCAATGGTAAGTACTCATGTGTTAAAGTTAATATTCAAGTTAACACTAAATAGAAGACATGGGAACATGAAATATATTTTGTATAACTCCATTGAGAGCAGGAAAACCCTGTTTGCAGAAGAGGTGCTGGCATCCTGTAAAATGTTCTAACCAATAAAAACTCAACCATTTTGTTAAAAATAGTGCAACTTCCACTGTACTGATATTTGCATTGGTGGAATAAATTGTCAACAAATATTTCACTGTAAAAGACTAAAGAAAATGTATCATTGAGATAAAATGTACAGTTATCATATTTTCAAATGTGTTTTCCTAGCTCGGTAGGAGAAAACATCTCCAATTTGCCCCGAACACAGACAGCACACTTCCTTGTCTGAGACCTGAATGAGAATAGTATAGTGAGAAATCATTGTTAATAATTGATGTCGTCATCAGTATCACGACCACTCGCAACCGTACAATGATTACCTGCAGAATACAAATTCGCCCATGCTAAATGTGGCCATGTATAATTTTCCGGTGTTTCAACAAAATCGTTCCTTTTGAGTAACAGTATATGCGTAACACAGCCCATCAGACAATGTATATCCCTACCTCATAAAATAGCCTAACGTCGGACAATCAAATAATACATTCAACTAAAACTGTACAAAATAAATAAAATTCATTCAGATGTATAGGGAATAACTGCATAGCCATACGTTTACTAATCAGACGTTGTCGTTGTATTCAACATATTCGAAAGACATCGATAATATTATAATAGATTGAAGATATTCAAATTCAGAGTCAATTGATAGCACCACTTTGAATATTCCCATGCAGTCAAAAACGATAGACTTAACGAAGATGCAAATGAAAAACGAAAAGAACTCAGCATTTTTTACGAACTCGCGCGTGCGCAAACGGAGATCTCGTCCCTTTATAGGATAAGTGAATAAATCCGTAAACAAGTGTAAATGTAAGAAGTCGTGACTCTGTCAAATGAAGGGGTGGAACTATGCTACGCATGGCTGAAATTCACCTGAGCAGCCTAGACGTTGCTTAGCATCGTAGCTTTGGATATTGTTCGTAGGTCTTGCCCTTTCTATAGATAGAAATACAGCGCATTGTTGTTTACGTTCATAGTCTGTGATTATTTTTCAAACTACAGAAGTGAAAGAAAAACCATTGTGTGTGTTTTATTGTTGCAGCTTATATCTATTAGTTTAAATAACAAGTTACAGAAGTTTTTTGTTTGAAAAAAATACATACATTATACTATTCCACTGACACGACCTGGAACAACCGTGTTTATATAGATGACTCAGCACCCGTAAATAGTTGATCAGAATAATTACCCGGTCTAAGACGTTGGTGGCGCCCCTTCTTCATCTCAACGTGAAGGAGCGCTGAGCAACACCTGCTGGTATCATTACTTTTTTTAATCAATTGCATTTACTGTATTTAATCGAGAAAGGTATACTTTTTAAAGGTTACTAATGTTATCCAAACGTTAAGAATATTTTCCTATAATTCTCCAGGTTTAAAATCTGTGAACAAGCTAATAACGGCGATATACAAAGCAAACTTGATATGCACAATTGTGTATTTTATTATAGCTAAAACTAGCTTCGTTCCTACTTATCTACAGATTAGGTGTGACGTTGAGGGCGTCTTCGGAAGGAAAAGGAGTGCTAATTATTTTGCAGGAATAAAGGTTTGTTTGACTTCAAAACAGTCATGTATGTATGTATGTATGTATGTATGTATGTATGTATGTATGTATGTATGTATGTATGTATGTCTAGTCCTGCCGTGTGTCTGTTTGTTTGTTTGTTTGTCTATCTGCCTGTATGTCTATCTCTGTCAGTCTCTCCGTCCGTCTATCTGTCCATCCATCCGTCTGTCTGTCTGTCTGTCTGTCTGTCTGTCTGTCTGTCTGTCTGTCTGTCTGTCTGTCTGTCTGTCTGTCTGTGATTGGAGATGATAGAAGTAATCGTGGGCTTGTGGGTCGCATGAGTTAAGGAATGGCCTTTAAGAATTACTTTACAAATTGTTGATTTAAACTATCCATCAGATTTGATATTGTTGAACGATGTTATAAATTTCCAGGCAAATGGACCAGTTCTTGACGAAATTGTGGTAGACGAAAAAGCTGGTAGTGTTGATATCGAACTAGAGTCAACAGTACCATTACTATGTAAATCCTGCAGTATCGTTTTACCGATGTTTATGACGTACCGAGAAAATAAGTTTAAGCAATACGCAGACGCAGTGATCAAGGATGCGTGTGGCGCTGTTCTGACTCCAGCGAATACTTCACCCGGAAGTAAAATCACCCTGACTGTTAAAGCACGCAGGGACTTTTTCAGTGATGGCGACGGGGTCGTGTATCTTGGATTTGTTCCAGTGCCTTACTCACCTGTGCCACTTTGGGAGCGTTACCACTTTTTGCACTTGATAAAGGTACTATTTAGATTCATTTACTATCTGCATACATACAAATCGACAATGTTGAGTGTATGACCAACGTTGATTGCCATGTTTGAGCAACAGTCACGTGCTTGTCACTCAAATAAAGGCACAATGTTTAATACATAGGTTTTCTTGGAGAATAAATGGTATTATTTACATACTGGTCATTTTCTAGATTTGGCCTCATGAACGCACATTGTTCACCCATGGATCACTCAATGTACAATTCACAGTGCAAGACTTGAAGCTGGAAAACATAATGTACAAGGTGACTTACTTGCGATAAATGATGCGGCATGCAGCAGTGGCATGTGGCAATCAATATAAAACAAATGTTGTCGTACGTTTTATTCATTTCACACCATTAATCAAGTCCCAGGTTCTCTGCAAACGCATTTTCCAGATCACCAGCCAGGGAATTATGTTACTTACAATTTTACATCAAGACCAATTTGAACGGTTTGAGTGTTTGCCCCTTTTAATATATTAAGCAGAAGAAATGATAACTACATTGATATTTCTCACCTGTGTTGTCCTACAACTTTTCCATTAGGTCAGAACGGTTGACGGTGATAAAGTATTCAGAAAGTGTACTGCATATGGAGATCCACACTACGAGACATGTGATGGCGCGTAAGTAAACAATATTGTCTTCAATAACGATGATGGGTGCTTGCATCCAAGATAGTTTGGTCTAAAGCCTGACATGAGTTAAGTGGACGGCTCTCAGACCGACAAGAGCAAACGTCCATATTAATTAAAGATGTCAATGTATTATAACATGACAATTAGGTAGATTTAAATGTAAATTATGTTGTTTTTTTAATCCGTTTAGATTGGCAAAATGTGAGAGCACTTTCCAAAAATCGAAAATTTTGATGTGGTAACTCTGTTTTTGCGCGTGCTTGTGCACATTTCTGTGTTACAGTGTTAGAGCTAACGTTTTTCTGTCTGTCTGTCTGTCTGTCTGTCTGTCTGTCTGTCTGTCTGTCTGTCTGTCTGTCTGTCTGTCTGTCTGTCTGTCTGTCTGTCTGTCTGTCCGTCTGTCTGTCTGTTTATCTGAGCGTCTCGCTGTCCCTTCTCCTTTTCCATTAAAATTTATCATACAAAACGTACAGATGTCTTGGCCAGTATACGTATCCACGATTGCCTGCAGTAGTTTTCACATACACAAATTCAGTTGTGAAGGAAAATGTATTATTTACATATGCCAACGTTTTTGTTTTATAGGTATTATGACGTGTTCACAACAGGTGATTTTATTTTGTACAAACACGCGATATATCCCTTCGAGGTAAGTTCATGCAATGTATCTAGATTTCATACACCACCGTCTTCAAAAAATATACGTCAGCACAAATTGTGCATCAAGCATTGTTAAGCTTCTCTGTATGTTCTCCTTTTGGACTGATCAATAGTTCCTGACATTTGTCCATTAGGTCCAAACACGTCTGACGGCTTGTGGTAGTGCGTCCTGTAATTGTGGTGTCGCTGTCAGGGTTGAAGACGATATCATCATTATTGACATATGTGAGGACAAACAAGAATTGGTAGTTCGATACAATGGGGGCAAAAGAGAGGAGTACTATATTACCAGACCAAACCATGTAACGAAAGTGTTAGTGACAGGAGAAATCACACCTGGGTTTCGTATTATAAAAGAGGATAGAGGATGGACACACAAGGTTAGTATCGAACCTTTTCTTCATTTTTATTTTAAATAAGTCGGAAGGTTTTTCGCTTTTTTTCCTAGTCTTCCAGAAGTTTCGAAAATAGTTATTTACTTAATTAGAAAATAACTCAGTAAGAAGTGTAACGTGTTACCGCTAATTGACACAATTACTTTATATATGTGACAGAAAATATGTTGACATTTGCAATTCTGTCTTTCTTTTCTCTACATTTCGTCATATTTTTGTGTGGTGTCGCTGTTTCGCTTGTTTAACCAATACCTGTTTTCCACGAGGGCCCTAACTTAGCTTTGGAAAGAGAATTGTATTGCTCTTTTTTCTTTCCATTATGTTCCATGTGAACCTGTGTAAATAAACTGTAAAAGTGTGCGTGTTTTGTGATTATTATATTCATTTGAATGGATGGATAAAGGTGAATCATTATGCCAACCAATTACCATTCACCTTTTAGTTGTCATTCAACTCATATTCATGAAAATCTATTGACATAATGTTTCAAAATTTATTCAGCGTTTTTGCTTTCTAAATTTGACGGTGTTTGTTTAATAGATTTACCTCCCGAATGGTGCATTTGTTACCGTTACTCTTACGGAAAATTATTTTCTCGATGTCGACTTTTCCTTTGGAAGTGACGACTATGGCTTTGAAAATGGCGGATTATGTGGAAGTTGTGATGAGGATAAAGACAACGATTTATTACATGGTCCATTCAAATCAACGAGCAAACAGCACTCTAGTGCTCAAAGTGGTGGAACAAAACCCGAATTTTCAGAATCGTGGAGGCAAGTCTGAATAGTAATGATCATTATCATACAAGTAAAAGCCCTGATAGCATGCTACTGTTGTGTGATTAGATTTGTCCCCCCCCCCCCAAAAAAAAAAAAAAAAAAAATGTTTCTGGTCAGGACATATTGTCTAAAGTGGTGCGTGCGACTCGACGATGCGATCTTTTAAATTCTCAACAAACCTGTCACTCAATCTCGACATGTATTTATGGCAGTTACTGTTCTTTTATTTATTACTTTACAGCAAGTGTGTATGTGGGACTGATATCATTTGCTTGTTCATAATTGGCTCTGCAGTTGTTTTCACTGAAGTAGGGAGGGTTATTTTTATGTTTCCTCCTGGATGTGCAGACTGCATGGGCTGGACAGACACGAAAATAAAAACCTGACGCGATGCGCACGCTGACCATGAAACAATAATCTTTTTTGGCCATAAGTATAGTTTCCAAGTAGGAGAGGCTTTGTAATGTCATATACACATCTCTTTCATTGCCATGTACCGATGGCTGGGCAGCAACATTTCCATGTTCCTTCAACGCAATCTTAGAAAAGGTATTTATATAATTCGTAAAGCTAAAATATTATCACGACTAACTTTCAATTAATGCATGTGTTTAACATGATTTCGATACTACATGATTCGCAAGGATAACACCTTCACGCCAGAAATCTACTGGACAGGATCATTTCATATGAAAGATACGTACACTAAGAACACTGAATCAACCCATATGGGTGAGCAACTGTCAAAATTGTTTCACATGTTCAACTGTTTTGCGCAGCAGGTCGGTTCACTCGTTTGGACTCATATTATAGAATAATACATAGATGCAGAACCACTTGTTTGCATGTCAAATTCAATCTAATGATCCTGTCCAGCAGAGAACTGTTGTTCAAGTGTCTACTACTATGTCAACGTCGTTAAACCAAATGATGACATGACTTCTTTACAGCAATAGTAGAATGTTATTCTCACTTGTTGAATATTATTTGTTATCACAATAAATGATGGTATTAAATTTTATTACATTTTACACTTTTGCCAATATTGCATGGAAATGATTTGCTTGTGGTATTATCGAAAGCTGTGTGCTGCTTGCCTCTTTTGTAAATCTGATACGAGTTATACAGGTTGGATATCAAAACATTACACTGGAATGCACACGACATGTTAGTCATGTCACAAAGTGTGTGGTAGCAGTATTCTATGTTGTATTCTATGTAATGTACATTGACCTTCACTTAGTTGAGAATAATTTGTAGTGAGATTTTCAAAGTCATTGCTCAATTCTGATAATACACCTTCCAAATGATATTTCTTAAATAGAACACCAGATGGGAAAAATCTCTTTGATGGTGAACTTGAAGAACTTTTGTCAAGCCTGGATTATGCATCCGAAATCTACTGTACTTGCATAATTTCTACTCCAATAGCAAATCTCAATACGGACATTGACTTAACTGAAGTCACATACATTCCTGGATGTGGTTTTAACCGAGATAGTGCGAGATCTCATTTACTCAACGAGACTTCAGACACAAAGAGATGTGACTCGAGATGGTGTGACGTCACAAATGAATACGCAGTTGATATTGATGAGTACAGAGTACAAAAGAGAAGAAAAAGAGATACTGATGAGAGTAAAAAAAGGAAGAGAGTTCGTCGAAGCAATAATTCCTGTGGTACCAGCAGCGATACACTTGTACATGTATGTCCATAAAGTAGTAATTTTACCGTTTCAGACTGTCTTCTTCATAATGAAATCGAGACTATAATTCGATACAATTATATATGGAAAAAATGGGATGAAATTGAATTATTATAATGTCATGTACACATTATTTTTTAAATGGCGTTCCTAGTTTCGGAAAATTGTGATATCGACGAACAGAACGTATACTGAAGATATTGGAGGAGAGGTTGGGTCTTGATGTATAAATATTCATTCTTATCAAATGTTTCCCTCGCCTTGGATGTGCTACAGCAACTACTTTCAGTCACATATTTGGTTGAAATATTATAGTTAAATTCTTTATGAATCATCTGCGATTGTTCTCCATCCTTTTTAACTGCAGATTCAAACATGGCCAACTAAATGTGGTATCACAGAACAAGAGGCTAGAGATGCGTGTGGAGGGCTTATAATCAACTCGGAGGCTGGGGTATATTGTACTGACGTTTTAGAAACCGATTCTATGAACACATTTGTCAACGCTTGCATTTATGATATTAAGGTAATCTAACATATTCACTGCTTTAAATTTCCACATAAATTTAGAAAGGATAGTTTGGGTTAGGAGGGTATGGGAAGAGGGAGGGGGTATCACAAAACTCCAAGTTAGTTGATCTACCTTTCTTGTACACAGGTCATGTTGACATTTAGTAATAGTGCAGAACCATAATTATTTCTCCAGTGGGGTTGTGGGTCACCGCACCACAGTCTGGTTACACCAGTCAAGCGATACCAATTTGGAAACAAACTGTGGCGGGGTTACTCATGTCCCCTGGAAGAAACAGATATACGAAGTTGCAAAGTTGACATATATAAAATGAACATGGTTGATTTGGTGGTTAAGACACTTTTTGAATTTGTTGAAACACGCAATTACTAATTGAATTCACAAAAAAACATCAGTGTCTTCATTATTTCCAAGCCATATTATTGGATGCATTCTACGTTTCTGTTTGTAAAGGATTTGACCTGAATTGACCAATTGTAAAGGCAAGTCATCACAGGAAATACTACTCATAAGCATGGCTTTACAAGTTTGTGTATATAGGAATATTATTTCGAGCACAACAAAATACTTATACCTGTGAGTAAACTTCTGGCTTGCAAGGTTAACACAACAAACCATCCCATTTTGTGCATATAGCAAACGATGTGTGTCGCAGAAGTGTGTTTGTCTCATGAATTCTTTGGTAAGCTGTTCTGTTACACATGATACTCGAAAGCACCTCGTGTACACTTGTATTTGTTAGATGTTGCGTCTCCCATGATATGTCCATTTATTATATTTTGATATAATTATAGAGCAGATAAAAAATGTAAAGGTATTTGTTTGATGTTCTTTATCCTCAGATATTAGATGATTTGAGTGTTGCGCCTGGCTTCAAAGAAACTATGAAGAAACAATGTGTAGAGGTAATAAGCAAAGATACAACCTTCTGGAATGAAGAAGATGGGACTTTGATTAAACCGAATTTGTGTGTCATTTTACAAAACTTTTGTTATCGAGATTGTAACGGAAATGGTACGTGCAATAACTGCACCTGCTCTTGTAATGCAGGACTTGGAGGAATAGACTGTTCTGTAGATCTCAGCATACCACCAGATGTGAACGGAGGACATAAAAACGGACTATGTGATACTAAGTTTGATGACTGCACCTACGTTAGCATCTGGGGCGGTAATATCATTGATACTAATGACCTAACATGTTCCAGAATAAATGTTCAGGTATGTTCAGTAACATTTCAAATTGAAGTTAAGGCCGTACTGGCTGTAACTAGAATACTTTTTTGACCAGAAAATCAACAATATATTCAATGAAACGTGTTAAAATACAAATAATTAGAGATTGTACATTTAAGAGCGATTATACTCAGAAGTAGTACAGCAACAAGTTAAAATCGTCTATTTAGTTTAAGGGGTGAACATTAGGATTCCGGAAACAGAAGTGGCCTTTAGTTAAGATCATTAGTCAGGGCGATTAATGATGTATATTTTCCCTTCGAAATTGTAACTAAATGTGGTCCCAGTGTATGTCTAGGATAGTTCATATATGCATAGTACTAAGGTAATGCATAATGTGACTATCATTTGTTTAAACAGTGCAAGTGCTTGTGTGTTTATTCCGAGTGAAGTAAAGAGTGTCCTCCCTGTAGAGTTAATGATATAAAATGGCGTTACGTCGGTAATGACTTTGACACTTTTTTTTTTGGAATACATGGAATACATATATATAGTAACTTTACATTTTCTGACAGATATCTGCAAAAGGATTCGAAACCACAACGGAATTGGAGACCATCAACGAGTCTGGAACATCGAATTCTTTAGCCTTGTTCAATTCATATGAACAAGTTCGTTGCCCAAGTGATGATACTCCGAGTACTGTCGTCGACAAGAACATAACCAAACCATCTGGATCTTTGTACATGCTTAGCAACGATGGGAAAATGAAGAGTGCTGCTGTATTGGTTATCAAATATAACTCCAATTGTGATATCTGTAACGGTACTGCGGGATCATGCACTAGAAGGGTAGGATAACCATGTTTGTGAGCTGTGCGTTGATTCCAGTCAATTTCTTTTGATATTTCGTGATGGGGCTATGTTGCAAGCTCGTTACCCTGTAGCTATGGAGTCTTTTCTAGTCAATAAACATGTTATCCCTGAGTAACCCACTCCTAGGCCCGGTAAACATAGCACATGTGGGCTCCCATATGGTAACTAAATGTTTATATGATATAATTTCTTTAAAATATTATACAAGATAAACTTCAACTATACATTTATATAAATGACGTTGGTCTGAATTCATTACTTGAACGTGTTTTATAATTTGTATCATAACATTAACATATACAATGGAAGCATGTCCAGATGTCACCATGCATAGCCTTCAATGAATTGTGTGCACCACAAGAAGCTGAGAAAGTCTAAAGGTCCACTGTGCCATAATAAGGGTAAATTGCAAATCAGTCCGAGACTGATGTGCCAGAGCTCCTAAAATCTGTATAGTTTTACTTTCATTAGGTACATTGGTTGAGTGTGTGTGTGTGTGTGTGTGTGTGTGTGTGTGTGTGTGTGTGTGTGTGTGTGTGTATTACACCTTAAAGGTAAAGACTTTCTTTTTTCATATTTTTGCACACAGGATAATATATGTGTCTTTGACGATGACTGCTTTGACAAAGATCACCTTGTTTGCCAAGGTAACTATTCTTCTACAAAATATTTCGAATGTCTTTTCTGTTATCTATTTGTTTATATTTCTGTTTCTCAACCTTTATTTTCTATACACTTTCTGTATTTCTTTTGCATAATTATGCACCTTTTCAATTGTTAATTTCCTTTAATTTGAAATTATGTGTTTACAGTGTGGATGTGAGCAATTGTGACATCTAATGTTGATGTAAATACAATGAATTAGGTTTGATATATAATAGCAAAAATATATACTAACAACCACCTTGGTTTTAATTAGTCATTGCGTCATAAGTAAATGTTGCACGTCTATTATCATGTATATATTTTGTAGAAATAACTTTGAATTCTGTCGTCTCAGTTATAATATTTTCCTGATGTATTAACATGGAAATAATCATTTCGGGAAAAATGAAAAGGTTGAGACAAGTGACAGGTTCTCCAAGCCACTTCCGTTTCCGGATATACCTGATGTTCATTCCTTGACAATGCTGATGGGATATGCATTTCCAATTAAAAATTTACTTTGCGTTTTACCCGGTTCTTGCAGAATCCCCGCTCGCTCATCTCATAAAAGTTGCTGGTTCTACTATCTTCGCAATATTGATTGCTGTAACAATCATCACCATAGTGGTCCTTGCAGTTAGACAGTAAGTCAACTTTAGACATTTCAAATATGTTAGTTGTAAATGAATAATACAATGTATTAAGAGAAATGTACTGATATAATATTGATATGGATATATTAACATGTATTCCCAAATATTATGTCACCATTTAGACGTGAAAATAAGAGTGACACAAGAGGCTTTGTCACTACGAGTCGAAATGGAGATAAAACACTATGACGAGACGAAACACTATATCACTGGTATTATCAGAGGAATGAAGAGTACTGAAGAACACGTACCTGTGCAAACTTAATTTCAGACAAATTTATTTCGAACGTTTGAGTCTCATTTGAGCACCGTAGAACAATTCGATTTCGTGACGTTGAAAGATCAGAATATACATTCCGTATTTGTGTTCGAATGAGTCTTATTACAACTTGGCATACTACTGTTGCATTGCATAATACAATTTTAAACAACTTGCTTTGAAAGCATTTCAGTGGTGACAGTGGAGTAATACATAAAGATATGACTAAAATGCAAGTCAAGTATCAAGTCAATAAGACAGACTTCCAATGGATTACTTTTTTGTTTTCTTTTCATATCATTTACAGCATGAAAATGAAATCCAAGGTTGGCACTGCTCCAGCCCCAGACAACGGCTCTGCGAAGAGCATAGCAATGTCCTAGACATGGATGTGAAATGTTTTCCAATGTTTAGGTATGGAATTTGGGGATAGGAATGACCACAATGTCTTCGTATCGAATCCGTGAATAGAATGTCTTAGCAGGATATCCAAGGCCAGGAAAGCCTTCAGAATGTCATACGTATGGTACAATGTATCGCAAACGTTTAGCGACGTCGTAGCAGCAATCCATGGGAGAGGGTACACCTTAAACAAATTCGCCATCCAGTTGGCATTTCACCACACCCAAAATCATTTTAGCATGACAGGGTATGTTCGTTGTCCACAAAGACTGTGCTGACGTAGTACTAGTACCCGTTTGGAACTACATTTTCACTTTGCATTCTTAAGAGTAGTTTAATGATTTCACATCACTTAAACTTGGCAACTCCATGTAAGAAACAACTAATTGAATATCTTATACGCGTAATAAACTCAATATATAATATGGTCCTAGCAGACATAAATATAGATCATATGAACATTGAATATTCATGACTCCTAAGTGCTATTGTCATCAGATAAAAAAAAATTATGAAGATGCTTAATTGATCTAATTAATATTCATGTGCATGATGCAATAATTTACCACTGAAAGAACAAGAGACTGAAAACAGATTCCATTTGGTGTTTCTTGGCAAACGAGCGACGTTCATGTTATGTGAATCATGAAATGAACCCAAATTTTATTATATCTTTCGTTCCTCTTAAAAGAATAATTTCATTCACTGCAAAGAATAACCCAGATAAGACAACGTGGATTGATATCAGTCTATAAAACAAAGTTATACTTATTTTTCAAAGTTTAATACAAAAACAATAACAATTTAGAAAACGAAAGTACAAATGCAAAATAATACATATAATAAAATATACATCCAATTTAATGCAAAAATGAGAAAAATATTTGTATTCTTCAAATTCCATTTTCGTCAGTGTATATTATTGTCATGTCTTCTTTCTGATATTGCTGTAGAAGTGATAGCTCCAAAGCGTAAATCCATTGATCTATTGAGAAGAGTTTAGTGGTGTAATGAAGTACATGAATTCAGTTTTATTGCAGTAGTCTTTAAAATCCAGGGTTTCTTTTGAGAAAAATATCCAGTTTCACGCCAGTGATTATCTGCCTCGTGCAATTATGCCAATGAGGTAAAAAAACAGTAGAAATAATATGTAACTTTTAATTTTCATAAATACACATAATACAGTGTATATGGTATTAATCCAGATAACCATTATATATGATAGCAATGTACATAACCAGATACTAAACTATGACATGATTGCTGTAATGGGTGTTTTCTTGCTGAATAAGTTAAAAAATAAAGACTATATTTTAACCAAGTTTGATTAGTCGTTTTAAAAAGTAATGTTTGATCAGAATTCCAATGGCTAGTACTGTTTCATTTTAGCTATCTTCACATTAATCTTAAAATTGAATCTGAAATATAAAATTGAAAATTAATTCACCCCAAATTGTATTCTAGATTAAATGTAACAACGAATCCACTTGCATTGTGACGTACATACTGACCTTTGACCTGTTGCAGAGACGATACATTGTACACTTGAGGGGTAGCTCCATTTTTAAAATTGCGATATTATTGACCTTATCTTCTTGTCGAATTTTCTCTAGTCACTGTTATTCTTGTAGCCTTCTAGTTCAAATATATCCTGTGCTTCTACTAAACCACATGTTGTTACTTTTTAAATAAACACAATGTACTATCTGTAAATGTATTTATCGTGTGTTGTGATTATGATAAACACGTGACATGCAACTGACTCGCAGATACCTAGATGAATAACCAATTTGTTTGAATAAGATGAATACATGTGAAAAAAGTAAGAATATAGTTAGACTGCATCCAAATGTAACGATTTTCCTGAACCAAATGACCTGTTCATGAATGTAAAAGAACATAGAAATAACATTAATATTTGTCATCTGTTGGTAAAAATATAAATAATAAGTACAAGTTAAAAAGTTGCACAAGTATGTTTTGACGCGCCAACCTAATTTCGCATCACACTTACCTTATTAATATTTCAGTTGCCACGATTTATACCAAACACAAAAAATACCATGATTAAAGTCCTACCTTGTCTTACCTGTTTTCTTTGAAGACTTCGTCGCTGTGTTGAGGTTTAAAGCAGTATGCAACGAAAGAATAAGTTTGAGATAGCGATAGAGGCGTTTTGAAACGCCAAGTGAGAATAGAAAAGATACAGACTCAAGTGAGTGTCAAGAAATGTCCACGAAAACAGAGTGTGGACAGCCTTACCACATTTTTCAACTGCCTTGTTGTTTTCTGTCCCAACCCAATATCGTTGATAGGGGTATCCCCTATTGAACCAAGCATCACATGAAGATAAAACTGCAACAAAAAACGTTAAAAAATTACAATAAAAAATACAACCTTAACATTAAAAAAAATTAGGAACTTTATCAAAAGGTATTCAAGCCATACACGTTTAAGTTGTGGGGGAAACTTGCGCTATAGCTTAAACGAAAACTTTCGGATAAACTTTCTCTGTGACAAAATTAACATAGATGCATTTGTTTCATAGTAAGTTGATAGGTGGCATGACACCCGAATATAAATCACATACAACAGTTAATACATTTCTCTCACCTTCATAGCAACCATGAAGCTCAATCCGGAGACAGATTTGAATCTCCCATTTCATTGGATGTATCTTAATAAACCGAGCAAATACTGGAGCGTTCAATGTGTATGTATGGCTAACATGTGAATACATAGTTCCAAAGATATACTGTCAATCAAATAATAAAAAAGATCATATATATATATATATATATATATATATATATATATATATATATATATATATATATATATATATATATATATATATATATATATATATATATATATAATATAATTATATATATATAATTGACTGGGTGTTGATATAACCACATAAAAGTGCTCAATACGGTTAGTAGAGCGAATTATATATATATTTTATGTATGTATATGTATGTAATTATGTTAGGTAGGCTTAAAGCATGGCAAGTGACAACAATACTGTTGTCAATCCTACTGAAGTATGCTAATACATTTGTATATGCAAACAGCACACGAGATCACCGTCTGATTGTCTGAAATACCAAAATGCTTCTCTCAATAATATGGTTGATGAATAGCCTCAGGAGATATCGCAAATGTTCATGCTTTCCAAGTAAAACTGTTAATGTTTGTGTACAAGATTGAATAACTTCTATCAATGTTTCATACCTTTATTTGACCTTGTTCCATGTACCAGTCATAATCATTCCCATTGACACTATATTCTAATTTATAACTAAGAACCCTGGATGAACTGTATCCGATATCACCATGAATCTCTATCTAATGAAGACATAATGAAAGAGAATATATATCCAGTTATATCATCTATATAAATATACAGAATATGTATGTATAAGCTAAAACAAACACTAACAAATCGGAAAGTGTATTTCATTATCGATTTAAAACTTATTAATCTATATAAATAGAGTTGTTACTTGACAGGGTTAAAGATGAACTAGTCATTACTTGATTTTACAGAAGCCCGTGGCTGGTTGGATTTGCACAAGTCACAAGTGATTGTAGTATTATGCGAGGCCTTACTTTCACGAGCAAAGCGAGTGTAGAAGAAAACACTGCAAGCACGAGTGCAAATACCCAAACTTCCCAAACCGGCATTGGCAAATGGCGTACTATTATTGTTGCATACAATGCGCGTGCAGTGTTGATATCAACAGCGTACCGACGCAAGCGATCACTCACTGTTTGCATGTATAAAAACATATACCTGTGCAACATGAGATACTGCTGGCAAAGTTACAAGTATCCAATGATCTTCAGTTTCTTCCTCTGGAGCAATTGTCGCGTTACTCGTCGTGTTTGTTAAATCTATAACTTCCGCATCCATATCCGCTTTCCAACATCCTAGATGAAAAAAAGGAAAAAAGAACCTTGGAGTGATAAACTATGAAATTGAATAATTCGATCAATAAGAAATCGTTAACACAATTAATTAGCATATCTATGATCTATTCAAACTATTGATTGTTTTTCTCTCTGTGGCATCGTGAACTCAGCCTGTTTTGCAATTCGAGGCTTAATCAGCCAATGATATGATCCAGCATATATATGGCAAACATCAAGTTGAAATAAAAGATCATAACCTAAGAACTAATGAATTTACAGCTTGATTTACTGACTGCATGCAGTACAATAACACTTTCTTCATAAAATGTTTCACTATTAAAAGCCTAGGGTCTTCTACAATAAAATTAATGGCATCTGCATACTCACCCTCATTAAAACATATATGGATGGTGGCGTCTTGGGTAGCATTATAAACTACGTAGTTTACTGGTGCTAATACACTATCTTCGTACTCTATCAACGCATGTCCCGCTCGTCTGCCAAACGCGAGATGACCGTTTTCAACACTTATCCAAAATGCCTTCCATGTGTTATTATCTAACAATCCGTTAACACTTTCTGATATGAGGACAGATTCAACCATTTCATGACTTCGCCTGATTTGCATTCCATCCTGGTCAACACAAACTCCATATGTGTAGTGTTGAAAGTTTTCACTGGCTGAAAAGCCAATATATAAGTCTGATGACATCACCTCAAACACTATGGTGGTATGGTTGGTAGTCGTGATTCTTCTTGTGATTGTACTTCCGCCGTTCATGAACTCAGTGGTACAATCTGAAAACAAAATGTGGTTGGTGTGTCGTAATTTACACCCTTGTTATGACATCAACATGGCCCTAGAAGTTATCTTCCAAAATCAATACAGAAACGGATTATTACATTCAAAACAGAATTGTTCACCTACATCACTTAGACTTCAAAATTGTATCTTATACTATGCTATATTCTGTCATGTTATGTCATTCTACGTTATGCTATGTTATGTTATTTTTTCTTTTCATAATTGCGCAATTAATCAAATAATACGTACATGTACTTCCGTAAAAATGTTGTTTGTAGACTACATCATATGGTCGTACTGTACACCGTGTGCTGTGTTCTCAATTGGCAATTGAATTTGCGAATCTTTTGTTGACTCAATGCAAATTATGAATCTGAATTTTTAAATTGCCCTAGCTGCAAATGGAACGTGTTTCATAAAAAAGTTCGTCATCTATGACTTAGTTGTAATGTCGTACACGCTAACTGTATTGAATCATCTATACGTAAACAAATTTATGTAGCTATACACGTGGTATGGTACCATAAATTCAATAATACTGATATCTTGGTCCGCACGCTAAAATCAGTGCCCAAACCTCGAACACTTTTTTGACGTATTTCTTTACTACTCATAGATAACATAGACCTCTAATCATCATGTAATTATTGGTACTTGAACATTTTTCAGTAAATAAATTGTTGGGTTACAAAGGTTATAACACATAAGCAGTTGTTTGTCCAATTACAGGTAGTGCGGCCTTAAAATTCTATAACATTATTTGATATTACCTCTACCACAGTAGTCTTTGGGTTCCCCAACATCACAATACTGCCAGCCAGACACATCACTATTTGTATCAACAAAACACCATGGTTTGATATCTTCGTTGGGATTGCGACAATAATTGTGGTTATCTAGTCCCTTCTCAGTAGCGTTGACTGGGTTATAAGAAGTAGTTGTCCATACTAAACAAGTTATATTGTGTCCCGTGTTCGCAATTATACCCCTGTAATCGGAGCCATCTGACGAGGTGTAACATTCAGACCCTGAAAAAAGTGTTACCGATTTGAAATTTATCAATGGACGAAACTATAGTTTTTTTGTTAAGAAAATTGATATACAAAGTAATGACGTTGGTCTTAATAACGAATTGAATCTCTAACCATCCAAATTAAATGTGCACTACTTCTATCCACATTCGCTTTGAGTATATAAAAACGAAAAAATAATATTGTTCTTACCGGCGGAGGAGTATGCTAAAATTCGTGCGTGCTCAGTACTGCTGTATTCATCTAAATAACTCGATGCACTTATAGACGTCAGAGTTGAATCATAAACCCCTAGAATTTCTGTTTCGTCTAAACAAAGAAGAAAAGTAGAGACAAATAAAGACGTTACCGTGGTTACTAATATTGGCACTTTTTTGCGTGCGTTCTTCACCATTCTCAATTCAGCATTCTGAACCCATGTTGAACAATTGATTTCAATATATCTCTTCTGCATTCGCCAGAAGATAACAATACTTGTACATTTACTGCTGAATACAACCGGATTGTACTACACAACATTATCTCTTCCAATATATATTTATAATCTGTGGTTAAATTTTCCGAGGTTGATTTCCTTCTTAAATCTGCTTTCCAGAGTTAGTAAACACATTCATAAGTGACGACAATGTTAAAAATCTGCTTCAGACTTACTGCAACAGAATGCACTCTCTCTCGTCGTCGTCGTGTCTTCATCATCGTCATCAATCCAAAACCTGTTGCTCCCGTTGCTAAGTAACCCTGTCTGTTCCCAAGCCTGACAAGACTTCATTGCTAAAACAACCAATTATAGGTAAAACAATTTAGACTAGTTAAATTACTCATGAAATAAATTTGTGTTATGTTCTATTGTTATATGATATTACGCCACGTCATATTTTGTTATGTTATGCTATGCTGTTTCTTTCCATAAAATGCAAATAGCCATCATGTAAATGGCGCCCTCTCACGTCTCGTTTATATCAATTGTGTGTTTGGCAATACAGTAAGATTGACTTACCATAATAAGATCCATACAGTTCTACCCTCATTGAAATGACACCGTTCCAAGTTTGAGGATTGAATCTTATAAATCGTGCTAGTATCGGTGTCGGCAAATGATGATAGGCAACAGTCTCACTGTCAAGGTTACCAACAAATATCTAATATTTCAATAACAAAAATCAAAATATTGAAGAAAAGAACAATGTACGTGTGAAACAAAAATAATTTCAACAGACTAATTATTTGGCATATCGTCTTAATAAATCAGAATCGAATATTAAGAGTCAATGATAGGTAAAACGTCTGATGTCGTTCTATCTAACTGTCTGTCAATTTCTCTCTCTCCCCCTCCCCCCCCCCCTCTCTCTCTCTCTCTCTCTCTCTCTCTCTCTCTCTCTCTCTCTCTCTCTCTCTCTCTCTCTCTCTCTCTCTCTCAAATACCTTATCTCCAGCTCCATCCTGAACGACAGAAAATACGTCTTCCTCATTACTGTACATTAGATAAAATGACGTCACACGTAGATGACTATATGTGCCAGATCTCCACTGAGTCGCAAACTGTATAGTAAATAGATATGGTGAAAACATTGCGATGAATGATTGCTTATGACCTGATTTCGTGTCTCGATTGTAAAGTGTCTATTGAAAGTGTATAAGCAATGGCCATCAACACATTTTGATTATTTCTTAAAGGTTTGGTTTTGTTCGGATCGGTTCGGATCTGTGTATATTACGGCAAAGGTTATATTTTCATACGGAGTAGTCAAAGAAGTACATATATGCAACAAACGCAGAATCAGGTACACTACACGACGTGTGTTCTCTATTTTATAAAAATGTCTAATTCTTCATGTCTAAATAGTTAATTCATATAAAATATTCCCAATCATCAATATTCTATCTTACAACATCAGATGCATAACACCGTCACTTATTATTGCACATTTTACTAACCTTAGATATATAGGATAACGCCATCAAGTCAATTTGCAGCCATTCACTAGTACTCCACATATTCGCAACCCAACCACCCCAACTACTGTGAACGTTAAGACGTGCTTTGGAGGCGGCTGCATTCTCATTCATCTCAGACGAAGCTGTTATTTGGTAGTCTTCAATTTCTCCTGATTCCATACCAAGGGAGTCTGTCCACGTTTTGACTGCAAAAGGTTGAGTTTAAATAAATGGGATATTATGTATTCATAAAGTAAATATTGAAGTCGTTTATGAAGATGTTCAGTTAAATTTGTAGTTTCTACTTCATAGTGTGCCCCAATATTATACTCATATATAACAATGTATATACCGAGTTCAGATATGGGGATGGATATTTAACTTGGAATGTTTTCTTGTAGGACTAATGAGTCACTCATGGGCAACTGCGTAAAGAACATTACGACCACACAAGTTTACGCAAGGTGTGCTTGCTTGATGATTTTGTCACACGATAACATTTCATAGATTTAAAAAGCAGCACAGTTGTATTCAAACGATTCATACAGTTTATCATGTTTTCGCCTTCACGACATTTCTAGCCTGCTGATTCTATCTGAATGTCCAATATCCTAAAATGGGAACCAATCAAGCCAGTTGTGTTGGTGGGGACCTGGTAGGATATAGAAGGATCTGTGATTGTTTTAAACATATTACTAAGGCTTACAGTTGATTGTATGTTCCAAGGGAATTGATGCCCTTGTGCCACTATAGGTCTACGCCATGGGGATTAAATGTCAAATACTTTCAAAAGTGTTCTATATTTTTTTTCAGAACTGGCATTTTGTTGTCTATTTTAAAATTGACATGTGGAAGTAAACATCATGTTCCATATCATTGCGATTCATCTTATATCTGAGAAATGACTACCCTAGTACTTACGTTTACTTTCATAAGGATACAACATCACCTCACACAAGTTGAGTTCCCATTGAAGTCTTAATGTCTGTATTCGTAGATACTTGCCAGTCATCACGCCACCACAGTCAACGCTCATATATGGACTGGTGTATTCCATGGGATTAACTAGGGTATCACCACACAGAGGATTGGATGAATAGGAAGACTCGGAACCAAAGTAGATGTAGGTATCATTTAACAGAAGTCCTAAGAAAATGAAATCATAATAACACATTCTTAAAAAAGAGCACACGGTTATTATCAACGCATGTACAGTTCGTGATGTAACTATAGCAACACATATAACAGAATAATATATTCAAACATGTTGATGGCATGACGTAGGTCATAGTGACTTTATAATAAATATGTAGAAAATGTTTTGGTTTTTTTCTTAAAGAAACCTGCCTATTTACTGAACTGGTTTTCTTTTCTTTTTATGCTAATTATTTAGTATGCATTCACACATAAACAGTCATTCCTTAATATTGTTTGGATTGTATTCTGTTCGTTGTCGAATATCGACAATTATTAGAAACTAAATTAACTAAGGAACAAAATGTCTCAAATAAAATACACTAAAATGTAATAAAATAAAAATGAAAACATAATATAATATTGATTAATTCAAATTATCAATATCTCCATCTAATCTAGTGAATGTAAATATTAAGTAGTAACAATGCACAACATGAAATATACATAGCTTAGATTATATAATTAATACCCTGCATATATAAAGTTAAATAATGTTACATTTGATGATTTTCCATATCCTATACTGATGTCAAAATTGGTGTGATATTATCAATGCATATAGATTCGACGGTAGTGACCAAAACATGTTATTTGATTAATACTTCTTGTCGAAAAGAAAAAACAAAAACAAACAAACGTGGAGGTATGTGTGTACACGTCATTGATGTAAGATCCAAATGTAAATCGATAAAACGCCTACAATTTTTCCAGCATTTAGTTGAGGGGCTAATTACCTGAAATTTAAGTACGCTTATCCAAAGAACAATCCATGTTCAACGTCTATAAGGCTTAAACTGTTTACTTCCTTCCTTCCTTGCTAGCTAGCTTGCTCACTTAAATTACTTATTTACTCACTCACTCACTCACTCACTCACACACACTCACTCACTCACTCACTCACTCACTCACTCACTCACTCACTCACTCACTCACTCACTCACTCACTCCCTCCCTCCCTCCCTCACTCACTTGACCACTGTATGTAATATTGCTATCATATTATTCTACAAGTGTTAAATTAACTTACTACAATACTCAAGACCACTCTCCGTTGAACATTCACTATCATATCGTCCTATAAGCACGACTCTATCAATCGTTATTGCTTCATTCAGTTCAAGTGTCCACCATGGATTCCCAGTAGTTCCAGTAGAGGAGCATACTCCATCATTTATATCCACTGACCAATAATCACCATCAATGGCGATGTAAGAAGTAGAAGGTCTCTTTTTTTGGCTTGAAGTTCCATTAATGGCAATGTTGATAGCGCTTTCCCCTAGGAGTCAAATAAGATAGTGTGTAATACATTTGAACCTGGTCTTTCTTTTATTAGGCAAAGCAAGTCTGTGGAAAAAACAGGGTTAAGCGCAAGTTTTCTGGCTCTTAAACTCGTAGTATCGACTTATGCTATTGCTACTCAGCTGGATGAACTAATTTTTGTTATTTGACATATCATTTAACATTCAGAGCAATCATTATTTGTGATATGTGGATCTTTTCTTGTAAATTTTGATTTATTCAAAATCGTTGTAAACAGTGGTAATAAACTCTTTATAATACAGTTATAAGCATTATGTAACCTAGCGTAAATGCAAAGAGATGGGGCAGATCAAATAATCTCTATGTGTATGTAGGTAAAAGGCTCCATTTGGCTGCAGACAATTGTTTTTGATATCATATTGTGTACACAGACAAGTACACCCACACAGACAGTCAGTCAGTCACACATACATCACACATTTATAAATATGCACACTGTTTATGTACACGTTTATTACAAACAGGGCATAATGAAGCTAATCTACTTGTGCATATATCTAAATAGTATACTCACGTTCAATGATATTACAGTATTCAGCATATATATCTGATGAATCACCTCCAGTAGTGTCAATCCAATACCAACCTGGTAACGTGTAGTTTGCATTATACCATGCTCGACAGGACGACATTGCTGTAATAACAGAACACTCAGCTGATTTTGAATTTGCCAAATTTAGCATTCTCTACAGTGCTTTGAATAATTTGATTTTAAATTAGTACAAGTTGGTCACACTGTGTCTTAAGTGATTATCGTGTCCATATAGCCTTCAGTAATTGGCATAGATCGTATCACGTGACATGGACTATTGACTCGTGCTGTTATGTAGCAACTATTTCCCTCCGGCTTTCGGCCTCAGACAATGGTTGCTACATAACAGTGCTCGTGACAATAGATGTCTACTAGTGACCTCATAGCCAGTCTATACTAGTATATAGGTACATGTCTGTGTTACATATGCAGGTATCGTATTAATTGGTACATACACAATTTTACATGTGCAGAATCTATGAAAGGAATTCGGGGCCTCGTGCCATGCAAAATGGGACTCCTGAGTGGGAATAACATAATGGCATTTGGCAGTCGATCGATATTATCAGTAGATATTAACTGTTAAAATTAACAATATTTTAATATTATCAACTTAGCATAATTAATATAAATGAGTAACAACTGTGCTTGGATCGTGCTCTAGATTAAAAACCCGTAAACGCATACATTACCTTGATAACAGCCATACAGTTCGACCTTCATGGCAATGACGTCATACCACGTCTTGGGTCTTATTCTAATGAACCGTGTTGATAGTGATTGAGACAATCTGCTTTCCACAACATCTATACTGTTCACATTTGCAATAAAAACCTGCAAAAAAGTAAGCATATTTGCTTAGCATTTGCTCCTGCTCGAAACACTGCTATTTTGCTCGATACACTTATCTTATTAGTGATGTAAACCTTCAAAATGCTTCACTTGTTATTGGTTTATATATGCCGTACCTAAACGCTGCTTTTCATGCGATCGATTTTCTGGGTTGGTATTTATAACACTTTTTACATTCTAATTTTATCATCAAAGATCATTATGGGATAGATTGCCACGGATAAGAATCCTCTCGTTACATAGATGAAACTGATTTCCAACATAAATAAATGAGAGGAGAGGAGAGGTGAGAGGAGAGGAGAGGAGAGGAGGGGAGAGGAGAGATGAGAGGAGAGGAGAGGAGAGGGGGAGAGGGGAGGGGAGGGGAGGAGAGGGGATGGGAGGGGAGGGGAGGGGAGGAGAGCAGAGCAGAGAAGAGAAGAGAAGAGAAGAGAAGAGAAGAGAAGAGAAGTGAAGAGAAGAGAAGAGAAGAGAAGAGAAGAGAAGAGAAGAGAAGAGAAGAGAAATGAAGAGAAAAGAGAAGAAAAATTACAATTACAACGGAGTTGAACGACACGGGGTATACTTATATTACAGTCTACTTTCAAATAAATCCAAGTGAATACATCAATAACAATGTTATGATATAATCGTTTGGGTTGGGGTCAAAGTGCCAACATATTATTTTGCATATATTGTCTTACTGTACTAGGAGCGTTGTCTTGGTTTACTGTACTAGTATCGTTGCATTGTTTAACTGTACAGGTATCGTTGCATTGTCCTGCTGCAATGGTAGCGTTGTACTGTCCTGCTGCAATGGTATCGTTGCATTGTCCTGTTGTAATTGTATCGTTGTCTTGGTTCACTGTACTGATATTACTGTTAATATGGTACGTCTCAAATTCTATTCCATCCATACTGTAATCCAGAGTAAATGTCTCCACACGCCATTCGTAATGTTGTCCATCATCATCTGTATAGCTGAATCCCTGAGTTGCAATCTGGATGAACACAAAGTTATAAGGCGTTGATAATAATTTATTAAGCTACACTGTTATGTAAATAACAACCAAACGTTGTTGCAATGTAATTGTATTGTCTATATGTCTATACTTTATTTTTCTAGAACGTTTCTTTGTAAACTTTTCAAATATGTTTGAATTATGATAATACACCCAATAAGTTCAATATGAAATGTTTTTTTTACTACAATAAATTGCAGTGTATATGTTATACAAAGTAGAATTAAATAACATACAAAATAAATACGATATGGTAAGGTATACAATACAACAAAAGATGACACAACACAACACACTACAACACAACACAACACAACACAACACAACACAACACAACACAACAACACAACACAACACACAACACAACACAACACAAACTAACAACAGAACACAAACTAATATAACACTACACGATAGATACAACACAACACAACACAGCACAGCACAGCACAGCACAGCACAACACAACACAATACAACACAACACAACACAACACAACACAACACAGCGCGGTACGATACGATACAACGCAGTGCAGTACAGTACAGTACAATGCAAATGATACTATACAATAGAATATAATACAATGCAATATACGCCATGTTGTGGACACCGTGTATTTATGTTTACTTACCTTTCTGACAGTTGTCATTGCTAATAAGTCAATTTGTAAAAATTGATTTGTATTTTGATCATCTGCTGCCCATGTAAGTCCTGTATAGTCAAAATAGGACAAGATGAATTAATAAATATAAACAGGCAGACAGACAAATAAACATTGACAGACACCCAGCAAGCAAGTCACACACGCGCGAGCGCACACGCGCAGGCACACACAGACAGAGGTACATTCGATGTTCAGTCATATGCATTAGTACAACAATAATCAATATCACATGCCAACCATCCATCACCATCGTTCTTGTGTTACACCAATATCTAGGTTATACTACTACGTTATAATTTCGTTCTTGTAATCAACGCGATAGTATCGGCCCTCATTGCAATTTATAAGGTTTGTGAATGTTCATGTATATCATGATCACGTCATGTCGTTAGAAAAAATACTGCTGTACGTGACATATATCAAATTGATGACGTCACTAATATCCATAAAACTCTGAAGTTGAACATTGACCTAGCAACATTCATAAATATGATAGTGATCTAGGGTTCCTATTAACCATTTGAGATCGTTCGAATATTGCGTTCTTTAAAGTAAGTTAATAATTAAACTAAGTATGGACATATTAACCATATACATGATGACAAGGTGTGACGAGGTGGGCATGTGACTTAAAAGTAAACAGCCATTATGAATAATTGAAGAAAAATATGACTTAGGTCAAACATGGAAGTAGAGCATTATATACCAATGCGGCTTATCCATTAGGCAGCAAAGGCTTGAGCGCCTCCTGTCAATTAACACCACGGTGTGAACACGGTTATAACTGAAGAATGTTCAACAACCGACTGTAATATTCTTCCATTCATACAATACGGTAAGGCACTTTTCGATCAAAGTGGTGAACTTCTTTTCAAACTTCACTTCCTTTCATAAGGCAATGTCATAAACCAGTAAGGTAATTAATACCATGTCACAACAAATAGGACGATTTGATCATTCAGTTTCTTCCTCAGAGTGTGAAGTTTCAAGAATGTCATGTATGATGTATGTCTAATTCCGTTTCGTTTCCCGTTCGACATTCATTAACGCTCGGCGACAACATGGCCATTAAATGTTTGTCGTGTTCTAATTAGTATAGTGAGTACACGCTCACTTGTAAATGTGGGCTGCACTTCAAAAATAGTTCCGCATACCTTTGATTGTCTGCCATTCACTATAATAATTGTTTTAGCCTACAGATCTGTAGGAAAATGGTCTGTAAAGAGACTGCTTTAGTTGTTGCAGTGCTCGTATTGATTTGCAAATCGATTTATGACAGCGAGTTTACTTGATAGTAAGTTTTACCGACCCGGCCAGTCAAGGAGAGTGATACACCGATCACCGTGTATTGAGCGGTGGTATACACAATGTATGGACAATAACAAGTTTTGGGACTGAAAACAAGTAATTGTGGATTAGAATTATTGTGTTTTGATTCAATGTATTCCAGGGTATGATTAGGAATTTTCAGATATCGGCATTTAAACCTCTTGCTACCTCCATATTTCAAAACAGCTGACCGTAACTGCTACAGCGTATTCTTAAGTGTAAGTACGCTAGAATGCATCCTTTGACAAGTACCTAGTTTAGATCTCGTTTCC
The DNA here is from genome assembly GCF_964340395.1 of Glandiceps talaboti. Lineage (NCBI taxonomy): Eukaryota > Metazoa > Hemichordata > Enteropneusta > Spengelidae > Glandiceps > Glandiceps talaboti. The sequence goes on from NC_135562.1 coordinate 3,925,610, forward strand.
CTGCAATCATAACCATATTGGAGTCATAATGTTCCAAATATATGTAGCCATGATTATTATGATCATTTACTCAAGCTTTCAAGTGTAGTCGTATTTTCCTAACTGCATAAGCAACTTTACATTACTAATGAAATTTGGCATTGTGATTTTAAATTGAACGTATGCAATGTTTTTCACGTGAAGTAACATCTGATATTAATCATAACAAACGTAAATTATCATTACAAAACATTTCTTACATCTGCAAGTTATTCATTTCTAAGTCGATGGTGTCACTAGGACCAACAACCTTGGTATAAGTTATTTGGTACAAACAAATCGTTTCAGTGCTATAATTGAACTGAAATACCAAACACATACTTGACATGGATAGATTGATCTTATAACATAAATCCTCTTATGTGATCGTAAATGTCAGAATAAAAGCAAGATTATACCTTTTTACGATATAAATGACAGCCATACATAAAAACAACTAATGCTTCTCGGAGCAGCCACGTTAGCTTTAGACATAGAAACCATGTATGGTTATCTTATAATGTATGTTTTTTAACGTGGGGATAGGGAAGTGGGTGTTTCCCTATTCATATTAAGTTGTAGTATACAAGTAATAAACACTATATCATTTTTATGGCCTGTTCGTACCTGTGGTAGTTAATGGTAATAAGCAAACAAATATAAATCGAGTGACCTATGTGTGTGTGTGTGTGTGTGTGTGTGTGTGTGTTTGTGTGTGTGTTTTGATGTACATCAAATGACTAGAAATAGACTTAAGAATTTCATGTTGGCATACTGATTTAAAATTGAACGTATTTTAATCTTCGTCTGGTATAATAACATGACATTTCGATTTCATGAAACAAAACATTAATAACATCTACACGTTATTCTTTTTTAACTCGATAGCATCACTAGAAAATTTGGAGCTAAGATCAACAGGTGTCGATTCAGTGATCTATTTGCACTGGAATACCAAACATATACTTGACATAGATGTGTCGTTTGCGGTCTCATAACATAAACCCTCTTATGCGATCGTAAATCCAGAATAAAGCCATGTTATGATTGTAAATGTCAGAATAAAAACCAAAATGCAATATAATTTACTGCCATAATTGCCTCCAGTCAGTAAAAACGAATGCTTCTCAGCAGCTATGTGGGTGTTAATATAGGAAGCCTTGTTGATATTGTATGTTTTGGCGTGGGGGTGTTGCCCTATCTTTATCAAGTTGTAATACCAGATTTAAACTGAATGCCTTCCGTAAGGAATTTCATGATTTATGCAAGAAATTTAGATCTATAAGCTTATCTGTGAATTGTCAAATCCCAATGAAAGTTAATAGTTGTCAAAAATGTTGTTGAAATGCCCGACACGCCTCCTATTCTCAGCACAGGAAAGCTTGCCATCCTCGACTTCATCGGCTTTCGTGATTCCCTACATACCCGGGATATGACATGTGCGTGTTGAACTTCCTTTTGTCCCACCACAATTTGCCGTATGTGGACGTGTTACTTAGCAAGTCGTCCTAGAGGGCGCGTCGGACTCCCCAGCAAAATGTCAATTACTCTTAATCGGTCAAAGTTTGTGGCATGCTTATTGTTTATGTAAGGTATGCCCTTATGACTCCAGCGCGTCCAAATAAATACGTATGTCATTGAGTGGCTTTACAGTTTTATTAATAAATTCACCTGATGTCATAGTTCTCTCGACAACCTTAAAATAATACTGTAGCCCTTACGATATATATTTTTTATAACACAGATCTGTGTGACCGTATATAATTTTACCAACAGACTTGTTACGTTTAGCTGCGAATATCGTACGAAACTCTAACCGAATGTTCAGATCCTTTACCAGAAATTGTATACATATCTCTAGATACATATATTGTATGTATATGCCTGTTCCAGTCGTGTTATCACAGCAATGTATAAAATGCCTATGAATACCAATATGAAATCTTACTAAATGTACAGATCCTGTCACAGCACGTCTTGTTTTACTTAAACACTGTTCATGTTACAAGTTCTGCACAGGGCACGTTACAGTCATGTCCTATGATCTGGCTGTCAATTTCTGGCTGTGTACTATGCCGGAAACTGTGAAACAACCTCCAAAATATATTAAGTGAAATTCCCAAATTTATACAGTGTAAGTGTCTACTAATAACACTTTCACTTTCTTGTATTTCAGGACAGCTGAAACACACATGCCATCATCTACAGAGGTGGTATCGTATTTCATGGATATATAAACATCCGGCAATAGCCTGCAGCTGTTCATATTAAACAATTATCCTGAGCAGGATGGGTACGGCACCTAGCATATCACATTGGATTGGCGGACACAGTGATTTCAGATTCAAAAGAAGCTTCTATCTTGGAGCTTTGTATAAAGATGCGGACGTTAAGGAGTCATATGACAATGCATGTCACAGTAGCAAAATGGCCAACAACAGAAGTAAAGTGATGTTCCTAGGAGATTCCCGTACTGGAAAGACTAGCCTTCGACGATTATTAACCGGTGAAGCCTTTCAACCAAATGAACCAAGTACAAAAGGAATAGAAACAAAAATGTGTGAGACGAAAGTTGACTCCAACTGGAAAGAACGTAAAAAGAACAAAAATGAATTTGAAGAGGCGGCGTCTTGGCATACTGCAAAATCTATCCTGACATCAAACCCAACAACACAAGGCGTTAATATGAAGGTATTCGCAACTCCAAAGCATCTACCGAAGGACTTTTTGATACTTGTAAAATATATGTTCCCAATAGTAATTTTGTTTACAGTCATCCAGCCATACCGAGGGTTTGTATTTCCTTTCGTATTCCTTGTGTGGACTGTAAACCTGCCATTTGTGTTGTGGAACAGGGAGCTTCTGTTTTCGTACAGATATGGCACTGGCTTTGCTATGTCAATAGCTTTTGATGTCTACTTTCGGCACCATCTACAGTTAGGATTTCTGATGGCAAACCTTGAAACTCTGTCACTGAGAAGTACATTCGTAAGCTCAGTAACGTTTTGTGCTGTGATACTGGTCCTTTCGTTTGCAATGGGTGTTTCCATGAGTATGGGTTGCCGTCAAGGTATAGCATTTGCGCTTTGTTTGTTCCTATCTCCTGACCTTCTACAAATCCCTTCAGGCCTAGAGTGGCCTTCTGCTTTTAATGTCGATTGGTTTGATTGGCACTGGGTTGTCGACACATTTCTTGCACGCTGTGGGTATTTTCTCAGCATTGTTATTCAACAGTATATAGTCACCACAAAACGCTCTTCTTTGATAGGAGCCGTGTGTTGCATGGTTGTGTTTGGATTCATATTGCAAACATTGAATGGTACATTCCCATTTGTAATTACATTCCTTTATGGCGTGCTCGCCGGCATTGGGTCTCTAAATGGCATATTCATTGGCAGACAGTTGGACATCACTTACCCCTTCAATTATTGGGTGAACAGGACTGTTGGGATATGTATAGGTTGTTTTGCTGCATATTGCATGGGCTGGAAAATATGGTGTCCTGAGCTCTCTGTGTTGTCTCTCTTCATTTATATGTTTTCTGCACTAAGTCATCCTCTCGTCGACCTATATATTTTCCTTCAGGTAAGACATGTACAAGTAAAGCAAAATATTCCAATTGTGCGTGTCAGAGATGCTATGATAGAGCATGCTAAAGGTGCAACAAACCTTCCAATGACACTAAGTCTTTGGGATTTTGCTGGGGAGAAACTCTATTACTTCACCCATCACATATTCCTAGCCAAACATGCGATATACCTCCTTGTTTTCAATATGAAAGATGCTATCGTGAATCGAAAAGCTCAGTTACAGAGAATTGTATTCTGGTTGCAGTCGATCTTCGTTCATTCAAAGCATAAAGATTCCGTTGTCTTCCTGGTTGGCACACACAGAGACAGCATCGAGAAAAGTGATGTGGTAAAAATGTCCAAGTATCTTGATAAAGAAATTAAAAAAGTAAGGAAATTTTATGACCGTGTGGTTGTGAATGGCTCCACGCAATCTCACTTGTTTCCCATTGAAAATTCTAAGCCACTTGATTCAGATGCTGAAAATCTTCGAAACCACATATTGAAATTTGCCCATCAGAGTGAATATGTACAAGAAGAGATTCCATTAAATTTCCTTCAATTTTACGAAACCATTCAACAAAAGCGGAAAAAAGGTCAGGAATATCGACTCACTGAGGTCTTTTGTCGATATAAAGACGTGCTAGAACTTGTTTTACGTAAACATAAATACTGGGATGAACATCGTGTTAAGGGTATGCTAAATTTCTTTCATAACGCAGGAGAAATAATCTATCGGTCAGATGATGATGACTTGGGGAAGTTTGTAATTTTTGATCCACAGTTTCTCATAGATGTGATGAAGAATTTCTTGCAAGTCCCAGTGCTGTCCGAAATACCGGTTGATATGAAATCATCATGGGATGCTTTGGAGGAAAAGGGGTGTGTCGATAGTCGTCTTATGACGAATCTTGCCACACTGATGGGATTGTCCTCAGAGCAGCTTGCCTCGCTGTTAATGGCCTTTGATCTAATTTGTCCAGTTCCTGGGCCATGTCATGATACTGTGCCCATCTATATCGTCCCATACCTGTTGCCAGATCACAGTACAAATCATTTCCATTGGTGGGTATCTAATACTGACGACGACACTTTCTATTTTGATTTCGAAGACTTGTTACCAAGCATTGTATTTCCACGCCTCTTAGCCAGATGTATTAACTCGTCTAAGGTGGTCGACCCTTCCGTCCAAACAGATGTATTTTCAGATACAGGATTCTTCTCATTCCATGATGACATCACATTTAAACTAGAAATCAAGAGTAACCCACCAAATCAAAATCTGATAAAAGTTACAGTCCAAAGAGCACCAGGAAGCACCTCGAGAGAATTTCTGACGTGGTTGATGACTCAGATCAACGCAATCAGAAGTAGGGATTTCCAGTACCTTAAATACACATTCGGAGTGCAATGTCCTTTACAGCATAAAGGTGCTATGTATGGACAGAGACTGCATATCATTAAGCTTGCTGCGAGTGATCAAGAGTTAATACAAGAAGATTCACTGTCTTGTCTCTGTATGTCTAGAAGGTTAGAGATTCAATACATCCCCAAGATTGTGTACTACACCATGGCTACCATCCAGCCATGCAAAGAAAAACAGGACTAAAGAGGATATAGATAGCATAGACATAAATGCCTCGAAGGAAAGGTAAACTTGTCGTGAGTAGAAGCAGCAGGTTTCGCGTAATACACATGCTTATTAAATCGACCAAATCCAACCAAGAGAAACCTGGTTGGGTGTGACGTTCACCTGAAGTTTCTGGCGCTTCCATATACCCAGCAGGTGCATAAATTCACAGACACTGTGACCAAGCCAGGTACATGTTACTCTTCAGAACCAGACCCGAAGACATTCAGATAAATCAGTGCGTGCACATATAAATTCAACCTTTGCGATTATAGTCATTTTTCAAGCTCTGAGACTGTTGTCATAGTGATCTCACTTACACTTCAAGAATGATCCTGCTAACAAAGGTATACGCGCTCCAGATTGCAATATGTATAATATATATTTAAGCTACCATTAGGCCATGTGTCGTTAAAGGAAGATCATGACATTATGTGAATGAGGCATGAGATGTGATGTCGTCCTATAATGCCATTCAAACGACATGTACTATGAGCATCACCAATTTTCATTCATATTTATACGTGCAGTCTTGGGAATAATGAGTAAACGTTATTCATAATTATCAGGAACATAATTAGATGACATTCTATTACATATGAACATGTAATTATAATCTATCTATTCAACACAGGCATCTTTAGTAAGAGTATGTTCATTGATTGGGAATTGAATCATTATTGAATTGTTTCTTAGAGTTGAGTGTGTTTACTAGTAAAAATCATTCGGTGAAAATGTGTGTTCGGCGTCATGCAATTCCCACATCATATGCAAGAGCAACAACAAGGGGGCAACACATAAGTCTAGATCTGTTCACGTACAATTAAAATTATGTCACTACCTGTCACAGCAAAACGACCGTCATGGGCAACTTTCCAATTGTACATATGCTGTTAGAATATCAATCACTTATGCAAATTGATTTTAAGTAACGACAAGCAACAAACCACCGCCAACTGAACATTATCAGTTCAGTTGTGCAAAAATTAATTTAACTTGACAATGAAAAGTTTGGCTACTCTGTGAGCAAAGGATATCACACCTACGTTACACTATCTTTATGGACATCTCACCTCTTCCATTATGAAGTCTGGCATACATTGGATCATAACCAGCCTTTGTGCTACTGGATGTTATCTGATAAAACCCAATACGTTCATTTTCCATTCCCAATGTCTCCATGCATACCTCAGAGTCTCTGGCTTCCACATAGTCAAAATACTCTGCAATACAAGTAAATAGATAAATTATGACTGTAAAACTGATGCTTTCACTTAAAAGTGTTCGAAGAGTGGCCTTTTGAAATGTTTTGATGCAAAGTACGAAGTAATATAAGCACTATTTGAGGAAATATTCTCATACGAAATGATTCCGATAAAGTATAAAGCTCGTGATGGAATACAGAAAAGGTCTGGTTAATTTATTTACAGCTTTTGATGAGATGAGTATCTTAATAGCATGTCATCAATGATAAACTTGAATTTTAAAACTAATAAAACTCTGGCAGTATTACACAGAAAACAAATATGAATTACAAAAGAAATGCAATGATTTAAGTCTAATTGTGATAAGAGATGAATCACCCTCACACACATCCACAATCTCTCACGCCATCATATGTGCACACACAGCTGTAACAATTATTATGAAAACACAGAATGTTCCTAAACCACCATATATTTTCCATTTTGAAAAAGAGAATTTGTTCTCTTCAAATTTCAGCATTATATATACCGTATACAAGTACATAATTTATTGAAGCTCAAACGTCAGATCGGTTGCAGACGGTTGTAGCTAATATAAAGGTGATGTCGAGTCAAATTGTTGTGATAAGCGTGTCCTCTAATATTCATGAAGAAGTAAAATGAAGTCGTTGATCAAATCATGTTGAAATTACTTTTGAGATTTTGTTTTATAGAAAAAAGAAATTTCCCTTACCGAAGACGTACACCTCACACATCTGGAGGCGTGCACCTCCACTGTCATCCATTTGCAACGAAACGTAACGACCAGGAAGAGCGCTAACACAGTCAAAGTCGATCGTCTCGCCGAGACCGAAATCATCTTCATACTGCTCCCCACATAAGGTGTTACTTGTGAATGCTTCACCGTCAGACGAATGTGAACCAACTCTTACTTCAACGCTGTCGGTTCTATAGGCTGTAAATATTAAAGAAAAGTTTACAGAAACGTGATCACACTATTTCATTGATATGGTATTCTCACAAACCAACGTTGATATTCCGCGACACTGTGAAATATCAAGCTCTGGCAAAATTTAAATGCGATGTATGTGAATGAAACCACGGTCTCGCGTGACGTTGTCATAAAAGAGGTCAATTTTGATATGATAGAAACCATTTTGAGAAAATATCAACAGTAATAACATCATGATTAAACAGCTATCTGAATTAAATGATAAATAATTGTAGATTGTTTTTAATGAAAGCTGTAAAAATGATTCACCACCGTACCACTGTGTGTAGTGTCCACATTTGGCAAATTCGGCTCATCAGTGGAAAATATTTTTTTTATTTAGATTGATTGAAGAAAACAGTGGTCAGTGGTCGTCTGATACAATGTTAGGATAACTGGTATCCTTGATAAGAAAATATTTTTCTGTAAGGAACTTACAGTGGGAATCTCCCCTGGCAACTACACTGACACTGATGACGTCATACGTAGCATTGAGATCGACTATCCACCATGGATACGAGTCACTTCCTGTAAACATACAGCTGTCATAAGACAATTCATTGTCTGCGTTACCATCCACTGCATATGATGCTACGTAAGTGTTCTTTGTTTTACTCTGTTCGGCCTCCTTGTATTGGGAAAGGCTGTTGCTGTAAGCTGAAACAATGAAGATAGAAACACGGAAATGGTTATTTACAGTAAGACTCCAGTCATCGTTACCCGTCAAAGTCATCATCATCACCACCACCACCACCACCACCACCACAACAACAACAATGTGCAATATTACAGTAATTTAATGATTGGCACTAAAATATATAACATTCGGGTTCTTCAGATAAACGTTATAATGTAAGTTTACTTTTACGACTCACAACGTATTAATATCGTTTTTTCTTCATTCTCTCATTTTCATAGGTTAACTTGAAAATTTGAAAATCTGTTTCCATAACAATTTTGAAAATAACTTCGGAATGACATGATTTAGGTGTTCCAGAACTTGTACGAAATAGTCCCATTTTGTCTACACATTCACAATAAGATGGTGAACTGAGAGAATCATCCCCAGAGCTTAACTTGGATTTATTTTTTCGCGATTTCATGATAAACTGATTATTTTATTATTGTTACCTGGGTGATTTATGTATTCACCATAGACTTCCACTTTCATAGCAATCTGTACTTCCCAAGACTTTGGATAGAATCTTAGATTTGTCACCATCCATATAGGTGTTTGAAGAATATGTTGAACAGCGGTGTAAGCATCAGTATTGCCATCGAATATCTGAATGAAACAAATAGGATTAATCCGGTATGAGGTGAAAGGTCACTGAGGAGGTCGAAAGGACATCAGTACATTTCGTCTCTTTATATAAGTACATTCAATTTCACTAGACATTATCGAAACTGTCGTTTTACTTTAGTGATAACTGATGTGTTATAATTACTCGTAATTTATTTTAATTTGAAATAAGTCAAACTGTTCCGAGTATTGGTAACTATACCCAATCGTGGTATCAAAAGTTAGTAGTATTATGTGAAATATCCCCACTTTTGGAGATGTCTGGTAAAACTGATTTCGTATTATCTTTTCAAATTTACATTTAAGTTTCTTGTTCTATAACAGGAACACAGACACGATTTTTCTGAATTTAACAAATGCATTTCCTATTAAAATCGCCATTTTTTTCATTGAATATATCAATACTGAAAAAACGGCGACTGGCTTTTCAGATTTAATGATGTAAGATTTAACCCACTGAACTCACTTTCCTCTCTGAATTTTCCTCGTAATCTGTCCACTCCGTCTCTTCAAAAGTCTTGTATTTTATAAAGTATTTCTTCACCCACTCATCAAGACCATCTCTACCTTGAGTGGATATCATACGAACAATTGCATAGTATCGAAACATAATCTCCAACCAATCATCCTGATCAGAACTATCAGGGACCCATGCAGGAGTTTCTACGTTACTTAGGGGGTCCTCATAATACAGACGTCCAACAGCTCCACTGTAGTCATCATTATCATTAGGATCTGATTGGGTAATATAGTCATCTGTGATGTAACCTGTAGTCATACCTAAGGGATAATAGGAGCCCTCTGGTGACAAAAACATAAAAGAGATCAGTGTAAAAAAATGTGTTGTGTAATAATTCCGATTAGGAAAGAGAAAGGGGACATTTATGGCGTGGTGTAACCGATATAACACAGTACGCTTCTCAAAATTAATCAATAGTAACAAAGTACGCTTCTCAAAGAAAGCAAAATCCTTAACATGTACTCATATATGGAAAAAGTAACGATCATTATACTCGTTATCATCTTTATTTTCCATTCGGAAAATATTCTAATAAATCCAGCAACGTCTTTGATTTTATACTTGCATGTAAGCAGCCTGGGTGTACTAGATTTACAGTGACCCCCTCCTAGACATTGATCCTACAAGGATTAAGATTAACATGTGTCGTATATCTAAATATGGTCTCATAACTTCGGTGCCGACATTTAGGGACAAGAAGCCTGTTTTGTCCTCACACAATTTACTAGTAATAGTGATTTTGATCCTTTGACGGAAGATGATACTCAGATGCTGTGAGACGAAGAGAAGACGAAGATATCTGTTTGATTTAAGGGGTTTAGCTGACGTGTTATTAGTACACTCACCACAATATGTTGGGTATGGGTTAGCACCATCATCTCCATCAGGGTCTAGCCAATAAGACATCTCATTATCATATCCCGCCAAATACCACTCAGCACATGACGTCATAGCTGACATCGGCCAATAAGATAGCAGAAAAAAACAATGTAATATGGCAATTCTAATAAGTGAACACACACACACACACATATATATATATATATATATATATATATATATATATATATATATATATATATATATATATATGAAAACTGAAGGGTTGAACTGAAGAATGACTAGATGAACTACATATATTGTATATATATATATATATATATATATATATATATATATATATATATATATATATATATATATATATCTTAAACGCACTGAATGGGTATTATTATAGACGCATCGACTGAATATTATATTCTTTCTATGACATTTAGCCCAGTCAGCAGCAATACCCTTCTACTGTATTGAAAGCCAAACGTGTACGCATGGTCCAAAACACTATATACTATGAGGTTCTCCCTTGATTCCATTACACCCACCATAACTATTTGTATTGCTTACAACATATTGTATTCTTATAATGATTCAACTGTATTTTACATACCTTCAATATAACCATACACCTCCACTCGTAGAGCTATATAATCACTCCAAGTCAAAGGATATATTCGTATAATTCTGGCAAATACTGGTTCATCAAACTTAGATGTTGCGACAGCTGTGTCGTTAGAGATGCCATCAAATATCTTGATTCAAACAATGGTGAATAGTCAAACGAAACAAGTAATTACATATTACTACAAATATAGTGTAAAAGAACAAAGTATTCATTCTCTTTAAATTAAATACGGTATTTTAACATAGTCAATTTTGTAAAATGGTTGAATTTTTCGTGAACGACCAATTGGGTCACATCTGGTATTTCACACAGACAATATAATATTCAGATGGCATCCGACTTATTCAGCCAATCAGCTGCTATACTGCATCAATGAAGATTACCGAGTTTTCATTACCAGGTTCGCAGGCCATGTAAGGAGAACGCTAGCCAGGTCGACCATCCAACTTTCTATGGAGGCCAACTTTGTTGAGCTGTACGACAGAAAGCTTACCTTTACATGACCATTTGACTCCGTAACCCAATTCTCATCACCGGACTGTTCGTACATGTATGCAACCTTATAACGTTCCACATTGCCAGTAACATTTCCTTCACCACCTTGTACAGCTAGCTGACTAACCACAGTTCGACCACGAAGATCAATTTGCAAAAACTGATCAGTGCGATTCACCATTGGTCGCCAATACCCCGCACCTGTCAATACAAGACGTTAATTTTTCTGTCAATGTATTGTATTGCATTATTGGGTGAAAATACATACAACCGGTAAAATGTACTTGTTTTCATATGGGTATCTTTGCAATGCATGATGGTTATGTAACCTGAGAAAGAAGTAGAGAGTTGTTACTTAATGTAGGATGGATGAGTAACCAATGGATTCTCTGGCAAATCTTGAGGGAAATACAAATAACCGACAGAGAACAAAGTTTCTCCATTCACTCAAGAAATAGTTTAATGAAATATACAATGGAATACAAAAACTATATAATTTACATAATAAAACTCTCAAAATAAACTTGATTCACCAAATAAGTACAGATATGCTAAATTAAGATGCATGTAATTGTGACAAAAACTTATGTAATTGACTCGCCTCTAGGTGGCGGTATAACAGTACAATCATTCAGAACAGTTGGCATACTCGGCAATCTAATTTTGCAAAACTGACATGAAACTCTATGCAAAAATACAAAAGTACTCATCACAATGAAATAGCAACTCGTAATCACCATCTGGAAACTATCGCTAAAGTTACAAATACAAAGTGTCTACTACAACATGTATCGGTTGATTCGAGTAACGGCTAAAAAATGAACATGGCGTCGCTAGCCAAGTTTTGGAGGCAATTCACACGATCAAGTTCTAGTTCGAAATGCTACACAATAAACACCATAGATAATGTCTCAACGTACCTGTGAAAGAAGTAGAGAGTTGTTACTTAGTGTAGGATGGATGAGTAACCATTCTACGGCAGGGAAATACAAATAACAGACAGAGAACCAACTTTCTCCATCCATCCCCTAAGAAATAGTTTAATGGAATCTGCTGACGTAGCAAGACCCCATGCGTGGTGTCCTCTCCCACCCTGTCACCTGGTGGCGACATACAACCCTCCGTTACAGGCTTGTACTGTGCAATACTCCACACATGTATAATTATTAACAACTAAACTTTATATTCAAAAAGTGAAAAATGGAGTAGGTTACACCATAGACCCTCCATGGTGGAGGGTCTATGGTTACACTTAGTTTGATTGAAACATGATTCATAAATTAATTCAGAGATATATACGCTGTCGTAGAGATAGAATCGTTTATTGAATTAGTCAGATTACAAGCATAGGTGAATATAATAAGAAATCATATTAGCAAACCTATTGTTAAATTCAAGCGGGCATTCGAGGGTCCATAAAGTACAGCATCGTCACCATATACCGAGGAAGCTGTCACACATTCATCGGCAATTGTACCACTGTTCATACCGAGGGCAGCTGCAATGCGAAATCAACGTATAGTGAATCATTTAAACAACAACAACAACAACAACAACAACAACAACAACAACAACAACAACAACAACAACAACAACGGCAATTCTAGTCAACATCAAAAGATAGCTTTGAAGCATGAAACTCGATGGGAGTCCAAACAATAGCTTATCGGCTGCTGTTACTTAATATGTGACCCGAATAACAATATTATTTGTCTGCACAGTTGGTGAAGTTCAGTCCTGGATTCAGTCCCAGGTTCTTACATTCTTGATATCTTATCAGTGGAGTCACAAAACCAGTAGATTATTCTATTGATCTGGATCCCAACAACGTATTTCTAAATCTCTGCCAAACAACTGTATTTACATGTACACCTTGCATTTAATCCAAATAGAAACCGGGCAGAATCCAGATTTGGAATATAACAGTTAGTGTAGAATTTCACTAGTTCAGGTTGTCTAGATGCTAAGCCTTCGATCTTAGAATACGATAAATATATCCAATTCTTTTACTGGTAGTATGGTATAATATTTCAGTGAAAGAAGAATATAACACCTCCACCACCCCACCCCACCCCCACCCCACCCCCATCCCCGATTCGAATTTATTGTGTGATATAGGCGCTGAGTAGGTTTGTGTCAACTAAGACAATGCGAAAATTTATTATGAAAAATTGAAAAATTACACAAACAAATGATAAAATGATGTTTACCGATGACAAGAATTTCAACTCTCATATTACAGCTCCACTCACAAGTCAATGGATAAAAACGTACGTAACGAGTTTCTATGACGTCATCAAGGACATGCGTAATGGCGGTATCTTGTGTGTACTCATCATGACCTGTAAACACCTAAAAGATACGATGAAGAATATTAGAAGGAATAGGGGAATAAGACATAGAGAAATAATATTAAAAATGACACTATAGCGGCAAGCCCCATATATTGACAAACATTATAAAATCTAAGGACAGGATAATGCCCCTGACGTTCTCTGTTAGCAAAAAGGGTTTACCTTGTCTGTGTACGAATCATTCAGTGGAATCTGCGGAAAGGTCCAATTAGATCCCGAGTTACTAAACCCAACTTTAAAAGTGTAAACCCATTTTCGATTGGTGGATATTCCACTTCCTTGAGTCATCACTCCAGTGATTCTTTTCGTTTCTTTCAAATCAACCTGTAACCATTTATCGTTGTCGTCGTAAGAGGGTGCCCAACCATCGGAATCAGAGTTAAGACGACAATTTGTAACTTCATTCTTTGTCGAGTCGTATACCGACGAACAACTGAATTGGCTATCTTCAAGTTCACTGTTCTCAATTCCTACTTTTTCGCCTACCGATGGATATGATGGTATTGCCGCTAAAAGTAAAATTTAGGAGTGAAAATCAATATAAGTATCATTGTTTGTAGATAAAATATCCATCGTTGTATGTGTACACACAATTACTTGGTACACAGTCATCATACGTACGTACGTACGTACGTACGTACGTACGTACGTACGTACGTACATACATACATACATACATACATACACACACACACCTACCTACCTACCTACCTACCTACCTACCTACCTACCTACCTACATACATACATACATACATACATACATACATACATACATACATACATACAAATGTCACCATAGTTACATAGAGTTCCACGCATTTCCAGAAAACAGAATTCTATATCTATCTGGGTTAACCTGATCTTAACGATCGATGAATATTGAACCTTGAATGATATCCATAAAGTACAGTGCCCAAGTGACGTCACAGCTGTCACAAACAAATATAGTCGTTGACGTAGCAAAAAGATTATCAATATTTGTTTGAAGTATTAACTGTATTGAATTGGACTAATAATCGGTGCATTAAGTGCTACTCATTTCGTGATGTAGTTTCATAATCCGTTAATGTAATTTGATAGTAATTTATCACAGGATGACAAATAAAGGGTATGCCTCTAAAACTTGACCCCAACGTTTGATAGGTCGGTCAAAGGTCACAATTAGAGAGTGTTTCCATACTCCCCGTGGATTTCAATCAAACAGTAGACCATAATACAGTTACTTGATATTCTAAACGTGTTTTTTTCCTGTCATATGAAAACCAATCAAGTGTACTTTTTAAAATCAGACATGTTTTTGTGTAGATAATGACGTTTGTCGAACTCGTATCTTGCAAGGATGAAAAGTATATTGAGGTGAACCGGGTGTCATGTGCATATACGTCTGTCTGTCTGTCTGTCTGTCTGTCTGTCTGTCTGATTGGTCATGACTGACTGACTGACTGAACGAACGAACGACGTGTATGTCTGTCTTCTCGCTGTCTCTCTGTGTCGTTATTTCACGAGTATTGTGTCTACGCTTCATTTTGACATATGTACTATAATTATATTGATTATCACAAACGTCGCGTACATTAAAGTTTAAACGATTTGTAAGAAAGACTAGAAGCGTAGATAATAAAACACTAACTTACACGTTTTATACTTGGAATGATTTCTAAGAAATCCTATATCTGTGATAGATAAATTTGTCAACTATTAACTTACAGGTTTCATAGACAGAATTACTATCATATCCACCACATATTTGAGAACTGTCACCGCCACAGGGTTGATCACACTCCCGTTCAGGAAGCCATCCATAGAGGGCGTAGTTTATACCACAGTTGCATCGGGTACTGTCTTTGAGACCAGCATACAATCTCCCTTCGTCGATACAAAGTTGTATGCAGTAATCGATCGTCATGCCGCTTGAATATTCGGCCTCTTTCATCGTTGGAGCTGAAGAAGAATCTAGGAAGCAGCCAATGTATGTGTAGTTTGCTGAAATAAAATATAATTGTAATGTTTTATATAAACAAGCGCAAGCTGTCGAAATATTACTATATTCTTTCGAAAGTTATATTTTCAACTGAATGGAGAAATTGCCTATTGTTCCTGAAGCTATGTTTCCATTGATTTTGTAAGGTATGCAAAGTGTCTATGAATAGCAAGTAGTTTCAAGGGGATTTAGTGTAATTAACGGAAAACCCAAACCCGCGTAAGACAGTAACTTTGAGTGGTGAAAATATAGTAATTCACTTGAATTGTTCATCAATACTAGTTTCTAGAAAAATGCAATCTTCCATAAACATTATACGCAATGAGTTCTGGCATATTATTCAGTTTTACGCATATATTTTGTAAGTAAGAAGCGTGGCGTTCATTAGTTTGACTCTACGCAATTTTTTCCAACCACTCCTATTATCCTCTTCATTAACACAGGTTAGTGTAACGACGTTTACTGAGTTTCTTGGGAGACAAAAACATAACCGTGTATAAATGCAGATTATAGCAGATACATATATTTCAAAGCAAGCTTACCTGACTTAACAAAACCAAAGGGAAGGACAAGACCAAGGGAAAAGACAGCACTTAATGTCGATATATAACCTGTCATCATTAGCGGATTTATCAAATCAGTCAGAAATAATCTCAGACAGATTTTCTGAACTCACATGTCTTAACGCACTCATCTTGTACTTCGTTGTTACTTTAACGGAAACTGCAGAGTGACTACTTCTATCTGTTGGAATCATTAAAGCAATTTTGAAGCATCGATTTACTGAAAAATCCTAATCTTTAATTTAAATTAACAGTACAGATCACGTCCATCTGCGTGATTCCCGGTTGTCAAGGTTACGATACAATACAAACAATGTTTGTAACCACTTCTACAGTAGTGACGTTTGATGTACTATGCTCCCCGGAATTAAAAAAACAACCCACTTTTGTTTAAGAGTAACTCTGTTCAAGAAAACGCCAATCCATTCTCGGTTAAAATAAAAAGTGCAATAAGTGTCCATAGGTGTTTTTAAAATTCAAAATGTGATATCAACATTAAGACATTTTAGAATCCAATAAGACGTCGACCGCCAAATATTTATCAAATCAGTCAGAAATAATCTCATCAGATAGATTTTCTGAACTCACATGTCTTAACGCACTCATCTTGTACTTCGTTGTTACTTTAACGGAAACTGCAGAGTGACTATGGAGAAATACAAGATTCCTGTGATTTCAAAAGGACGAGAAACAATCTTTCCTACATGTATTAGCAAAGTTTGAATAGACAAAACTATAACAAGATAATCCTTTCACGTCAGAACTGATAATATATATCTAGCAATAGCAACATAATTTTCCTTTTGATTTGCAATACTTAGACACATACAACGCTAGCCCACCCGTCACTGTCGCCATGTGTGTTTCTTCCTTGATACGGAAAATTAAGACGTACTGTCACATAAGGTACGACCATTTGTTATAACTATCCATTTTAAGATAATGAGTATATTTGTCTAACTTATTAATCACCACTGAGATAAAAATGATTTGTGTTGTTTCCATAGCAACATTAATGGATTGATCCATATCACTCAATTCAATTATTAAACAGGGTCAATGAACTATGTACAGATAAAAATGAAATAAGATAAAAGTTATATTTGCAATTGAGCATACGTCAAAACGGTTTGCATATCCTATTAGCAAGGATCCCTACGATAGTTGGCAGCTATATATTATCAGAACCCTAGCAATCTAGTATTTAAGTATTTGAAGTATATCTTATAAATATATTTGTTAAAGTGAATTTGTTTACATTATTTCATGTTTGTTCCTTTTAAATTGACCCCTCCCCCACCTAGCTGACCTCCCCCCCCGCCTAGCTGAACTTTGTACACACTCTAACAAAAAAATTAAAGTTACACTTGGCTATTTTGGCTATTTGAAAGGAACTATACACATACACATACACATACACATACACATACACATACACATGCACATATACATACATTATACATCGACATGTACATATACATATACATATACATATACATATACATATACATATACATTTTCATATACATATACACATATATACAATATATATGCATATTCAATATTCTTTCTCTCTTTTTATTTCAAATATAGTTCCTCAGTTTCCACATGAGCTGAACAATTTAATCTCTGGTAGACCACATAACCTCTAATACACGATCTACCCTGTGCTATACAGTCAGCCTATACCATGTCCTGCACGGGATAGTCGAGTCTGAGCTATAATATGCAGTCTACCATGCCCTGCACGACCCATCCTGTCCAACATGGCCGACGCATTTTTGAAAAAAAAAAAATTGTATGTCACATAGGAATAACCGTTAATCCTTTCATCTCGCCTACTAAAGAAGTTTTTTTTTCCAATCTATCAATTCTACTATTACTAAAGTAATTTGTTACAATAATAAGGTAAGAAATAATACTCATATTCAAACAAAACAATACTGTAAATAATCGAGTCTATAATATTTCACGTCATCATATAATTCATAAGTCTATGTAATTCATTAATGTGACACGTGTATATCAAATGCTGCATAACGTAATTAACCGGATGGATGTACAAACCTTTCTGACATCATATCTGTCTTACGTCATCTTTCTATTTCAGACAATTATTACATAACGCTTTACTTACTTAATCTCTTGCCAACAATATAATGAACGTCTGGCGTCTTCAGTAGCACTGATAAAAGAGCACACTTTTTAGATTATTGGTAGTTTTTTCTCCTTCCTGATTTCACGTATTATGTTTTCTTTATTGATATGCACCAATTTCATATTTACTTAGGTCTATTCCATCGCTAGTTTGTATTAATTCATATCCAGCACACTGAAAGTATACATTAATCAAGAAACGTCGAGGGAATTGCCTCCTAAATGCTGAACTATTCATTAATATTGTATTGTATTGTATTGTATTGTATTGTATTGTATTGTATTGTATTGTATTGTATTGTATTGTATTGTATTGTATTGTATTGTATTGTATTGTATTGTATTGCATTGTATTGTATTGTATTGTATTGTATCGTATCGTATCGCATTACATTGTCATTGCGTTGCGTTGCGTTGTACTGTGTGGTATTGTATTGTATTGTATTGTATTGTATTGTATTGTATTGTATTGTATTGTATTGTATTGTATTGTATTGTATTGTATTGTATTGTATTGTATTGTGTCGTGTCGTGTCGTATTGTATTGTATTGTATTGTATTGTATTGTATTGTATTGTATTGTATTGTATTGAATTGTATTGTATTGTATTGTGTCGTGTCGTATAGTATCGTATCGTACGAATACTAAACGTACAATTACAGACACTAAAGTTACAATATTGAAGGACATGACAAATAGTTGTAACAGAGCTAATCAGACGTTATGCTCCGTCAAGTGATTAAACATTAAATAGTATAGTAAAATAAATTATTGATTATGGGATTGATTATATTCCTGGTTGATAATAGATCAATGACTTGATTGATGTAACGATTTGGAATGACGTACTTGTTGCTTCGATTTATAATATTCTTCATTTTTTACGTCCTCCATTTATCACATCTTGTTTGTTCAGGAAGAGTGAACATATATTTTGATGTCTTTGAAACTTTCCAATGACGTCAGTAGGCTAATATGTAACGGACAGCTTACAGTCACTTTAACATTCCCGCTAAAATTCAAGTTTTTGTCGACCTTTCTCTATCGGTTGAAGAGTGGAACGTTATTAGATAAATTGCTAATATATTAACGTCAAATGTAACACGTTAAAGAAAATTGTTATTAAGGGGAAACTACATGACAAAGACGCTTTACAATACCTCATTAATTCATGTTTAACGCGCATACTTCAATACAGAATGTTCCTATCCATTGATGTCGACAACCTGTACACTATCCTTACCTCTGGAATAATAGAAGTGTCTGGGTAATAAGACTGAAAGGCATGGCAGGGTGACGTCATAAAAATGAATCAATCGTTCAATCATTTTGGATTAATCAGACGAAAGTGATGTACAACAAATCTGTGCATGATCAGAGTGGTTTCACTGATATTCTTGGATGAGTGATTTTGTAATGCAGAATCGATATAACGCTGACTTGAAACCATTACATAGCCGAGAAGCTGCCTACTAAAGTGAATCTTTCAAATCGTTACATAGTGGTTATACTGCCAACTAAACTATATCGTGGCAAGGTATGGTAGACAAGCTAGTACACACGTTGATCCAGTGAGTTTTCATACGTTATTCGAGGTTGTATTTGTCAGTGTCATTTACTTGTCATTTTTCGTCACCCGAGGTTATATTGTCGTTGTCGGTAAATTTGGATAACCCATCACAGACGTCTATGGAATAGGCATGTTCGTGAAGGAATAGGTCACACCTTTCAAGTAGTCGGTAAGTATTAATATTGTTAATTTCTATTTCAATGTGAAGGGTTTGGGATATTTCATATGGAACAAATCCTTGCATTGGTCGCCAGTTTCTCTAAGACCATACATTTTACATAAATTGTTACCTGAGGAAACAGATACACTTGTCAACATGTGTAATATATAGGTTACAAATATCAAATAAGGTTCACAGATTTGTTTTGGGTACCTGACGCCATGAAAAAAATATTTATGGACGTCATCCAACAGTTTGTAATAACTGTTTGTGTCTTGATTTACATCTAGACATGTAGCAAGACGAAATAAGCTTTTGGGATACTTTGAATATTTTCATAAAAATAGTTCATAAATGTCCATATTTTTAATTACAATGTTTGGAAACTGTTGATTATAAAAGCAGAAATTGGTTTTATACGTTAGAGGATGGTGAGCTGGATGGGTGAGGGGTACATGTCATCGAACAGAAATACCTAGACTATGTCATTGAGTGACATCGAATGTTGATTAGCTGATGAAGGGCCTCTCTCTGTATGTTTTATTGATCACTATTGATATTGTAGATGTGTAAACAGTTCAGACTGCAGCAAGTTTGATTTTCATCGCATAAAACATACAAGAAACAAAAGACATTACTTTCCTAGAATTCTTACTAATACAACAGTTGTAAAGTATAGTGTATTTACAAAGCTAGCGTATTCGATTGACTGGAGACATTAAGACAATGTTTCACAACAAAGAATGTAAAACAAAGGACGTGATAGACAGGCAGAACAGGCTAGGCAACATATTTCAAATTTTGACGATTGGGTTGGGCAGAATATCGAGCGAAATTCTAATATACCATTTTGACGATTGAGTTAGACAGAATAAGCTATCACAGTTCACATATAACATTTCATGATTTTGATGATAGAAAACCGACTTCTAAAATACAATTTTCAACAGATTTAGTCAAAATAGACTAGTTTATTTCAAATGAAAAATTTTGATGATTGAATTCGGCTGAAAACCGACTTCTGATATAGCATTTTGACGACTGAGTTTTACAGAATAAGGTAGGTTGTTTCAAATCTAACATTTTATCGACTGGTAGCAAAAACATCTAGATTATTTTGAATCTATTAGTTTTACTATAAGTTAAGCAGACTAATATAGCACATTTCGAAAAAATCTGTCATTGTGACGTTTAAGTCAAGTAGACTAGGCTTTTTTATTTCTTAACGCTTATTAGATCTATCCTGACATAAATAGTCTAATGACAAATTACTTGCTTAGTCTCTATCTTAACTGTTTCAAAATGGTGGGTACTAACGGTATCTAATTACACTAATTTAAGGATAGATAAAACGACATGGTTTGTTAGACTATACAAATTGATGTTATATGCAGTGGCATTCTCTAAGTCCATATAGGCTTCTATACAACGGAACACGGTAGTGGACACTACATACCTTATTCTATTCAGACGACGTCGATGGCAGCTTTAAACGAAGAGTCGTCGCTCTTTTGCACAAATTGTCTAGTTTCAATGCTTTTGACTGAGTAGCAGAATTCTGTCTCTGATATTGACAATTGTACTATTTTTAGTTGAATACATTCTTTCAGTATCACTTTTACTTTTTGTATCAAATCTATACAATTTTCGATTACTTTGATCAGAACAGTTTCAAAAGGTACGTTTTTAAGAAAAAAAATGAAACTCTGTTTAATGTCTGAAATGATAGTTTCAATTCTAGCATCAAACATTCTAGTTATTAACGTTATTGTCACATTTTCTCATCAAAGAATAATACTAAAGAAGGATGGAGAAGCATTTATAAGAATCTTTACTAAACCAAATCAAATCAGATCACGTCCGCCTTGTAATAACTGCCTCTCGACCCAACACAAAAATACCCTCAATAACAATAGATATTACATAGTATTTACCGCTAAACTAAACATGAAAACAGGATATGACGTTAAATAAAGGAATTTACAATTTTCAGGTGACGCACTTATTTACTGGAAGATGGGCCTAATTGCAACTCGGTCACACATCTAACACGTCACTATTATTTCCGCAAATTGGCATCTATGAGTCATTTAACAAAGGTGAAACGCCTAACTGGTGAAGGTCATGGGTAAAAGTGGATGTCAAGGTTAATGGTCTTTGATAAATTGAAACCTTCAATTATTCACTTTCACTACAGTATTCAATTGTATAATTGTATATTTAGTCAACCATAAAACAAGAATATACATTGATGCACCTGACACGGAACAGATGAACATAGTGCACTCACAAACAAATCATATTATATCGTAAAGCCGTTTTATAAAAAAAAGGGCATGCAATCTGGTGAGGTCAAACTCTACAAAATTACACTGGGTGAAGATAAAACATTATGACAGCCACATATGTGGTATACCACAGTGTGAGAATTTTGACATTTGACGTAGGAGTAGAATGAACATTAGTCTAGGGGAACTGCTTGATTGAAACTGAGATAGCTGGAAATTCAAGCACATAGAAGTAAACTGGATCTTTATAGCAGTATAAAGATAAAATCTAATCTCTCTGTGACTAAATGTGCTTTTCAAGGCCTCACGTATGCAATTTATTTTTCATTCTACAAGCGAGTGAATCATGTATTGTTAGAAAGTTTGAATCTAAACCATTTCATAAATTGTGACATCACATCATTCGATCACATACCTGTCGTTTTTTAATGTTTCCCAATAATAATTCGTCAAAATGTTCTAAATTGTTAGGATAGATAAGAATCATCTGATTATAGCTGATATACCGATAGCAACGTTCGTACAATTTCAAGTAATTGTATTTTCACGTCTCTAAAACCTCTAGGGACGGCATGCTTGAGTGTCACTCTCGAGTGTATATTTTTGCATATTAAGTGAGTAAGATTCATGGTCAAAGGTCATTCTGAAGGTACTTCAAATATAACACATTACGCAGAAATAAAACGTTGGCTACTTTTTGTTTTAAATTTTAAACATTTAAATTTTAAACATTGGTCTATGCTTCATTTATCGTCTGGTCGACAAAAAATCTTACAAAACACAATTTCTTTTCATCGTCTTGAGTGACTAAAAGCTTACCAATGCATTGCTACATTTTCCGTATATGGGCTCCCATAATCGTTACCAAATCACATACACATTGCAACATACAGTCCGATTCAAGTTACCGTTCACCGGTTTTATTTAATACAAATATACAGAAACCAATAAGAAACTGTATATTCTACACTAACATAGCCAGATCGCCATCTTTTGCTACATTGTGTCTGTCATGAAATAAAGCATTTAGACATACTGCAACTAGATGCAGACACGCGGGCACCAATGTTTTGATGTCTGCATTTGATATATACATAGTGGCACATTAGTTCATTTCATTTAGACAAAATGTGGCAAGAAACTGTATTCATTCAATCATGTTATCTTAAAGTGTAATATGTGCAGTTTCATACTCGTCTGTGTGATTGTATCAAACAGAGCCGCTGAAAGGTAATATGAAACGTGCTTTACTTTTCATACATGTCAATGTGAAATATAACAATTACATCAAAAGATTAGTCTAAGCATTGCAATTCGCTCCGACATGGGATGGTTTATTTGATATCTATTTTTGGCCCATCTCGTCCACGAGAAGATTGTATGTAACATATATAGGACTTTCACGAGACAAATCTCTTTCCTCTAGAATTACACAACCCTGCTGTGTTAAGCAGTATAAGTACTGATTTTTATCAAGTAAATCAACAACATCACTTTCCTAAATGATCGGCATTCATCAGAAATGTATATTGTACATAAAGGCTTCTCAGTGGTGAAAACTCACTGACACTCTTTGCTCTGTTGTAACTTGAATGATTTCTGGTCAGCTGTTTCAGGTAGTGATGATTTGTAGTATTTAATTCTAGTCTTTTTTATTGTTGTTGATCTTTTGTTGTTGTTGTTGTTGTTGTTGTTGTTGTTTTTGTTCTTGTTTTTCGATTAGGTCACTACACAAATTATTCTATGGGAACTGGTTAATAGGCGATTGATAAAGGGCAGAAGGGCACTTTTTATCACATTGTATTCTCATGTCCATTGTTTAAATGAAATAGATTATTAGAATGTAAACTTGTTTTTTTAATATACTACACATAATAATGGTTTAAATAATGACATACCCCTACCCCCCCCCCTAACCCCCAACCCCCATCCCCACCCCGTATGACTACATATATGTCAGGCTTGGTTTATTTGCTAATCATAGACCATGGTCACATGGCCATATAACTAGTTATCTTTAAACATGTATATTGAACTTGAATGTTTTATTAAGAAGGTAAATAATACGCGTCATTATAAATTAATAATATGGTTACAAAGCAAAACTGATAGCTATAAGAATGATAGTAACGTATCCGATAACTTCTAATCAGTAAATACTGAACCAGTAAAGAGCCGACAGTTATCAGAATAATGAATAATAAATGAATGCAGATCTGTGTGCAAATTCGGAATCATTCGATTGACAAGTGTGTCAACTGTAAAGGCTAAAATGTGTACAGTGATAGCTCATATGAATTATGTATCATTTTGGGCCGTCGTTTCTCAATTAGAAACTCTGAGGTACGATTTCCTTTGGTACTTTATCAATACATGGTAATGTATAACATTTTCGCTGCGTCCGACATCTTTTTCTATGCATTATTTCAATAGTATTGTTGGTGCTGCTTTTATTGTTTATTGCTACAGTTGTTGTAAATGATGCTGTTGTTGAGGCTGTTGTCTTTACTGTTGCAGTATTTGTTTCTCGTGCTGTTTTATTGCCTATTCAGGTCACACCATTATTCTTTAAACCTGCCCTTATCAAACCATAACAATTCACAATGGCACTGTCGAACACGAGATTTCATCTCAGCAAATGTATCAAGATCAGTGAGACTGATAAACAGGTTTCATGTTGAGAGATCGATAGACACAATAAAAATAACACAAGCGTCCCTTACACAATGTCTGCTCTGTACTTTGTTACATTTGTATTTATTTTTGTTATCATTAATGAAATACTGAGAATATACTTTGTAAGGGTGGTTGTGTATTATCTTTTTATGTTGTCAATTCAACATGAAACCCTGTGATCAGTCTCACTGATCTTGATAGTAGTTTAATGGCATTTTGCAAGTTAAGACGAAATCTCCAGTTTATGGTGTAACATGTATTGACTATGTGATCTCCATCTGTGTCCTTGATTGTATGTGTAGTTATGGATTCTGTAATTAAAGATTGCTAACGTAGATAATTTATTCATTCAATTCAATAAAATGTGAATTTATAGACACTGTCAGATTCAAAACAATATAGTAATGTCTGTCTGAGATAGAAAGTATAAAGTTAATCTCTGACCCAATCAAGGAAATAACGCCATTTATAGTTTTACGACATCATGGGGATTTAGTTTAGTGTTCTTGTCTACAATTGCATGATTATACCGATGCTGATACTTCCATGTCTAATGTTATATAGTTGAGGATCTTTCTTCAAAATGTTTTCGCTGTGTCCGACATCTCTTTCTATGTATTATTTCAATAGTATTGTTGGTGCTGCTTTTATTGTTTATTGTTATAGTTGTTGTAAATGATGCTCGTGTCGAGGCTGATTCCCTGAATCAACGTTGCTAAGACCGAAAAACTGCACATAATAAATTATATTATCTAAATTAGAACACTCCTCCATAACCAATTTCTTCGCAATTGCCATTATGAAAGCTTGTTCCAAGTTCTTTTGAAATACTAAACGAAACTGTGGAGTTCATTGTCTGGTTTTCACATTCCTTTTCTCCCAAAGAGTTCTGACAGAGTTCGGCGACCGTATTGGATTATAAAAAACATTCATTTTGATATGACTTCTACTTCAAATTAAGTGTAAAGTAAACCTTAAACTTGTTTCTTGATTTTAACTAGTACTGAATGTGAATTTCCTTGAGGAAAGGAACAGCATATTCCAAGGTAATATATATATATATATATATATATATATATATATATATATATATATATATATATATATATATATATATATATAGTTTTGGTAGTACTGGAACTCTTTCTTGGGTGTAACTCGGAGTTTCACGCATATTGCGATCATCAGACACTGTATATATATATATATATATATATATATATATATATATATATATATATCAAATATATTATAAATATATATTTATATATATTATATATATTAATAACATATATGGTTTATTCAACTTTTATTAGTTTTATCGTTCTACGAGGTGACAGGTAATCCTCTAGTTGCTTACACATACGATGATAAGTGCTCTATAACTCAAAGGTCGCTCCGTCTTTCAAATACATTTCAATCAGTTTAACTGAAGCCTCGTTTATGACAGTAATCTCTCCAGATAAGTGACTGTTTGAGGTTATTGTGGTTACCAAGTAACGTCATAGGGTTAAATAATGTTTCCAATTTTGTTTTATCAGGAAGAGAGCATCACAGATCATGGGTCAAGATTTCATTAGGTTCCTTGTTTTGGCTCCAACCTTTGTAGCTTCAGCTCCAACGCCAGGTAAGAAAAATAATTTCAATAATACTGCACGTCTGTTTCGCAGGCTCCTGACTCTAACTGATTCGCTGATCTCACAACATTGTTTTTTCCGATGAAATAATTTCAATGTACCAAATGATCGAACACGGAAGTGAAAAATAATAAAAGTTAAATAAAATAACTGTTAAGAATCCAATAGTAATGCAATTTTGGCTTGTCGAGTTTATCTGTACCTATGCCTATAATAAAGGTAAGTTTCAAGCAATGACACTATGCCTTGACCTTCACCTTCACCTTCGTGTCAAATGGCAAATTTATCGATATTGTTGCAGATTGTATTTCTAGAGAACACTGTTCAAACGTGTATATATATATATATATATTGTTAGAGGTAAGCTATCTATTCAGACATTGATTTGACCTTTTCCGTGTCATTAACTTTAGAAAGCTTTGAAAGTTTTGTTTAAAGGGTCACCATTCAATTGATTACATCCATGTTATCATCGGTAACATTTTTATTTATTGCACAAATAATCTATGATACAAACAATGTAATATGAAACATATTTGTCTTTTTTTTGTACACAAATAATGTATTACATAACCGACAACACTCGTTAATTTGTGCTTCACCTGTATTCTATCTTTAACTTCATCAAGGATCAACAGTAGGAAGTCCTATGGCAACATACAACACAGGTACGACAGAATTACTTGGATAAGGGTGGGTGGGTGGGTGGGTGGGTGGGTGGGCGAGTGAGTGGATGGATGGATGGATGGATGGATGGATGGGTGGGTGCGTGGAAGGGAACAAAGGGATGTATTATGTATGTATGTATTGTATGTATGTATGTATGTATGTATGTATGTATGTATGTATGTATGTATGTATGTATGTACGTACGTACGTACGTACGTATGTATGTATGTATACATGGAGACAAACAGATAGACACAGACAGACAGACAGACAGACAGACAGACAGACAGGCCAGATAGATAGATTAATGTATCTCTGAACAAGGAGCAGACTGGACTAAGCAGTCTCATTACAGGATGGATTTTATAAAACAGATATCGTTAACACTAATTGAAAAGGAAGATTTATCATTCAATGTGATACATTAATTTATCAATTGTCTCATAATAGTTTTAATATATTAAGTGCCTTTCATCCTTATATATTGTGTCAATAGTTCAAACCTATTTACATGATATATGGCCACATTACAATTTAAGATATGTTTTTTTGTCTAGACTTTAAACGAACTGGGGATACAATCCACTCTATTATGCATATTAAATAACTGCATAATGTAGTTTAAGAATACTCATATTTTTGTGTATTTCGACTGATACTGACGAATGGTTTCCGTCACTGATGGTGCACTTGTGACACGTATGTATGTATGTATGTATGTATGTATGTATGTATGTATGTATGTATGTATGTATGTATGTATGTATGTATGTATGTATGTATGTATGTGTGTGTGTGTGTGTGTGTGTGTGCGTGCGTGTGTGTGTGTGTGTATGTATGTATGTATGTATGTATGTATGTATGTATGTATGTATGTATGTATGTATGTATGTATGTATGTATGTATGTGTGTGTATGTATGTGTATGTGTATGAGTGTTGGTGTGTGTGTATGTGTGTGTGTGTGTATGTATGTATGTATGTATGTATGTATGTATGTATGTATGTATGTATGTATGTATGTATGTATGTATGTATGTATGTATGTATGTGTGTGTGTATGTATGTGTATGTGTATGAGTGTTGGTGTGTGTATGTGTGTGTGTGTGTGTGTGTGTGTGTGTGTGTGTGTGTGTGTGTGTGTGTGTGTGATTATATTTCGTATGTCTTCACTAGAGGATTGTGCAAAAATAAAATTTGATTATATAGTTAGTAATGTTGTTATTCGTAAAAGAGCTAAAGCTTACAATTCAAACACCGAAATGTTAGACCGGATCGTCTCAATCACGACACCACTCGTGTAGTTAATTCAAATATAACCATAAACATGATTATATAAGGTGATGATTGTCGCAGCAAATGTGCTCGCACACACCATATCTAGGCATTTTGACAATCAAACTTTGAGCCAGCAAAAACAGGACATTTATTTACATGTATCTAGATCTGTAAATTTTGACAACAGACAGAGTGTTTAATATTTAATCGCTACAATAACGAACGTGGGGTTATTAGATGACCCATTCCCTTGAAACGTTAAGTAAACTGTATTTAAAAGAAAATGGAATGGCACTAGACAGCTGCACCTTCCATTCATGTATTTCATTGCCGTCAATACCGTCGTTAATGACTTGCAGTTGTTTCGGAAGTAATATTGTTCAAAGCGACTCTCTTAAAATAAATAAGAAAAATAAATGTTTGAGGTAATTTCCGGCATGTTTTTGAATGATATTAAACATAGGATGTGACTGCCAATCACATACATTAATGAGGTTGTCTTTATTTAAAAACTCAATGATTTATTTCCGTTGTTTAGTCCAATTCTATTCTTCCATGGTTATGGAGAAAAGTCATTCATATTTCTAAAACATATTATTGATGGCTTACATTTTGGTGCATTGTTTATATATTTTTGATTATTAGATAAAGTAAAAGGAGGCATCCTGCCAGAAAACTTTACTTATGTGCTTGTTGGGATTGTAGTGGCTCTTTTTCTCATCGGCGTGTTCAGTGTGTTCTGTTCGTGGTACCGAAGCTCCAAAAGAAGCCGTTCTACAGATCTCTGAAACGAGAGTGGATTCAGCTGTGAACACTAGAGGGCGCAAGATGTTTCGGCTTGCCGCCTTCTCTGATGCAAGAAGTTTACATGTACGGAAGCATGTAAACATGTATTATGTCAAGCAGCGTTTTGCATTTGAAGTAAACTATAAATTGTTAATACTGGGGTTTGTCTGATCTAATCACGTATTAATCATCCCGAAGATAAGTTAAACCTACACGATAAAAGACTATAACCAGACTGTGGACATAGACTGCGTATCATATACTTATCATATTGGATCAAAGAGCATTATCCTGGAAGGCCATCGGATAGAGCATCCGAGGGAGAAACCATTCATCCTTATACTGAACAGATCACGTACTTAAACCAACGTTACGAGAAACTTGTCATGACAATAATTCTTAAATAGAAGCATAAATAATTCAGAGATTTGTATCTATGAGTTTTAACGGTGATAGTTTTTCTAAGATTTTTTGTTTTAGTTGTCATTTTTTCCATTTTCGATCGTCAAGAAACATTAAAACCTACCATTAACAATTCATCTGTGCTCTTTGCTGACTTCTTGTGATGAATTATAGTATTTTTTTAAAAATTAGAATAAGAAAATTGTAATTTTTTGTGAATGAAATTTCCTCCTGCTCCTTGTTTAGTATTCTTATTTGATTGTAAACAAAACAAAAAAATAGACGAAGCCGAGCAATCTCACTCAATAAATGTGAATTATGAAACGCACTCTCTAAGCTTGTTCTGGTTCAGTTGTATGTGTGCCATTCTAAGCCTCAAACTGGCATATATCGTACATACAAAGACCAAATACCAGACTTACATATTCTGAGCGCTTTTGTTTTATTCATTTCGGAATGTCATTGTCCATAATGATTCATATTTACTAGTACCCTTCTCATTTTCTTTAATTATTATGGTTATTCAAAGTCCGATATTTCAATAAAAATATGATACGATGTGATTGTCACAAATTATCTGAAGCATGTCCTTGTTTAGAAATTCAATGTTTTAAGTTAGTACATTTTTTTTTCACTTGAATTAGCTGTATACTTTCAAATATGTGAATAAACATGACAGGCAGACTGGACAAAATACTGATTTGCCATAATGAATGTTTCGCTTGTGCTTGTTACGTTACTAAAACATTCCCCTGTTCGTTTGAAAGAGATGAGAGAGAGAGAGAGAGAGAGAGAGAGAGAGAGAGAGAGAGAGAGAGAGAGAGAGAGAGAGAGAGAGAGAGAGAGAGAGAGAGAGAGAGAGAGAGAGAGAGAGAGACAGACAGACAGACAGACAGACAGACAGACAGACAGACAGACAGACAGACAGACATACAGATAGAGACAGACAGACAGACAGATCATGGATGTACACACACACACACACACACACACACACATATATATATATATATATATATTATATATATATGTGTGTGTGTGTGTGTGTGTGTGTGTGTGTGAGTGAGTGTGTAAGTGTTCATCTTTATAATGATATGCCCTCGAATTCGAAGTTGAACCTATAATAGTGCTCACCTTACCCTCCTTTTATTGTACCCGAAAGTATATATGTATATATTTTATGTATACACGAGAGATTACGTTTATCTATATCTAACATTTAGAATATTTCAGAATTATATATCCTCGTAGTCAGGTCCAACATCAAACCTCAAAGGGAAGCATCACTATCCACGCCGTTAACATGGTCTCTGCGATAAATCATTCGGGTCAAAGGGGAGGGGTCAGCTTCGACATCGACGTCGCTAGTATGTGCGGTTGCCTGCAGTAAAAATATGGTGT
Organism: Glandiceps talaboti; assembly: GCF_964340395.1. Classification (NCBI taxonomy): domain Eukaryota; kingdom Metazoa; phylum Hemichordata; class Enteropneusta; family Spengelidae; genus Glandiceps; species Glandiceps talaboti. The sequence continues at coordinate 3,956,727 of NC_135562.1, forward strand.
AGCATTGTAGTGTTAAATTCAGCACACGTTCATTTCATTTCCTGTTCGCTATGAAGCTGCTTGATAGCGAAGTCGTTGTTAATTTTCCTAGCGATACATAAAATAGGGGTAAGTATATATACCACAATGTGTTTTAGATGATAGTTCTGTTTTTACTAATTCATAACAGAAAGTAAATTCATCGCGTACTGTCAGGGAGCACCTTTGCTTTGTAATCCGACCTCGACCTCGATAACCATTGATGAAACGATAGTATTATGGTTTCGTTGTGGATACCAGTCTGATACGAATAAATGTTAATTTTCCCAAAATTTCACATATTAACCAGGGCTTTTCCGAGACACAATGCAACTATTGATACCCGTGCAATGATGCATTGTTAGTTATGCCGCTTATTGAACACGAAGGCGTTATGTTGACTGTCGTTGATTTAGTGAATAGGGAGGTTTAGTTCGCAAATAAAAAAACGACACAAAAGGTTTGCACTAACTAGACATGTGTGTCTGCCTATCTGCATTTGTCCTAGAAAAATGAACTGCTTCAATTCAGAGCACCATATAATTATAATCTCTATACCTAGAGATCGATATGATGTTCCAAGTAGCTAGATCATTATATTATGGCGTTGTTCAAGGACGTGTTGTCAAGGCAACAGTCAGTCGTGTTCATAGCTAGATTTAGGTGTTAAACTTCACGACACAATGGCATGATGACGTCATTATTTTGTCAACAAAGATTTGATAATCATCCATTTTAATCATATGGATAATAACTGTGATAGAATGTTATTAAAATCACGCAATTATTATCTTTGAAATATGTCAGAACAATTAGCTCTTTTATAGGATTTATGAATTTTCCTTTTCCGCTCAGTTCGTGACAAAGATTAATATATTATCTTATTGTCAGTCAAACTGACATGACATCGATCGGTCGAAACACGTAAATTCATGGATCTGTGAGCACAGAACAAAGCCATCTCTATGGAAGTCACTGTACTGGTTCAGTTCATTTGGTATCAACAAGGGTGACTCGAAGGTCAGTTTAAGAGATATAGCAAAATGTACAAATGTAGACAAGAGAAGGAGAAGCTGGTCACGCTTGGCCCTCTTCGGAGTACAAAGGGGTCTGTCAGGACAGTTACTATATATTGAATTCTATTCTTTGTTTACTGTTGATTTATCGCACACATGTATATTGATGCAGTAGGGTTGTTTGAATTACATTATATTATGAACACGTTACCGTACCATTTTGCTCTATTGTGTTTACATGCTGAAATGGAAACCATGCGTGAACTCAAGTTGAAGATTACAACTCTAATTAAATACCCGAAGGTCACGAATTCGAATCATAATCAGAGTTTCTAGGTCGAAAATGCGAACATGCTCAATCATTTTGCTACTCAATTCAGAATTTACTGGTGGATATATGATGAGCGGTATCAGCTGTCCTCGGATCATGTTTCAATTTTACGATTAAGCTCCGAGTGAAGTTCTATTGTCTGGTTTAAGTGATATGTGATAACTTAATATATATGCTATTCGTCCATCCGAAACACTATATTGATATTGAATTTGTTTTCAATGGTAAAGCTTTCCAGAGAGCAATGAATTATATATTAATGCTATATGAATGAACTCATCTACGTCATTTGTAAAAGCATTGCAATCTAATTACCAACATGAACTAAATAAATATATTAGTAACAGGCAGGTGAATAGAATATCAAATTATGCATTCCCGGCAAATAATGTGTATTGTGATAACGTAAACAGAATTACACATGTCATCGAGCATTTTGTAATGGGTGTGAGAGTCATACTGTTATACGGATATCAAAATACAATGACTAGGTGCTGTATACGATTTGTCATTATAAGGAAACTCAAAGTGGTGTAAATATGCATTGTCGTATTGCCACTAGCTTCTTTACGGCGGCCCTTAAAAGACGCCTCTCGCAAAGGATTTGTTATAGTTGCTTATTGTAAAAACTATATGCTGTGACTTGAAAGAATACGATGTTCACGATATCATCAACAATTATTGTCCCATTTTTTCAATGTTATGCTCTCTGTTTCTTACGAAATCGGGCAAGTTTATACATTCATTCTCAACTGCAGTCTTTGTTGATGTTGATGGCGCCCAAAACCAGGGACGTATACGTATATGTTTATACGTCCCTGCCAAAACTTAGCTTAGTCATGAGTAGCGTTCTATTTATCTCGCCACTGGAGGCGCTGATCATTTACAAGAGAATGTCGAAGTTGGTGTTATGGAAATGTTATGATGTGGGGAAGACCTAGCAAATTAGCCTCAATTACTCATTAATTGTTGAGTAAGTGTTTCTACATCAGAGTATTTACCGCAACACAATGAATTATTTATTCCACGCAAATTCCTAAAGTTAATTTCTGAAACCGTTACAGGAAGCAAGGGATTATGACAAACTAATATTGGTTCTCCTCGATGGACTTCGGTACGACCTGTTTGGACAATCTTTCCCAACTTTAGATCTTATAGCTCGGAATGGCGTAAAAGCAAACTACACGGTACCTCCCTTTCCAACTTTATCCATGCCATCTTCATACACAATAGCGACAGGTAAGTGACAGGTAAATTCATCTACCATACTAACGGTACTAACGGCTTTATGTTTGTGGCATGAAACACACACCAATGCAACGAATATGCGGGACTATACCATAACAATGGATTGCGTGTGTGTGTGTGTATGTGTGTCTGTGCCTGTGTGTGTGTCTGTGTCTGTGTCTGTGCCTGTGTGTGTGTGTGTGTGTGTGTCTGTCTGTCTGTCTGTCTGTCTATATTTATATATATATATATATATATATATATATATATATATATATATATATATATGAAGTCAGTTTAAGATTTGTCCGTAGTACAGTGCTCGATACGTCTGCACGCAGAGCGGAGTATATGTTGAGGGTAGAAGAAAATCAAGTCGGGTTTTTCGTCTCTACAAGCCTGTTTCGTGAGTAAATCACTCGTCAGGAGATGCTGATGTACTCCAGCATCTCCTGACGAGTGATTTACTCACGAAAAACTGATAAACTCAGTATACGTAAAATGTCTAGTGCAGGAGTAAACAGTGCTCAATACATATATGTTATATATATATATATATATATATATATATATATATATATATATATATATATATATATATATATATATATATATATATATATATATGAACCTCCTAATATTCTAACAGTGAGCGTAAAACCATATCATGAACGGAAGAGCTCATGTACTGTTGTAGTAGTACAATTTGAAAATGGAAAATACTCTGAATGCTTCTCAGTCTTCTAATCTTCTCAATCTCGATTATGAACAGCGCCACTTACGGCGATCAGTATGAATTAAATCATGTTAAATCGTTGCACATTTTCGTAGCATACAGTCACGGTTATTCATAATTCGGAGCACATGTTATAACGCACTTTTTGATCAACTTTTAAACAGTATATTTACCCACATTGTCAGTTTAATGCAGGAATTACACGGGGTGACGTGAGAAAAATACATATTAGCATGTGAACAAAATGACTAAGAACAGAACAAAATACCTATTCAACGGACCCGGCTACTTCATTTTTTCATCAAATGTTGATGGGCAATATATCTTCGTGTGGTCGCAAATGTCAGTGAAAAGGCTGCTGGACCATGATACGCAATTTGTTTCAAAAGTTATAGTTTTAGTTAAAGTTTTATGATATCTATATACAGTGCTTGGCTTTGATGATGTAGACAAGAGTGGATTGTGCGACAACTAAGCTGTTGTATATTCAACGAGCACTAAGAAAACGAGTCGAGCAGAATTTACGACAATGGGCAGGGGAGAAAATGAGGAGAAATCGGTTGGTTCATCAGAATTCCGATAGGCTGAAAGGGGAACTTAAAATAAAACATCCTTTACACGTATTTGACAAACTTCAGAAACTATTTGAAAATGTGTTGACAGTAAATCCTGCACGTTCCCGAACTGTTTTACATATCCTTGTAAGTCAAAAATGAAATAAAAGTCGACCTACCTACCCAAAGTGTTGGGCTAGGTTGCTTTATTTTTTGTCGGGCCTATTGAATTATTTGTAAAGATAATGACAAAATCATGTCATTACGACATCGTATCTTTCCGCCCTCGTCGGCCTCAGTCTTGGTCGAGTAAAGCCCGACACAGCATATCTTCTTGTGGCAAAAGTTCCTTGGACCACAGATAAGGCAGTCTGTGCGTAGATGTTGTAACTACCATCGATGAGAATATGCTTACTTCGACTTTATAATAATCTGTGTTTCATTCCGTAGGTTTGCATGTTGAAAGCCACGGCGTAGTACACAATCGTTTTTACGATAAGGAGAGTGGTGCTGTATCTACGTTTCTACAATCAACCTTTAGATGTGATTGGTTTGACTCTGGCGCTGAACCGATATGGGTGACGGCACAGAAACAGGGTCTAAAAGCAGGGACGCACATGTACTATGGTGGGTCGTGTCCTATCCAGGGAGTGCGCCCTTTACGGAATGAACACCATGAAGAATGGAAATGGTACAACTTAACTTTCAATGAACGAGTTGATGACGTCATGAAATGGCTGACAGTAGATGAGCTTGATTTGGTGATGTTATCTTATAACCAGATCGATACCTGGGGACACGATAATGGTCTGTCGTCTGCTGCGACCATAGATAAAATGCGGGAAGTGGATAAAGGGATTCAGTATTTGCTAGATAAACTCAGAGATCACGGTTTAGACGCAAGTACCAATATCATAATTACCAGTGATCACGGGATGGAACCAACTGGAGACGCTGTTGGTATTTTGGGATATTTGGAAGAATGGTGGCTTAAACTGTATGTCCCGGATGTTGCTCCTTTTGCAGTACTATCACCAACTGATGAATACGCTCACGAGGTTTGCAAATCTCTGAATAGTATTTTTCCAGTATTTTGTTTCACCAAAAAGAAATGAAAGTCCATCGTGTGTATATCGTATGTCTGTCTGTCTGTCTGTCTGTCTGTCTGTCTGTCTGCCTGTCTGTCTGTCTGTCTGTCTGTCTGTCTGTCTGTCTGTCTGTCTGTTTGTCTGTCTGTCTGTGTGTGTGTGTGTGTATGTATGTATGTATGTATGTATGTATGTATGTATGTATGTATGTATGTATGTTATCAAAGCAGTGTGAGGAATAACTTGAAACACGACATCTGTGCAAATGAAGAATGTCTATTTGACGTGTTTTTGCTAATCTTTACGATAGGTACAGTTATACTAGTTATTATTATTATTATGTCAACTTTCCCAGGTGGACAGACGACTAAAAGACACTCCTGGTGATATTCTCACTGTATACAAGAAGGAAGATTTACCTGAACGCTTTCACTACAAGAATAACGACAATGTGTTAGATATAGTACTTTTATCTAATCCAAATACTGTCCTCCAACTGGTAAGTTTTGCCAGATAAGCGTTACTTACAATAATAACAAACGTCGTACACATGTTAGCTTTTTGCAATGTATTGAGTTACAAACACAGACTTAGTAAGTGTTGTTTCAAATTGATTTTTGAAGTAGGAAGCCATGATGACATTGTTTTATCAATATTAATTGAAACTCCAAATTAAATACCAAATCCTCGTCCATATATGGTCACTTTAATTTACCCGCTTTGAGAGATATCATAAATGAATACCACGTGACGTGAATATCATCAGTAGGTATTTAGTTATGATCAGCCAATCACTGAGGGTAATACTTTCTGATTGGTGAAATCTCCATTGTAATTGATATAATCTTCAATACAATTCAACACAACACGGTGGTATATAAGATGGTTGATTGCGACTGTTTCTAGTATCACTATACCGATTTTAGTTTAAAGAGTGTGTTCGCAGGACAGAGTCCATATCAGCGAAGATAATAAGATGTTATTCCCCAATATGTTTCGTTTAGGAAAAGAAAATTCGAGTAACCTAAGGGGCTTTGTCACCACGAGTCGCTAGACGAGTAGTGACAATCCTTAGGTCACGAGTATTTTCCGTCTAAATGAAAAATATTGGAGAATAACATAATTAATGGCAATTTTAACAGCAGAACCAGTGACGTAAAACGACCTGGGTATATATTCCATATTTTTAGAGTTCAACTTGCATGTATGTATGTTTGTACGTGCATGGTATAATAAGCTAGTATTTTTTATATATTTGGCTTAATTCACAGATACCTGGCGCTCAACCGGATTACGCTACTGATGGTTTTGATCCTGATTACATAAACATGAGAACAATTTTCTACGCCACTGGTCCCAGTTTCAAGAAAGGATATGTCAAGGATTCCTTTGAGTCGGTAGGTTTAAGTAACCCCGGAGACATGCTGGCTATCTGGTATCTGTAAACGTGAAGGACTAACGCCACTAAACTATTTCCGCTATCCTGAATGATATTTCTATTTTTTTTTAAATTTTCCTTCTTCCTTCCAAGTCTACTCTGATACTCCAGTTATGCTGGTCGCGAATGGCATTCTGTCATAGAACGTGATTGGTCGAATACATAATTAGACATCGCGGTATCGATCGGTACATTTGCGACTAAAGAGTCGATGCAAACAGTACATTTTTTTCCAACTTAATGCGTCCATTTTATATATTTAAACAAAATTCTTATTTTTTTTCTCATTTTTATATATATTTCAGATTCATATCTATGAACTGATGTGTAGATTGCTTGGTCTTGATCCAGCTCCAAATAATGGTTCTTTTGAAGAAGTCAAAGATGTACTCCAAGGACATTTTGTTTCCAAAGGGAACACTAATACTATATCTATTTCCATGGCAACTGTAATGCTCACTTTTGTCATTAGTACATTGTATAGATAGGATGAATTACAGGTATAAAGTCATTCTAAATACAACTTTTCTTTTTAATGGCTCATCAACTTTTGTATTATTAATAGTTATTTTTCGTTGAAGCATATCCAATTAGCGCCCAAACTTTATAATGAAATGAATTGCGATATTCGTTTGATGTATGCACACACATTTTATATACTCGTTTTGGAAGTTATGAAGTTTTGAAAAGTATACGGACGTACCTGAGACAATTATTAAACCGCAGACTCTAGGAGCAATACTCTTAAATTTATTGATTTTTATAAAGCTGTATTAGCCAAAATACATACTGGCAATGTTTGTTGACATCGTGGAAGCAATAGAGTGTATGGGAAAGGACATACAAACAGACAGACAGACAGACAGACAGACAGACAGACAGACAGACAGACAGACAGACAGACTGACTGACTGACTGACTGACTGACTGACTGACTGACTGACTGGAAAAAGAGACAAAAACAAAGGCAACAAACACCCAGACATGGACACACCAGTAGCAAAATAGACAGGCAATAAAGAGTAGTTGAATGTAATCTTTACCTATGCATAAAACCAGAATTGACGGTAAACTGAAATACTAAAATGAAAATATCACAATCCATACACAATAAAGTAACCTTGAAAATAAACTTATATTGTTTGACCGTGAATAGTATGAATGGGCGTCTACGATTTCACAGCTTTGTTTGAATGAATGCCGAATACGTCTACTGTAAATGCATAGACAATGTACCGATTTCCATTCAGGGGTTGGGATTACGTGAGAGCACAGACCAAAGACCCTACACGTGAAGGGTCTATGCACAAACAAGCATCCTTGTCTCTGTGGTAACAGGGCACACTATCAAAGTTGTTATTTGGGTTTATTTATTTATTATAATTCGTTTATTTATGATGTATTTTAAAAAAACAAACTGAAATGTTGTGTGATCGCAAATCTTTACTGATTGCATGGCATGATGACACAAGTTGTTGACATGGTTATAAAAGTAATAAAACGTAAACCTGGTCATTGACCCCATACACCCTACACGTGACCTTAGTACATTATTATTCATGTATTCTATGCCCATTATGCAACAGTGTACCACTGAAAAATAGAGTGAGGAAAAGTTTCAAATTGGTGTTTCCTGGCAACCGAGCAAAACTTATGTGAGATCTGAGATCATGAAATAAATCTCCAGAACCCAGTTTATGAAAGTACTTTTACTCGTCAGGAGTGCGTTCCTCTCTAAAGATTTAATTTAAATATCAGACAAACTTATCAGACATGCACACCTTCCAGCCTTCTGCTTTGAATATGAATGTCTCTGTAAGCCATTCTGATCACAAGAAGAAATATCACGTGGTCCAATCAATCTATCTGACAGCCAAATATATACTAAAAGCATAGAGTCTATAACCTTACTAAGGAAAACCTTAATTATCGGGGATACCGCGGAACATATACAGCAACGTACAGCGCCCTTCTGGTGACAAATTGCCACACTCAACACTGAACCGAAGTCTTCTCAAGTTCCAACTATGGAGACACATTTATCTCGAGGCACCTTCCGTGGTCATATATTACCTGGCACTCTCTTCATCATAACAGGAATATGGTGGGCATTTCATGTGGTCAGATCTGTGGTTATTATCAACGAGAAAACTTCCCATCGTAACAAAGGAAACGGGTGCCAAACATCACGAATTATACGGATGGTGGTGTTCAATAAACCATTGCAGACAGAAGGCATGTTTATTTTGTTTGGTTGTGTTTGTGGTATTGTAGGGGGCATTGCAGCTACTCACGGTCAAGTTATTATTGATGGAGAATTCGTACATGTTAGTGACTTGCACCATATTACAATGTATATGTTCTTTGGAGTAACCGGACTGATTGAAATATCAAGTCATTACTGCATTACTTTGGCACCTAGACGGGAGAAGTTTTTTCTGTCCGTCTCCTTCGCAGTTGAAGGTTTCCTATTTTATCTACATGCACACTACAGTCCACCGCCTGGAGTTGTATTAATACACAATCTACTGGTATTTGCCTGTTTTTCGTGCGCATTTTTCACTTTCCTTGAAATGCTACTACCAAGGGAACAGTTTTTACCTCTATTGAGAGTCGGTTTTACTCTACTACAAGGATGCTGGTTCTATCAGATTGCGTTTACTTTATTCAATCCCTTTGGTCAACCTTGGGATATGGAATCCAAATCTAACATCTTTGTTCTGGCCATGATTTTTACTTGGTATGCACTCGGCATCATCATATTTCTTGGTGGGTTTTACTGTGCAACAGTGAAATACTACCACTCCCGATCGAGAATCGCAGGATACGCAGAAGGCAACGGCAGCGATCGTCATGGCAATCTAACACAATGCATTGGAAGTGACCCAGAGTCAGTGAAACTTCTGGACGACATATATGCCGTCAAATTAGAAGAGTGACTTTAAACATGAACAAACTGTATATCCCGAGATCTCTCTATGTTTAGACAGAAATGTTGTCTAACTGTTATTAAAGTATGTGCTGTTTCAACAATATGCATTTTTAATAGTCATCTCGTCACAAAGTTTAAAAAAAAAACAAAAAAAAAAACGTTTTTGAATTGTATTTCTAATTGTACTGGGTCGAGATCCGTGGTCACCACACTTGTACCAATGCCATGGTAACTATTAATGACAAGTCTCGTCACTGTAAAAATCATAAATGATGCTTTCGCTGACAAATATGGTATCACATGTGTTGAAAGATAGGTGTGGTGCAGGTATATAATCTTTAGATCTTACAATTATTTTGCAAATAGTGAAATTAAACTCACCACTTCTTCTCATTCTACATCTGTAACTTGTATTTATAGTGATGTCATATTATATTTCAACCATCATTTCGTCAATGTGGCGTAGAAAGCCAAATGAAACTTGTGAACGTATAGATTGTTTTCCATGTTGTAGTTTGCTTGGGGAGCTGGTCGTTGACAGAAACAAAATAAAAGACAAAAACAAAAAGTATGACATCTGATGCTGTCTCTGCTTGCTAATTTCAAGACGTGTGTGAACGTGGTTTTTCTCAGTGAAACAGACAAAGACTGACTATCGTAGCTGATTAAACACATTCACACTCAGCACTCTACCCATTCACCATCACATTACACTCTGTTGACGTTTCGTATACGTAGTTTGTTCTTACTCTTGTCATGTAAATCAGTGGGAGTAAAGGGAAGCATAGTCCGGCGGTCAGGATATATGAAGGACAGACTTCAAGGAACAGCAACAGTACCAGTGAAAGGTGATAATACCGATGTAGTGCTTGTTTCAGCTTACCAATTCAACAGACCAACTCGACTGTTTCACCGAAGCCTTAACTATTAACGTGATTTTTTTGCTCGTGTCCCCTTTGACTTCAAACGTCGGGCTTACAACAAAAAAGACAATATTCGGGGATGTTTTATCTTATATGTTCTGATTATGGGTTAAAAATCCTAAAAATCCTTAAATTCCACGGTTTGAAGTGTGCGCGTCGACGCCAATTACTGATGTCAAAACAGTACCGATTTCAAGATGACAACACATCACACGTCAAGCACCATCGTAAAGGCAGACCATGTTGCTTATCAGGGTACTAGTACTAAGGCTGGGGTCAGGATTTACGGTAGGGGGGCCTGGGGAGAAATGAAGGGGGCATGAAAAAAAAATGAGAGTTCAAAGGGGGGCTGCGAAAAATATGATGCTCTGAAAGGGACCCCGAAATATTTTGCTCATGATTTGAACCAAACCAAATTAAACATCAGGCCTGCAGTGGTCGTTTAATTAGTACAAAAATTGTCTAGCGACTTCGCCGCAATACTTTTAAAAACTAGATTCAATAATGTATCTGCGAATGTATCTGTGTATGCCTTCCTCTGTCTGTCTGTCTGTCTGACTGACTGACTGTCTGTCTGTCTGTTTGTCTGACTGACTGTATCTCTCTTTCTAGTCTCTGTCTGTCTGTCTGTCTGTCTGTCTGTCTGTCTGTCTGTCTGTCTGTCTGTATCTCTTTCTAGTCTCTGCCTGTATCCCTCCCTCCTCTCTCTCTTTCTCTCTCTCTCTCTCTCTCTCTCTCTCTCTCTCTCTCTCTCGCTCTCTCTCTGGAGATTTTTTGAACGTTCAAACTTGAACTTCAGGAGCAGTCGTTTACTTTCAATTTTGTACTTTTCAAAATTGTAAACTTCATTTAACATTTAATTATGAGGCAGTCAATAGCCAAGCGAATGCGTGTGTCTGACAATTTAAAATATCTCTGTATAAGTTAAAGTGTAGGTAATATAGCCATAGAGTTGCATAATTATGTATTGACTCGAGTAAGATTGGGGTATTCAAAGCCAATTTTCAAGTACTCAATGGCTTTCGATAATGTGACTGTATGATTTGACATTTTATGCTATTAAATGGCCTCCTACATGTCCTTATTTTTTAAAGTGCTTACTGTGGGAGGGGACGTCCCCCTCCTACATCTCCCTACTAGCTATTATGGGGATGCTGTTCCTGCCCAGAATCAAGATTGAAAGAGAAAACCCTGCTAGCTAAGTATCTCCAAGTATAGGTTACAGCCCAATGCGAGACCTTTTTCGCAAAGCCCACATATATTTGTAAAGAAATCTTTCATTGTTATGTATGGACGCTAAAGGTGATTTCTACCTCTGAAGTGGTGCGGGGGGGGACTGTATAATGACACATTAAAATATGTGTTGTTGGGGGGGTACGAAAATTGGGTTCATTTCGGGGGCCATGTCACTTTTTGAGAGCAGAAAGGGGGCTACAAAAAATTTTGACCAAGATAATTCCTCCCCAGACAACCCCCCCCCCTCCCACCGTAAATGTTGATTGTGTGGTTCCCTTTACACCCACTTTACAATGTTAGAAGAGGTGGGCTAGGTAGATTTTATTTTATTTTTTATACAATTTTTTTTTCATATATGTGAGTGTCTAGTTCAAGTAGTTATGTTTTCCGTTGTTTTCCATATGGTCTCTGTGTTATTGGTTTCTTCCCATCAAATGTGCAGCCATTATAGATGGGAAGAACATTTTTATATTGTCTTTGTAAGTTGATGTCAGTTTCCGCATCCACTATTATTTGCGAGACTTCACAAAAATTCGCGATTTTATTATGTTTTTTCTCGAATACGTAAAAAGAAAAGTTTAGCGCCGGCGTGATAAACTAGGTGGGGTCAGATAACTGGAACCACAGGCACAGGAACAGGAATATCCACTACACAATTTTTTTTGTTAGGCCTAATGTTGACAATATTGTGTCTAGGTCCAGCTTGAAAATATTTGAATATAATACGTAATAACTTCCATTAACTGATCGTCTGTGACGGTTTCATCGATCGTAACTGGTCTGGCCAAATCATTTCCTATCAAATTCTATTCAATAATGTACTAAAAGGGTAAATGGGAGCGATGCTAATAAATTTATCGTCAACCATATTTTGACATGTAAGCAACAATATTACTTGCAAATACATGAATTCTTTGATTGACAGGAAAAAAACTCTACATTGTATTTATTGACAATAATTCCAATGATCACTTTAAAGCTTTGCTAGCTAATTAAAATTCTTTGATCAAAAGATCAGTGAATCTACTGTACTATATGCATACCTCGTTAAAAGGTCGACAAAAGACACGGGTGCATTCGAGAGTGATGTTGTTAAACCATGTGCCATTCATCAATATAAACACGAAATATGTCCGAGTACCAATTGCCAGCAACCATTACAGCTAAAATGATGTTGGTTTGGTATTTATTCACTCAAGTGACATTACGTTTTTGACACAAAGGTAAACATATATTTCAACTCTAGAGACTAACAATGATAGAGACACAAGAAACACAGCAGGATCCTTTGCCCAATTACATTGAACACTGATAATCATTGCTATTCTTTCACAGTACAGTAGAAACAGGCTTATAATGAAAACATTACACAAGGACTTGATTTAATGACTGCAATTGTTTATTTTCTAACTGATAATCAACATATCAACTTGACTACATCTACATCCCCACTGTCACCTATATAACTGTTTCCTTTTTTATTAACCATCCAACAGGCATTGCCCAATAACAGGAGGAAAGTTCAGTGTTAATGCAGGAGGAAACCGGAGTACCCGGGGAAAACCTGCGTTGTTCGGTAGAGTCAAACTGAGCGACACTCTTCTTACTTGCAGCGTGGTAAATTTAATCAAACCCTGCCGATACCAGGCGTAAGATGTAAGAGGCGTACGAGCTAACCGCTCGGCCACCGACAACCCTGTGTACATTTTTTTATTATATTAGTACAACTTGTGTACACCTTTTGCATTAAAAATGAATGAGTGTATGTAAAAATGTCATGTTACATTAGTGAAACACCAAACCGACATCATTTTAGCTGTATCACAATAGTATCAGCTAAAACAATGACGCTTTCCCTGTACAGTATCGTTGGTTTTATCCAATATCTATATCGTTGATTCAAAATGCCAACATATGCCTTTATTTCTATTTCTACATGACATCATACATAATTGTGTTTATTATCAAAATTAAAATAAACACGGCTCTACAATTAATATAAAGTTGAAATATACTAATATGATAAAAAAATGTATTAATCATCATGATGAATATCGCCCTCTTGCGGGGAGACTACACGGTGTACTTTGCTATATTATGGCTACATACATTCATTCACCCACCTATCAATGTTGTTAATGTTAGTATTATACACGTAACATGGCTTACAACGTCTCAGTTCTTACCAACAAGTTCTAAAATTGTAAGATTTACCTGGATTTCTGCTAATCACAACTTGTGTACACCTTGTACGACGTCTCCTCTGGTGTCAAATATTATAAGTGTTAGGAGTTATAAGTAGTTATATATATATATACTTTGCACATGTACAAAGTTCATGAATGAGTTTGCACCCATTGTAGTATGGGGTGACTGAAATATATGTACACTATTGAGGTGATTCAGCAAATTAGTAATTGATTGTTTTCAGGAAAGTTGAGAATAATTCTATGTCATGATGCCAGGAAGAAATTTAGCAATATCGTTTAAAGACAACATTGCACAGTAAACAACGGTGTACAATGTAAAATAGGGTAACTGTTGTACAATTCAACATTAAAAGGGTGATTACTACTCAGTGATAATAATAATTGGTAATTAGTGTTTATATAGTTGTTATAAAGCACCCTCTCTCCACACCTTCAAACATACACATACACACCGACACACGCACCCGCACCCGCGCGCGCATGAACACACACCGTGCTATGCCCAAAACTCTTTTATAATTTGTATCCCTTACGTCATCATTATCATCATCATCATCATCATCATCATCATTATCATCATCATCATCATCATCATCATCATCATCATCATCATTTAAAAATTAATCATCTCGTTATCTGTCGAGTTTGAAAACTAACAGCCACCTTGTCGTGTGAACTATGACCTCTATCACAGTAGCAGCCAGTGACAGATTCCGCACACCCAAATGATATACTAACATGGATTGATCGATGAACCAGAAAACCGGACATATGATTAGAGTTTGCTTCTTTGATTTCAGCAAGGAGAGAGAGAGAGAGAGAGAGAGAGAGAGAGAGAGAGAGAGAGAGAGAGAGAGAGAGAGAGAGAGAGAGAGAGAGAGAGAGAGAGAGAGAGAGAGAGAGAGAGAGAGAGAGAGAGAGAGAGAGAGAGAGAGAGACGAGACGAGACGAGACGAGACGAATACCTGGACCATTGATTGGTGCAATATTTGCTGCACTGATGCATAAATGCAGGTAACGTGAGACGTTCGTGTGTATGTATGTGTGTGTGTGTGTGTGTGTGTGTGTGTGTGTGTGTGTGTGTGTGTGTGTGTGTGTGTGTCCGTCCATATCTGTCTGTGAATATTCATCCGCTTCACCATACCGTGTCTTTAGTACGCGTGTATGTAATGGTGCAAACATATTATGTGTAACATCGTCACTTTATCTGCATGACGTGTTTTAATCATATTCAAGATTTGTGATCTAGGTACTGAGATTCATGATATTATCTGAATACGTTACCCTTGCGCAAACCCCCAACGAAGTTGAACGTTTGACTCTTAGCTAAGTATAATACGCATATACATGGTTTTGAATCTCTTTGAAGAGAGGCACGTCATTGATAACATACGGGCTGTGAAAAATGATAGCTGGAGCTTTCAATGCAACGTAAGCATGATGAACTCAACAAACTCAACAACAAAGCAATTAACGACAACCGTACGACTGACACCAATATGGGCAACTTTGCTATCGGCTTCATTCGAGATAATTATTTGCATAGGTGGATTGATTGGTAATGTTCTCTTCATTGCTGGTGTTCTTACAAGAAAGAAACTGCGAACGTACAGTAACATCTTCCTGGTAAATCTAAGTATCACCGATCTGATCGCAATCATCTTTGTCTGTATACAAAGTACGGACTCTTATATCCATCGTGGTTGGCGTTGGGGTCGTTTGTACTGTATGATACACAACTATCTACATGCCACCTTACTAAGTATCTCTCTCTGGCTAACCACCTGTGTTGCTATCAACCGCTACATTTATATCGTCCACAAGTCGAGATATCAAAAAGTTACCAACAAAATCACAGTGACTCTGGCACTGGCATTTGCATGGTTACTACCTATCGTCATAGTCTGTGATGACTTCATCCGAAAACCGTCCTCTCGGTATGTACCATCTGCTTTTCGTTGTAGATCGACTGCCCTACCTGCACCTATTCTAGCCGTTCTGTTCTACGTTCCGTCTGTCATTGCCATTCTCTGTTACCTTCTCATTTTCTTGTACGTCCGGAAAATACGAAAACGCATACAAGCGCATGGTGCGACTAACCCAACTATTAACACAGCCAACAAGCAAGAAGGGCCAAGTTCACAAGAACTTCGGATGGTAATAGTGACAATGGCGGTGTTTTTAGTGGTCACGCTTGGGTATTTGCCTTTCGTTATTCTTGTCAATGTCTACCAGGCAATGGGGGAAAGACCACCCCCCTTGTATCCGGTTCTTTTTTACCCATTTTTGCATGTGTGCGGACTGATCAATCCGATACTCTACGGAGCAACCAATAGAAATTTGAGAGCGGCGTACAAAGATCTGATCAAGTGGGAGTTCTTCTGTGGTAAGACCACCGTAACACCAGTAGGAACTGTCTCAGAGGGTACGAGCAATACTTTGCAGTCGACAACTGGACGCACTTAAGCAACAGAAGTCGGTCGCTGAACGGTATTAAAATGAGAACCATTGGATGACAATAGTATATCAAAGATGATCATTCTTTATTCATTTCATAAAAATTATGAATGTGATTATAATCAGTGTAATTGCTGTCTAATACTGACTAAATATATGTTATTCAAATGTTAATGCTCAGTTCATTTTTGAAGTAGATACATCATAAATAATTCGATTATCTAAACACATTAATATCATTTAGTTCACTCGTCATAGCATAGTATGTAGCTAGTTAATGTATTATTATTGACATTAGAAATATTCCGCAATTAACATCAACAGAAGATTTAATGGTGGAAAGAAACCAAGACTTTCATTTTTTCTTTTTTTTCGCTTTCCGACACTATTCGAACTTTCGAATTTTCGAAACTTACAAGAATTACAATTGTCCTGGTAACACCTTAGTCTTATGCCTGCTGTTGTTAATACATATTATATTGGAAATACATTAAATATCTAGTATAAAGAGTATTTTTTTCGATATGTGAAATCACGTGGTGAAATGAAATGAAATGTCCTCATTTGTATATATGTGTACAGGTAAATATGTGTGTGTGTGTGTGTGTGTGTGTGTGTGTGTGTGTGTGTGTGTGTGTCCGTCCATCTGTCTGTGAATATTCATCCGCTTCACCATACCGTGTCTTTAGTACGCGTACGCGTGTATGTAATGGTGCAAACATATTATGTGTACGAATGAAATTGAAAAAATCTCGGTGAGGGATTAACATCGTCACTTTGTCTGCATGACGTGTTTTAATCATATTCAAGATTTGTGATCTAGGTACTGAGATTCATGATATTATCTGAATACGTTACCCTTGCGCAAACCCCCAACGAAGTTGAACGTTTGACTCATAGCTAAGTATAATACGCATATACATGGTTTTGAATCTCTTTGAAGAGAGGCGCGTCATTGATAACATACGGGCTGTGAAAAATGATAGCTGGTGCTTTCAATGCAACGTAAGTATGATGAACTCTACAAATTCAACAACAAAGCAGGTAACGACAACCGTACGACTGACACCAATATGGGCAACTTTGCTATCGGCTTCATTCGAGATAATTATTTGCATAGGCGGATTGATTGGTAATGTTCTCTTCATTGCTGGTGTTCTTACAAGAAAGAAACTGCGAACGTACAGTAACATCTTCCTGGTAAATCTAAGTATCACCGATCTGATCGCAATCATCTTTGTCTGTATACAAAGTACGGACTCTTATATCCATCGTGGTTGGCGTTGGGGTCGTTTGTACTGTATGATACACAACTATCTACATGCCACCTTACTAAGTATCTCTCTCTGGCTAACCACCTGTGTTGCTATCAACCGCTACATTTATATCGTCCACAAGTCGAGATATCAAAAAGTTACCAACAAAATCACAGTGACTCTGGCACTGGCATTTGCATGGTTACTACCTATCGTCATAGTCTGTGATGACTTCATCCGAAAACCGTCCTCTCGGTATGTACCATCTGCTTTTCGTTGTAGATCGACTGCCCTACCTGCACCTATTCTAGCCGTTCTGTTCTACGTTCCGTCTGTCATTGCCATTCTCAGTTACCTTCTCATTTTCTTGTACGTCCGGAAAATACGAAAACGCATACAAGCGCATGATGCGACTAACCCAACTATTAACACAGCCAACAAGCAAGAAGGGCCAAGTTCACAAGAACTTCGGATGGTAATAGTGACAATGGCGGTGTTTTTAGTGGTCACGCTTGGGTATTTGCCTTTCGTTATTCTTGTCAATGTCTACCAGGCAATGGGGGAAAGACCACCCCCCTTGTATCCGGTTCTTTTTTACCCATTTTTGCATGTGTGCGGACTGATCAATCCGATACTCTACGGAGCAACCAATAGAAATTTGAGAGCGGCGTACAAAGATCTGATCAAGTGGGAGTTCTTCTGTGGTAAGACCACCGTAACACCAGTAGGAACTATCTCAGAGGGTACGAGCAATACTTTGCAGTCGACAACTGGACGCACTTAAGCAACAGAAGTCGGTCGCTGAACGGTATTAAAATGAGAACCATTGGATGACAATAGTATATCAAAGATGATCATTCTTTATTCATTTCATAAAAATTATGAATGTGATTATAATCAGTGTAATTGCTGTCTAATACTGACTAAATATATATTATTCAAATGTTAATGCTCAGTTCATTTTTGAAGTAGATACATCATAAATAATTCGATTATCTAAACACATTAATATCATTTAGTTCACTCGTCATAGCATAGTATGTAGCTAGTGAATGTATTATTATTGACATTAGAAATATTCCGCAATTAAAATCAACAGAAGATTTAATGGTGGAAAGAAACCAAGACTTTCATTTTTTCTTTTTTTTTCGCTTTCCGACACTATTCGAACTTTCGAATTTTCGAAACTTACAAGAATTACAATTGTCCTGGTAACACCTTAGTCTTATGCCTGCTGTTGTTAATACATATTATATTGGAAATACATTAAATATCTAGTATAAAGAGTATTTTTTTCGATATGTGATCATGAAATCACGTGGTGAAATGAAATGAAATGTCCTCATTTGTATATATGTGTACAGGTAAATGTGTGTGTGTGTGTGTGTGTGTGTGTGTGTGTGTGTGTGTGTGTGTGTGTGTTCGCTACTCTCCACGTATACTGAATGTAGTATGTGCATTGGAAATAAATAAATTCAACGTTAAGCAGTTACTTTGTTAAATAAAATTGAATCACGTTCTCAGTTGAAATCAAGAGAAAAAAATCAGGATCACCGTACAAATTTTGTATGATGGGGGAAAAGATATAAAAGATATCAATGTTTTATCCAATATGGCCGCCGAATAGTGTTAACGATATGTATATGTTGAAGATATAAGATTACCAATTTCTTGGAAAAACGAAGGCGAACACCCAAACTCTTCTATTCTTTCAAAAGAACACAGAACAGGCTTTGATTTGGGTAGCACGGAATATCCTACATTGACATGTTCACACCACTATCTGTTTAATACACCAGCACTTCACAGTACTCGTAAACGTAGATAGAGACCAAAGGACAATGCGGGTATTGACATTTGATCGCTGCAGTATCACTGACACTCTTCCCTTAGTTATTTAAATTATCAGATTAATATTTAATGGCAACACCTGACGATATAGAGTGTATGTACTTCGTCAAATAAGGGTTTTATAGACGAAGTGTCATTTGTAACGCCGTTAGATGTCAGCCATATCCTTTCACTAGCAGACTATGTTTTGATATGATACTATATCATATAAAAATGTCTCAATTTTACTGGATATTAATATTTTCACAGTTATTGACTTTTCAGTCTCAAAGATTTACTCACACGTCGTTTGATGTGTATGCTATCCTTAGTCTGTTTATCAAGTCATCGGAACCATCACGACTTCCGTGTATCTGGAGGCTACAAGTGTCAATCTGATCTTACTTGTCAAGTTTCACTTGATTCGTGAAAAAATGCCATAATTTTAAGTTATAAAGTAACTACAAATTATGTTACCTTTGCACAAAGCATCCTTCGTGTATGTCCTAAAATATAAAACATCAAACATTTCAGAAAGATATTCTCTTGCAATTATAACGGATATGTCATCCGATACTGAGGTTTGATGAGGCAACATAGAAAACAATGTTTGTTTCAGATAACATGAAATCAGAAAACAGGATACTAGTTAGGTCGGAATTTTATTTTACTTTACTTAAGATATCTCTAAAATTACTTCGACACAAGATAATACAGTTGTCGGCCACAATATGTCCATGAGACATTTTAAGGCGTAAACGAAGATAAATATAGTTAAATAGAGGAATAAGGTATGTACACTATACTGTTGTAGTCTAAAAGGACTGGTTTCTGTCTGGAATACGATTTTTTACAAGTGACTACAGATGAAGCATCGGTAGAAGGTTTACACGAAAATAGAAGTGAATTGTTACCCTTTTACCTTTTTGCATGCAGAAATAATGTGTAGGGTCGGGGTTTAAACTAGGGTCGGTCGGATTATCGGCCAAATTAGACATGATGTATAAGAACCATTGATAGCAAGTTAATAATTTACCTAAGGTTTCATCTTCAAACTCAAATGTTATTTCTTCCCATATTGTATATTCATTGGGACTGACATTTTACTGTATATTTTGTAAGTGATAGCACCCTCCCTCCCTTCCTCCCTCCCAGCAGCATGTTGTATAACGTCACCTTTCATGCAACTAAGAAATTTACTTCAATTTTTTTTCCTCAACAACAGCCAGGATGCCTTACCAATAACATTATGGTTAACTACACTCTCAATAAGGCTCCTTTATGCTTTCCTCATAATACATTGACAATACAAAGCAATACAAAGCAAGTATGTTCAAAGATCAATAATTGCTATTTACCGTAGTAAATATATCTAAGCATGGGGTACAAGGACATACTCGATCGATAGAATATTTAATGCAGAACAGTTGAATGCGTGGTATGATTATTATAGATATAGGATTCAACGTCTTTAGTTGGACGTGTGCTATGATCAAGATCACATGACACACACAGACACATACATACATACATACATACATACATACATACACACATCAGTACACAACTTCTTACTATTATAAAGGCAATCTAAACACATGTAAAACTATCTTCTCATGGTGTGTAACGACTAAATATTTTTAAAAAAATGTTTACCAGGCAAATTCATCTAATCCATCAAATCTAAGTGTTGACGTGCATGCTACACATACCCCCAAACAACATAAAACTTTGACCGTTTAATAAATATGTACATAATTGCAGTATGGTATATACGTATAAGAATATTTGTCACAGTTCTCAACCAGTCGTGTATCGAGGCGAAGCAATTACTGTACAAAGAACGAACAACATATCGGCCTAAAAGGCATTTAGCTCAACCAAAATGAAGCTAGGAAAGTCATACAAGCCTTTGCAATCATTAAAACATCCTTGAAATAAGGGAAGATTGCCCAAAATGATGCACGGGTAATTATCGTTCAAAGAGAATATAATCGCCTTATCCCCGAGTAAGTAATTAAGGAGGTGTACAAATGGAAAAAATGACTTTCAGACATAGAAATGTGACTTTCAGCGGCTCCTAAATTTCCTACATTATTAAAAGAGATGTCAAAGTACAACAAACAAACATGTTTGAAGACTTAAATGTTAAATATATGGCTAGGTTTTTTCCTGGAATTACGATTGCGATAGGCAATGTAGGACATATACTTTACAAGGTATACTACATTCTGTTGAGACAACTGCAGAATATTAATTTGATAGTATGATTATATTGAATATTTAAACAATATTCCTCCCAGCCCATAATGGACGAAAGCAAACTTTGAACGACATAATGTACGCATGAGAGATTATTTCAGCGGCTGTCTTGAAGTTAGGACCTGGTACATACACCATCATAATTGTTACTTTTGCGATACAGTTAATACTTTGTAGTCATGGGATCAGACTTGCTCGTGAATGTTGAATTGAGTCGCCCACCTGTTGCTAGCAAAGACACACTCTCAACCTCCTCAGCTTTTGTCCGCTTTTTTACAGTCCCTGTCAGTTCGTGTCAGTGTATAACCAGGCAATGTTATATATGTTGTCAATATTTTCTGTGAGCCAAGTTTCGGGGAAACACAAGAGATTACCGCGCCGTAAATCTCCGTCAAATCTAACAAGGGCTGTTATCTCATCCACCTTGTTTTGAAATGATCTTACGTTGGACAAGGTGATGGTAGGGAGTGGATATCTATAACCACGTCTTTTAAGCCTTACTTTCAGTCCCCCTCTCAAACCTCATTATTTTTCTTGCCTTTCTTAAGGTATGAAACAATTTTGGAGCTTTTGAATATTTGTAAGAGTATCCTAGTAGAAAACATTGCATTTTTGCATATTTCGTTGTCACACAGAAAAGTCTGACATTATGTGAGTAAAGTTGGACTGTAGTTTGTAATACTTTCATCCTTCTGATGGGTTGATTAATCAGTAAAGTATTTTTTGTTGGAAACCTCTGGAAAAAACTTTTCTTTAAACCTAGCAATGGCACACTAAAGGTTCAATGATTCCGCGTGGTACAATTAAAATCATCAGGTTCAAGTGATTTTAAAGATCTTGTTGATTTCCCAAGTACCTGTAATTCAGGTACCATTTTTCAAGTAGCCATAATCATTTAATTACGGGCTTAAATTACCGTGGACGTTCAACGATCAGTCAGCCTGTTGTGCGTTTCCCGGGTAATTACTTGAGATCAAACTCAACCAGTGTCATTGAGGAAGCACATCCTGCTAATACAAGTAGCAATTGAGTTACAGGTCGTATGACTTCAATAAAGTACTATATTTATGTGTATGCCCTACATCTCTCAGTAATATAGGCTATTACATTTCACGGTATTACTAGATCTGTCGGGTAGTGTTCATCCCCCAACGTCTCAATTTAGCTGGCACGGGTCTGATGTGAATTGAGGTATATTATAATAAAAGGTGACGGAAATAATATAAAAAACATGAACTCGGCGAACATAAAAATCTAAGAGAAAATTCAGCAAAAGAGTAACGGATTATCCTTTAAATAAAAAAAAATACCCAAGATGAAGAAAATAAGAAAATGTTACAGCTGAAAGTGAGTATCATAAAACTTCTCAAGACACAATTTTGTCCCTCAGAGGTAACTATTACCGTAACGTGCCTATGTAATCATACAATCATTTATTATACAAATATCTCTCTCTCTCTCTCTCTCTCTCTCTCTCTCTCTCTCTCTCTCTCTCTCTCTCTCTCTCTCTCTCTCTCTCTCTCTCTCTCTCTCTCTCTCTCTCTCTCTCTCTCTCTCTCTCTCTCTCTCTCTCTCTCTCTGCAATCGTGCATTGGGAGTATGTAGCAACTGTTCAGAGACGCACTTCTGAAATGTCATGTATACGTAATCATACAATCATTTATTCTCTCTCTCCCTCTCTCTCTCTCTCTCTCTCTCTCTCTCTGCAATCGTGCATTGGGAGTATGTAGCAACTGTTCAGAGACGCACTTCTGAAATGTCATGTATACGTAATCATACAATCATTTATTATACAAATCTCTCTCTCTCTCTCTCTCTCTCTCTCTCTCTCTCTCTCTCTCTCTCTCTCTCTCTCTCTCTCTCTCTCTCTCTCTCTCTCTCTCTCTCTCTCTCTCTCTCTCTCTCTCTCTCTCTCTCTCTCTCTCTCTCTCTGCAATCGTGCATTGGGAGTATGTAGCAACTGTTCAGAGACGTACTTCTGAAATGTCATGTATAGGTAAATCCCACTTCTTTCATCATATCACGAACGTCTTTTCTTTAGTCTTCCATTGTTGAAGTTTGCCCTTGAGACACCAATCCTGTCCTATAAAGAGTCGACTAGAGATACAAAACTGCCCGAGAATAGGGGATGTTCGTTCAGAAAAAGAGTACACTGTCGAAAAATATTTTTGTCCGGGATTCTCTAATAGGCGGCCTTCTTTAAATAAAGAAGTAAGCACAAAATTGCAATATATGTTGTATTCACAGTAGGTAGCTATAGAAACGAGAAATTAATTTTCTACTGTGATCCACTTCTCAACTGGAGCAATAGCATATATAAATTATACAATTCATGCCATGTTAACATTCAAATTTGGTGAATACATTGGGATAGATTATTACTACTAGAGTATTGAAGCTCACACCTGGTACCACTAAGGTTTAACAATCTTTTCACACTATTTTGTTGGCTGTCAACGTCTTGTTGCAATCCATAGTACCAGTTAAGCTGGAGGGTTCAGACGCAAAGGACTATGGCATTATCTTTTAGTATATCGTATTACCTAATCTGCAGCTACCGATAAAATAAACCTGCCACAATAATGGTAAGGGTGACTATGAATTGATCATTTGTGGTTAAAAACACTATAACAATATTGTTCATAATAATAGTTGATTAGTATTTATTATCACATTTCCCATGATGCAACATTCAAAAATGGCGGGTTTGCAAGTTCCCTATTATTAAAGTCAATTAAATAACGCTATTGCGATAATCAGGTAGCCGTCAGCTGCCTAAGGGTTTATCATTTGGTCTTGAAGCCTCATTGAGAGTGCAGTTAAAACATAATCTTATTGTACGTAATGTATCTTGAGTGTTGAGAACGAGAAAAAACATCTCGGATTTATAGACAAGGAAGACCTTGTGACCCCTCACAACGTAACGCTGTAGTACCTACTCTCACAAACATGAAGTAAACTTTTAGTCCGTCCCAAAGGAGAAACCCTTATGTGAGAAAATGGAGCTTGACTATGGAGCATTGCAGGTAAATAAATCGCAATCATCACAACGATGTAAGTATTATTTCTAAGATATCCCTAATCATAAAATACTCGGTATTGGATGATATAAAGTTTGCCGATAGAAAATTGTTTACTCACAAATTTAGCATTTCATGTATTATACATCATGGTGGAGGAAGGAATCGGAAAGGTAATTTACAGTATGGAAGGTAAACAATCTTAAATAGCTATAGGTGCAAGTTTCCAACAGAGTGAAGCGTGACAAGTAAAAATCAGCGTTAAATGTGTGCCTTCAGAAACAAGTACAAGGAGGTCTTGATAGTCCTCACAATTTATGTATTATAGACCGCATATACACTATCCTGATAGCCTGTGTGTATATCAGAATTGAATATAATTGACATTAATTAGGGTTACAACTAACAAATTGTGCAGTTTAATAGTTAATTCCTTATATAAATTAGACCTTCTCAGGATGTTGTTTTATATACCTCTGTTTGTGTACATACAAAATGATCGTGCGCATAGCACTTCTGTTACTGTCAACTATCGTTTTTGCCAAGTGCTAAAATATTCACTGGACCATGAATTGCTCACCTCCCAGTGAATTCAGTTTGAAATAAATGTGTGACTCGAATCGTGCCTTTTACACAGTCACGAAGAATAAAATGAATTAGAATCGTGGTCGCATAAATCTTTGGAAGGGCTACATATAACCCATAATGGTTGCAGTAGTCTAGGACAATATAAGCCTGAAACTAAGATAAACTGACAACATATACGTAAATCAATGATAGAACTGAATTAAGAAGAATTCTACAACAGCAACATGGTGATGGTTGAAATACCACCTACAACTATACTATCGACTTCATTCGAGACAACTTTAGGTATTGGTGGATTGAGTTTTGTGCCTTTTTCATTGTTGCTTTCCTCACAAGGTAAAATACTGCGGGGTAAAAAATACAGGAGTAGTGTTGTCTTCAACTTGCATGTAATAGACTGTAGGATAATTTACCTAGGAGGACATAATGATATCAAAATCAACATCTCTATAATTGATGTGATTCAATGTGTGATTACTGCAATAATTACTAATAATATATGGCATTTAAACTCCATTGTCGTTAATAATAATTTTATAGTGGATACCGAGTAATTTCAGTATGTTGTGACGTCGATCAAAGTAATCTCCTATATTCATGAATACCATTGTTTGCACCTTCAGGCAAGATTGTTAAGATTTGTTTTTGATCCTCCCGACAAACTAGCACTAGTATACCTAGTCTTGAAAAGCTTTTCAATAATGAAGCTTATTGTCACCAATCGCGGGAAACACATTCGAGGTAAAATCATGTCGCATCAAAGGTAATATTTTGAACATGGCTTAAAGTAGTTTCCAGTCGAATATAAGGAAAGTAAAGTCTTTGTCATAATCACGTTCAGTATTATATTACTCATATTTTCATATTCTTCGTCGCCTTATTATGATACAACATTGATCGCGCTGAATATTATGTGCAAAACAAGTCTTGGAGAGACTTTGGAGAGACATTAACGTCTGTGCATGACATTACAAAAGTCAACCGAGAAACTACGTTCAAAAAGAAAAACAAATCCTTGATTCTGAATGTTTTCCGATGTCATATCCTATAAAGACTCCACTATTGTACTCACAGCGAGTCTCTCTCTATTGTCCTCTAGATTTCAATGAGTCTACCCTCTATTATTCTCTCAATGAGTTCCCCTCTATTATTTCTCAACGAGTCTCCACACTCTATCATTTCAATGAGTCTCCCCTCTATTATTCTCTCAATGAGTTCCCCTCTATTATTCTCTCAATGAGTTCCCCTCTATTATTTCTCAACGAGTCTCCACACTCTATCATTTCAATGAGTCTCCCCTCTATTATTCTCTTAATGAGTTCCCCTCTATTATTCTCTTAATGAGTTCCCCTCTATTATTCTCGTAATGAGTTCCCCTCTATTATTCTCGTAATGAGTTACCCTCTATTATTCTCTTAATGAGTTCCCCTCTATTATTCTCGTAATGAGTTACCCTCTATTATTCTCGTAATGAGTTACCCTCTATTATTCTCTTAATGAGTTACCCTCTATTATTCTCGTAATAAGTTACCCTCTATTATTCTCTTAATGAGTTACCCTCTATTATTCTCTTAATGAGTTACCCTCTATTATTCTCTTAATGAGTTACCCTCTATGATTCTCTCAATGAGTTCCCCTCTATTATTCTCGTAATGAGTTACCCTCTATTATCATCTTAATGAGTTACCCTCTATTATTCTCTCAATTAGTTACCCTCTTGTCCTCTCAATGTGTCTCCATTCCATTATCTCTTAATTGAGCTCGTCCTATATTTTCCCCTAAATATGTTTCCTATCTATTGTCCCTACAATATATCTCCCCTATAATGCCCCTCCAATGAGTCTCTCTTTTACTGTCTCCTAATGAGTTTCTCCCAATGTCTCACCTCTATATTTCTCCCACAACACAGCTCACTGGAGAATAATTTATTGAGTGAAACCACTACAAAACAAAGTCACCTTATTATGTATGTATGTTTCGTTTGCTAACGAGTTAACATTATGGTAGAACACTTGGGAATGATCAAAAGGTATAGTAAGAACACACTGTGTATAACATATATAGCAAGGGTCGAGTATTGACGTGGACTTCCAGATAGTCATGAAATATTACTAATATTTCAAAGTAATACGATGTAGTGTTATGTGATACCCGGAGCTGTTATATCGCAACATATTGTTTTATGAAACATTTATGATATTGAAATAATGACATTCCAGATGTTATGTTAAATGTATCAATAGTTAAGAATTTGTACACAATGTTATATGATACCACACTTACTGTATTAAATTTAAATATGCAATAGCTAGATTTTATCTATGGGTGAACTCCTTGGTACAATTCTTTGAAGACATTTCCAAAATATCTCGTTTCAGTGACTCTTATCTTTGACAGTGTTTGAGATTTGAATAGTAAGAGATCGATAAAGACACTCAACCTGAAAACTAATATGTAGCTTATAAAAGTAGTCGTGTGGATGAGAAATGGGTATATTATTTATTAGTTTATTTGTTGTTAAAACGACTGTGCTATTTTTAAAACAACAACGTGCACAGAGTATTTGTACGTCCAAACAACTGAAAGGAATTAAACTTTTACAGTGCTTTTAATCAAAGTATAAACAACAAAATAATTGCCAATTAACATATTGATGCATTACAAAAATGGGTCTATATCTCTGTGCAGAATTGTGAATGGCATTACTAATAACTTCAATCGTAACAAATTTTAAATTTTGTTTAGTACATCACTCTATACAATCTAGCCGCGATGATATGTAACGATAGACGGGCGGGGTTCATTTGCAACAATGAATATTCAGCGGCATTATCAAAGTAAACTGTTATTCAAATTTGCCGCCGAGTATACTAGGCAATGTTGTGATTACTATACTATAGCCAAATTTGCATTGATGCATCATGGTACAGCTGCGCGTATTGTTGCTTAGATGAATTACCGTTTACTTAAGGAAAATATCATACGAATTCTGCTGCTACTAATGTATCAATCTTTAATCTAGTAGAAATAACACTCACTGGTAGGAAAATATAGACAGGACGTTGTTATATTTAGCCCGTAGTCTAAGACAAGGAAACAACAATCTAAGAAACACTACATACGTCCCTGTGCCTCAGGGCAAGTTCGGTAATGTGTCAATGTGTTTTGCAGTACTTCATCATTCATACTTCGACCGTCCACGACATCAACCATAATGAATTCGAATGATCGCATATATTTTGTAACTTCCGAAATGAGATTTGATTGGCACGGTACGGATCGTGCTCGCTAGGCTGGAAAGGAACAAAAAAAGACTACGACTGCGACTGCCCAGGTGAATTAAAACAAGCGTACTATTTACGTCGACGAAATATAAGTTTTGATTTACTTTTCTAGAGAATATGAAAGACACGAGCCTTATATTAAGTTGCCAGTGAATGTCAGGCATTGCAAAATACATCCGTTCTGCTAGCATATCAATGCTTGAAACGAATATGATGACTTAATATCATATAACGGTTTCCGGAATTCTTAAATTACACGTACTACCATGTATTATCATGATACGATTATGAATATTTGATCACGAGTGTGAACTATGTACACAGGATATTCACAAAGCTAAATTATTCAACAATCACTGTATCTGTATTTCTTAACCGTGACACGGGCTTTCCATTCCACCGGCATTGCCTGTGACAAAGAGGCAGATATATAATAGTTAATCAGTATTGTGTTTCTCAAAACTCTCTATCGAAAATGGCCTTGAAACTATTAGATGAGAAAGTTTGTCATTGAACGCAATATTGGAGATAAGAAGCAACTGTTACAGAAAACACTGACGTAAAAATACAATTTTATCTGTGATATGCGTGTACGAGGGAACGCGAGCGCTCGAGGAAATAGGGGATTGGTCAGATTGTACAAATTGGTTCCATAGGAGAGCCACATTCTAGAAAGTAAAGAAGAATGGAAAGGATGTGAAGGAGCGACTATGAAGATGTGGCAACTATAACATAAGCAAGTTATGTTAGATCTCATTCTCCGTCAGATTAATTAACTGAAGGCGACGTTGCCACTAGTTACATGGTTGGTACTGCATCCAGGAGAGGAGTGGGTCTCACAGGAATAAAGAGGAGTGCAGTAACATACGAAGGGCAATGCCCTGGCGACAATCTTGAATTTGGCCATGACAAGCCCACTAGGGTTAACGTTGGTAAAAGAAATGCTTACTTTAACTTCCGGGCGAGGAGGAGGATTTATCAGGAGTGGTCATGAATTTCCTCTCACATGTGTGTGTGGTAGACAAAAATGTAAACAGCGCCCGCAACATAACATAATATGCCGATGAGTTATAATTCCTATATCAAGGTAAGCTAGCACAATTCATACGGTAAGACAGAAGTTAACATTGGTACATCATTTTAACTGACATGTGGCCTGACTTGTTACTCTTCAAATGTGGATGTTTGACTTTGTGAGTTAACTCGCGATCGATGTCGAATTCAATAATCTTTTATCCATAGTGGTGATGACGCAGTTACATATATATAGGGAAAGAGCAGAATTTAAAGCAGGGTGTCTGAGGGAAAAATATGTCATTTTTTGTGTATCCATCTTTAGCGCTCTCAAAAAAATCACTGTTTATTGTAAGGTACAATACATTGCAACCGACTTCAGTATCTATAGCTAATAAGATATTACTATACAAATAGATGTGGGCTATGCAAGGAGAAATCTCACATGCAAGCGTGGACTCAGAATAGCCTCGCTCATTTCAATACTTTACTGTGTGTAGCACTCTAATGTAGATTCACATTATGCTGGGTTATGACAGTTGGTTGGTGACTCACTTTTGTACGTTTTACACCCAATCTGTGACATTGCCCATTTCATGAAGTGGACAAGTTAAACTGGACCGTTCATGAAATAGGCAATCTCGCTGCCCAGGCAATGGGTAAAAGTAAATTGCTCAGTGCATGAAATGGCTATTTTCTATAAAACATAATAAACGTGTTTAATATTAAAACATAGCATCGAAATGTGGTGCCAGTGATATTGAGTCAAAGCAGTATGTAATTATAACACATTGAGATAGACGTTAGACAAGTCGCTATCCGATGATATTATTGCAAACAAATATCACCACTAAATGTTCAAGAAAGTAAGATTTCTCTACAAAAGCATTTAGATTTTGATACGAAAAAATATTCTTGAGTCAGCATTGATTCAGTGTCACTTTTGATACATCCTCTTAATAGTATGTTACTAAAAAATCTAAGTCCAGGTTTGAATGACAAACCTTCTAAGATTTCTTTGAGATGCAAGACGCTCCCCCCCTCCATGCCGCATATTGGGGTGGACTAATTTCACAAGTAGGAATACGTGCATCTTAAACACAGAGATAACTTGATAAACCACATGCTTAATATCTAAATGGCAATGCTTACAATCAACACTGGTATTGCAATATGGAACTCTTTACCACGGTCCATAAGGCCAAATAACAAAAAAATTGTTTGGTTTCGGTTACCCGGCACCACCTAGTTTTTCACGCCGACCCTAAACTTTATTTGACGTATTCGCGAATAATAATAATAAAATCGCGAAGTCTTGCAAGACATAGTGGGTGCAGAAACTGACATCAACTTAAAAAGACAATAGAAAACTATTTTTCCAATCTGTAATGGCTGTACACCTGATAGGACGAAATAAACAACACGGGGACAATTTTGAAAAAAATGGAAAACCTGAACTAGACACTCACAAAGAACAAAAATAATAATAAAATAAAATAAAAATCTAACTACACCACCTATTATAAATTGAGAATGTAATCGGAACCACACAGTTTTTTTACGCCTAAGGCAGTCTCAGTCTAATTTTTTTTATATTATTCGTTGTAAGAATTAAGCAATTTTTTATATTATTAGTTGTATTGTCAGATTTTAACAGTCTCTTCCATTATTTATGGTGCCTTTCTAGTGTAATCTAATCAACTCTTTGTCCATTTACCAAATTAAAAAATATCGTATTCTAAAATCAATTCCAAATGCTTATTTTAATTATTATCATTCTATGTTTTATTTCTATTCCGTGTTCCGATTCAGACAGGAATATTGTTTGAACATTATGTTTACATAATTTCTGCATGACGTGTGAATTTCAATATCCAGGTTGTCACTTATCCTTACAATTGTTCGGTTCTACAACAATGCATATTGTATTGTGCCTCGGGTGTACTTATACAACGAATGAATATTTTCATTAATGTTCATGTGCGACTCATGAAATATGTAAATGTTTGCAATCTCCGACAGATTTGATTTTCTAAACTGGTAGGGATTAACCACTTATGGTATTAGAAATGCTTCGCTGGGTGTGTTTCTAATACCACATATGGTATACCACAACCTGTTTGGAAAATAAAGCAAAATTGAAACTGCTGTGACTTTTAGGTAAGGATAACGTTAGTGCCAACAAAGGCAATTTTGACATTGAAGTATCGTTAGAAAAGGAGAAGTTATGTGGAAAAAATACTCAAGTATTAGTTAATATAGGTACAACGTGTTTTTCATCTCCTAGCTCGAATTTGTTATTGTAGCTGACTTGAACATAGAAATAACAAACCAAAATTAACCTACAATACATGAAGAACGAAGTGTAAATATACAAAAGCAGTTACCGTACATACAAGAAACAGTATCCCACTGTTATGGCATACATTATGTAAAGTATACCGCTGATGGAAATGTTTATAAAGGCCATAAGGCAGTTTCAATCTAAACATTGCTTTCAAGAAATAAGTTATGACATTTATATCAAATGTTGTGACCTCTAGAATCTATTTTCTATGTTATATTAGTTGTATTGTCAGATTTTAGTAATTCTTTAAATTATTTATTATTCTTTTATAATGTAATATTACCAACTCTTTGTCTATTTTCAATCTTCCAAATTAATAAATATAATATTCTAAAATCAATTACAAATGTTTATGTTTAATTATCATTTTATGTCTCATTTCTATTACGTGCACGTTTGATTCAGACAGGAATATCACTTGTACGTGATGTGCATATAGACACTTACTGCATGAGGTGTGAATTTCAATATCTAGTGTAATAGTCACCTGGCATTACAATTATTCAGTTCGACTATGGTTTGGATGTACTCATAAAAAAGTGTGTGACGTCTCATTTACATACATCGAGGAGGGAAGACATCATGATATTGACCGACACCTCAGAGTCTGTAAGATATGTAACTCGAGTGAAGTAGAGGATGAATTTCATTTTCTCTTAGTGTGTTCACAATGTGACGTTCTTAGGAAGGAATACCTTCCACTTGAATACCAGTCAGAACCAACCATTATTAAATTTCAACGAATTATGAGGACTAGGGACACAGATGTTCTGTACAAACTTTGTAAATTTATTCAATTGGCGTTTAAGAAGAGAGATTTTATTTTGATTTGCAACCGTGTGATGTAATATAATTTTTTTGTACTGAAACGATAATTTGTATATGGGCCGGAGGCCTTTGAATACAATAAACTATATTATTATTATATTATTATAAAAAAAGTGAATATTTTCATTAACATTCATCAGGGTTCACGTCAATAAAGAAAATCTTAGCTTTTAGGTATTATTAGCAAATGACAAAATTTACGTGGAAGTTAGTCTGGATGACAAATGTGGTTCTAACCAAAGTCTGGTCAAAGTCCCTCGATCAGCACATGTAGAAAGTGACCCACAGCTGCTACAGTGCCGTAAACAATGTAAAAGTAGCATCCTGAGCTGACAAATATACCTTATTTGGACATTACATAACTGTCCCAATAATTGACAGAGACATGATGTTAATGACTGTGTGGGTAACTGTCTTGTGATGTCTTTGAGAGATTTGTATGTGTAAATCTACTGTACACTTAAATATGAAAAGCAATTTTGTCATTTACAGTATTGGTTTTGACACTGTGTTACGATCCAAAATATCGTATTTCGGAATTATGGGAATAAATTCTACTTTTCGGCATTGTAGGCCATAGGTCAGAAATGGACTGGCGATGACGAAGCTGGGCAAGCATGATGTAAGTAAAATTCACATGATTGGTTAAAGAAAAGTACATAATATTATTTATGATGGCATGATCTTATGGTGTGATTTGCTATTTATAGTCGTTGTGTAAATTCCATTGTTTTGGAAGACTGTATACTTAAAGATGAGAATTAAAACACTCGGGTAGGTGATTCTGGCAAGCCGAAATCTCTTCTCAGTCGTGCCTAATTCCCGACTTGGACCTGAACGATCTCGTGCGAGAGTGTGATGAGTGCTAGAGTTAAACGTTAGAACTATCCATACTTATACGTTCAACTCTATGACTCGCAACAACTGTACTCACAGCTTCAGAAGCTCGTAAGTTTATAAAGAGCGCCATCGACGGTCAATTGTGGATTATATGGACAAACCATTTGAATTCAACTGACCACAACTATATATGCTACTCGCATAGATCGATCTAGCCCTAAAATGAATCAGTTCTAGCCATTACCCAAACAATTGTGTGTGCCACATTGCGTTTGAATTGAGTCAGCCGTTTTTGAGAAATGGTGATACAGTACTAGTCACGCAGAGTCGACGAATATCGAAACATTTCACTTAGGGAAGACAATATAACACGATTCAAATTTTAATTCACATTTGTCATTTTCTGTTTTTAATACAGCTTTCCTGACATACTATGTTAATAAACAATTGAATGCCTTGAACACTTTAAAACAAGAGTGAAATACATTACAAGGCTTTTGTTTGCCCTAAAATATATAAAACAACACATTTACGTTGTCTTGTAACCGTATTTTTACTACATCTGGTGTAAATGTGTTTAAGAGGGAAAAGAAACCCAAGATTACTTTGCCCTTTGGTTGCTAGGGACGACGTCATGTAAACTGTTTGAAAGGTTACTAGGTTATTAAGAATGTCCAATAAAGATTGCTTAACAATGGTAACATTGTAAGATTTGGTTCCGCTATGTACAGTGTACGGTACTTGTTGTACCGTAAACACATTTTTGACACTGTATATCAATATTGTCATGACAACAATTGAATTGCGAAAATCTCTTTGACATAAGTGGAGAATTTCCTCCTAACATCAAATCGAGTAGTGGACAACCCCCAAGGTGGTGTGGTTACAGAATAGTGGGTATAATTGTCACAAGTTAGACTAACTACACGTGTTTAAGAAAACCGTGGACTGACAAACACGAAGGATTTGCGGTGAGAGTTCTAAACATTTGGTGTCTGAAGGACTTATACAAAACATCTGGTGTGTAATGGCTCACCAAAACTCGAATCAACGAAGCAGACAAAAAACGTCATCGAGTGCACGTGCGTGTAGCAGGTTGGGATCACCTAGGAAAGTGAGTACTTCAGTATATAGACTTTCTCTTGTATGTCAATACTTTAACATGGTACGGCATACAGCCAATATTTTTTTCAAAACTTTAAATACTTGAATAGAGCTAACCTGGCTGTGTTTGTATTAGGTTGATTTCAGTCCTACCATTGATATACTGAATGTCCACGATTGTTCATGTGTTTTATCACTATGGTCCTAAGTTCTAAGATAAACTTTGTGTACACCCAACTGTAACGTCATCCAACCATTCATTTACAGCTAGTGTCAAGTTACCGTTCACTTGCTCTGTTTGATACAACCACATAAAAACCAATAAGGAACTACACATTCTACACTAAGAGAGAACAATCTCAATATAAAAGCAACGGACTACTAGATTTTTCTATGTCTTTCAGTATACAATTCACACGATAGAGGCCTAGGTTTGGCAAGAGGCCAGGACAAAGCGAAAGACAAATAAGCCTGTACTTAGATAACAACATTGAATTTTACCATTTAAGTTCCCTTTTGACCGCGATCATATTGAACTCTGCAGATAACAAAATGAAGTTTACAATCGCAAGATTTATTAGTTTCATCTAGATGGTGGAAATATATGTGACATAGCCGAAGATAAAAATTTACATTTTCAGAATAGTTCATTTGAATTGAAACAATTTCGATGTTGTCATTGACTCCCCTCTTAAAATACACCAGTACAGTATCACATGAGTCAGCTTAGCAATTATTTATTGGAACCCGCCATATTTGGAACTAAGAATAAATAAATGTAATTCATAAACACACATATCTGACAAAGAGACTAAGATACGTTGTCTCTAGCACTACTGCATAAACTAAATGTATTTCGAATATGTAGTTCTGTTTCTTGTATTTCTGTAATACCAGTACATTACGCGAACGCACAAAGTCACCCTCACCCCTATCTAACTGTATTGGCCAAATGAAAATGTTTCAGACAGCGCCATCAATTTCAAATCATGACGTATGTAGTACTATAAAAACAAAGCCAGGGTTGAAAAGCGTTGGACTATAAACAAACGCTAGACTACAATTAATCAAATTGAAACAATACATACCTTATATACGATTAATGAGACGACATGATTGGTCGGGCCATGCTTTTCTATTTCATTAGTGAGATCTTGTAAGTGTCACACGTGATAACTTATCATTTACATGTTAACAGCTGCTAGAGTAATCTGGGTTTTTGTTAAGTTGCTGTTTTATGAATCTTATTAATAATTGTATCTTATAACATTTCCACATTTAGTAATGGCTTTTTTGTTGAGGTATTTCAATATATGCTAT
The DNA here is from genome assembly GCF_964340395.1 of Glandiceps talaboti. Taxonomy (NCBI): domain Eukaryota; kingdom Metazoa; phylum Hemichordata; class Enteropneusta; family Spengelidae; genus Glandiceps; species Glandiceps talaboti. Next base: position 3,992,586 of record NC_135562.1, read on the forward strand.
TTTAAATACGTCAATGTTATGACTTATTAACTATCGTTGCTGACCATAATGCCGAAAAAATAACGAAAATTCTATTGTAAGTGTTTATCTCTTTTCTACGAAAATAGACCCTTCTGCAAATATCGAACACTTGCCCCATTAGAATACTCTTCCTTTACACAGAGAGTATATTCGACTTGTTTTTGTTGCATGTATTGACGCGCATAGATTCCGCTTAAAAATGCGATAATCGCACTTGTTGCATCAACCCAGTCCTAAATATAACTATGATAAAACTCTATATAAAAACAAAGACATCTAAAATAGGTTTATTGTATCATAAATTTGTAATCTGTAGAGTTTGTCTTCATTGGAGGATATTTGTGTTTTTTGTTTGTACCAAGTTAAAGTGATTTTTTGTTTATAGATCAATGGTTATCCCGAGAACATAGTTCATGTTGCAAAGAAAAAAACTTACGTGGAATCTAACAGTTTAAAGAGAGAAGTAGAATTTACTGAAGGTAAGATACAGTTATTCGCCATTGTATGTATGTATGTATGTATGTATGTATGTATGTATGTATGTATGCATGTATGTATGTATGTATGTATGTATGTATGTATGTATGTATGTATGTAGTAAATGGTATCAAACTCGTAGAATAGAGTGCTCGATGCTTGGGTAAGCAGGGCGGGAATAATCAAAGTGAGTTGGTTGGAACTTGAGGTGCTAAGTTGTAACTCCGAGTTTCACGCTCAATGCGTTCATCAGACACATCAGACACGCTCAATGCGTTCATTGTTGTCTGATGAACGCATTGAGCGTGAAACTCGGAGTTACAACTTAGCACCTCAAGTTCCAACCAACTCACTTTGATTATGTATGTATGTATGTATGTATGTATGTATGTATGTATGTATGTATGTATGTATGTTGTTATATGCCTCTCTGTCTGTCTGTCTGCCTGTCTGTCTGTCTGTTTGCGTACCTGACTGTCCGTATATATATAATATGGAAAACCATACTGTTCTGACCCAAATAATTTCCGTCCGTCCGTCCGTCCGTGTGTGTATTTATTTATATATATATAATATATCAACATTTTCTGACGAGTGATTTACTCACGAAACAGGCTTGTAGAGACGAAAAACCCGACTTGATTTTCTTCTAACCTCAACATATACTCCGCTCAGCGTGCAGACGTATCGAGCACTGTGCTACGGATAAATCTTACCACTGACTTCCTATATATATATATATATATATATATATATATATATATATATATATATATATATATATATATATATATATATATATATATATATATATATATATATATATATGTGTGTGTGTGTGTATATATATACATACATATAATAATGACATATAATACAATACAATAATGACATATATTATATCACACATGGCGATTTAATTCGACTTTTTAACAACAAAAGCGTACCACAAGCTCATAGTTCAAATTGTAGCTACTCTTTTTCATGTAGCGGGTCAATGAGTAGGACAACTTGATTTCTTTGACAGAATTAAATGGAGACCCATCGATGAAGAGGAGCTCGGTCTCTTCGAAATATTTGGGTTAGAACTGTATGGTTTACGATATTATTTATAGACAGAACCTTTGACAATCAAAGCCTTTGTGTACATTTTTTATGCATATTTAATCTTATTTTTGCTTCAACAGCCAGGAGATCAGGGAGAAAATCAGTCACAGGTAAGTGAGGAAAGAACCGTAACTTTATTGATGCTGACAATTCTAGGACCAATATTTATCTTCACACTTGTTGTCACAATGTTGATTTGAACTATTTAACACTTTACGAATACCATTCATCGATTGTGATACACGCTACCTTTACTAAAAGCAGTGACTCACAATTCTAAGCACTTTAATTTTGGTTGCCACGTCGTTGGCTTTTAGCAGTACAAAAACATATTTATAGAATTATCATTAAAAATTGAAGTTTTTAATATTGGATGTGATAATTTCTTCTTTTTCTTAGTTCTATTTCTTCATGGATATATTGTAGATAGTGACGGAAAATCGAAAAGGCGTGAGATAAAAGGTAAAATCATAGACGTTGTATGTACATAGGCATGCATGCATAAGTGTGTGTGTCTATGTGTATCTGTGTGTATCTGTGTGTGTTTGGTCGTGTTTAGTCGCGATAACCCAGAATGTACCAGTGGTGGCTCTCACTTCCGCCCACCACAGAAGAGTTTAGACTGATAACAAAATCCGATGCGTTTTGGGAAATGTCATTGCAAAGTTTGCGACCCAGTACGTTTTCTGAAGTTAAGTATTCAAAGCAGTAAAGGCTGCAATAAATGATCATCAAATACCTTTATATTAGTTAAGTTTGGCAATATTTCGCATGACGGGCTCGTTTTGAAATCTATATGCATCCCGAGAACATTCAAGACATGTTATGCATATCATTAACCCTAATAACCTTTCCGCGATGTATCATTTTTAGTTAAGTGTGAGAATGAAGTTTTGTCCATGGTTTTAGTTCAGACTCTTTGAGGGCGCGGCGGAATTTAGAGTCATCAGTAGCAGAAGCTGGTTAATTGCTTGCAACTGTTAACTGAATGCATGTAATATCACATAGAGATATTAATCTTAGACACAACACTAACCTAGGACAGTTGTCATTTCTCAAAATACACCCAGATTGGAAGAAATAAAGCTACATACAAACACATAATTGGGAACTTGCAAACCCGCCATGTTGAATGTTGTATCCTGGGAAATGTGATAATAAATACTAATAATAAATTAGTGTTATAAGCAATATTGTTACATTGTTTGTAACCACAAATAATCAATTTATAGTCACCATGACCATTGCGTGGGATTTATTTTATCGGTAGCGCCAGATTACGTATTATACTAAACACAGATAATCCCACAGTCCTTTGCGTCTGAGCATGCTCAGTCAGGATTGTATGTTCCCTATTGTTTTCGTATATATTTATTAGATGTTTAAATGAGGTCATAATTTCATATATTATATTCTATAGGTCAGCCGAGGCTTCCGACTCATATTACACCATGTTTTGATACATTTTCGTAGATATTTATTAGATATTTAAAGTTCATACTTTCATTCTCTATAGGTCAGTCGAGGCTTCCGTCTCATATTCTATCACCAGCAGGTAAATATATAATGTATTAAAGTGCATTTTGAGTTGCTATATAAAGTTCAAGACAGAAAAGAGGGTGTCATCCCATTACATTACCTAAGTAATCTAAATTCGCAACATTATCATAAAGGATGACATGTATCGATGTGACTAATGACAATCATACAGAATATAATTATATATATATATATATTCTTTAATACACTGATGACATATATGCGTATCACACATGGCGATTTAAATCGAATTTTTAACAAGAATTTTTAACATTTGATAAAACATAAGCGTACTACAAGTTCATTGTTCAAATTTTAGCCACTCTTTTTCATGTAGCTGGTCAACCCACCACAGAAGAAAATAGTTTTGTATGTCTTATTGTATTAGAAACCCACATAATATAAATATCTCATAAAAGGTGACACGCTGTAAAACACTTGTAAGATATTAATAATTCATATTTCACATTCAGCTATAATTAATATATCGAAATAAATATAACATTGTTGATTCACATGTATGGTTTCCATACATGTCATTTTAATGATATTCATAATTAGTCATATCTCCATAACCATAATTTACATTGAGTTGACTTGTTTGTTTGTTTTCAGTGATGTCGCACAACTATGCCTTTTTTCGGTATCATCCCATGTTTGCAGGAAGAGGTACAACACCAGACGATGTTAAAGCTGTTAAGTTGCCATGGATAAAAGATACATCGGTTCGGAGTAGCTGCATATGTAAGCTTTACACCACCTTTCCGTACAGCGAGCGGCTATTGAATAAATTATCAAGATTAGTGAGCCTGAGATAGACATGATAGACATGATAGACATGATAAAATTAACACACAAACATCACTTACACTGTGCGGGCTCTATATTTAGTTACTGATATAAACAGTAACAGCATGCACACTATAACTACACATGGTATAATCTGTTGAAGTTCAAACAAAACTCATGCTCAGTGCAGTGTATAAAAGTGGTGTATGTATGTTATTTTTTATAGTGTCTATCTCAACATGAAACCTTGTGACGAGGCTCTTTTAGTTTGATAGTTCCTTTATTAGCTTTGACTCGTTCTACGGAAATGGGCTATAAATCATTGTGTTATCTATCAAGAGTGAAGTTATATATCATTCTGTTTATCTGTATAGTACTTTTTAGAATTTCATGTATAATGTATTATATATACAACATATGCATGAGCTATGTATATACGGGTTGATGTAGATCATATTTTTGGATTACAATTATAATAATGGAATTTACCAATAGAGGGATATACTGTGAATGTTAGCTCGCATTCCGATATAATACGTACGGGAACAACAGTTCAGGTTTATTTGTTGTATTTACTCCAGGCATAATTGAGGTATTACTATGTTTACCTGCACAAACCGAACAACGATACGTGTATATGACCGAGTTGTACTTTTTACATTATTTTATCACAGGTAAAAAATCAGTGTTTGCACCTGAACCGCTCTTCCAATCAATTCCACATAAGCGGCACTGTGACATGGCTAAATTTCAAGGTAAGCTTATCCTCTGTATGTCACGAGGAATGAAGGAAAGGGGAGGTAGAGAGAGTATTGCCCTCTCATAGGAGCATGTGGTAAAAATTCGACATGGAGATGGGAAACTTTTCAAAAACTACGCCAAATGTTGTAGCATCGACTTAAAGGGTTACACTATTGTCGATGGAGGCACTAGTCTAAGAACAGTATATATATTTCCATTCAACGCCCATATCGGAAGATTATAGTATCATTCATATTTAAACTGTTGCATTCTTGAAACCTGTACAGATAATCAAATGTCGCTTATAACAATAAATTTCCTTCCTTCTGTTATCTCGTTAGGCCTACCGAAGTCAACCTGTGAGGTCTGCCAGAAAAGGAAATGTAAAAAGAGTACTGAAGGTAAATACAATAATACTCGTGGAAACACAAAATTTCAAAATGTCTGTCTCAAATTTATAACGTCTGTACGGGGTCTGAATATGGCAAATAAGTTTAAAAAAATAATTACTACGATAACAACCTGAGAGAGAGAGAGAGAGAGAGAGAGAGAGAGAGAGAGAGAGAGAGAGAGAGAGAGAGAGAGAGAGAGAGAGAGAGAGAGAGAGAGAGAGAGAGAGAGAGAGAGAGAGAGAGAGAGGCAGGCAGGCAGGCAGGCAGACAGACAGACAGACAGACAGACAGACAGACAGACATACAGACAGACGGATAGACAGACATACAGACATACATACATACAGACAGACAGACAGACAGAAACAGGGGGAGAGACAGAGACAGACAGACAGACAGACAGACAGACAGACAGACAGACAGACAGAAATAAATAAATAAGACATATGAATAGATGTAGATAGATACAGAGACTGAGAGAGACAGTGAGAGATGAATAGATAGAAAGACAGACAGACGGACAGACAGACAGGCAGGCAGGCAGGCAGACAGACAGACAGACAGACAGACAGACATAAGCAGAGGGAGAGACAGAGACAGACAGACAGACAAACAAACAGGAAGACAGACAGAGAGAGACAGAGAAATAAATAAGACAGATGAATAGACGTAGATAGAGACAGAGACAGAGAGACAGTGAGAGATGAATAGATAGAAAAACAGACAGACAGACAGACAGACAGACAGACAGACAGACAGACAGACAGACAGACAGACAGACAGACAAGTAGGTTGGTAGATGGGGATGGATGGGTGAGGGATGGATAGATGGATGGATGGATAGATGGATGGATCGATGGATCGATAGATAGATAGATAGATAGATAGATAGATAGATAGATAGATAGATAGATAGATAGATAGATAGATAGATAGATAGATAGACGGGCGGACGGACGGACGGACGGACGGACAGACAGACAGACAGACAGACAGACAGACAGACAGAAAGACAGACAGACAGACAGACAGACAGACAGACAGATAGATAGATAGATAGTGATAGGTATAACTCTTATATTTACTTTATCCACAGTGTTCGACGACTGTTTCCTATTCAGAAACTGCAACTGTCAAGGAACTTATAATCCTAGCAAGTCGGAGTTGAAGATTGTCAGTAAAAAAATCCATTCGGCTAAATGTACTCAATCTGATCTTCAATATTTAGATGGTTCTAGATATAAATAAATTGCAATATATTGTATGATTTCGTTATCGTATCCTCACCGGATGTTATGTTGGTTTAGTTGATGTAGATCATATTTTTGGATTACAATTATAATAATGGAATTTACCAATAGAGGGATATACTGTGAATGTTAGCTCGCATTCCGATATAATACGTACGGGAACAACAGTTCAGGTTTATTTGTTGTATTTACTCCAGGCATAATTGAGGTATTACTATGTTTACCTGCACAAACCGAACAACGATACGTGTATATGACCGAGTTGTACTTTTTACATTATTTTATCACAGGTAAAAAATCAGTGTTTGCACCTGAACCGCTCTTCCAATCAATTCCACATAAGCGGCACTGTGACATGGCTAAATTTCAAGGTAAGCTTATCCTCTGTATGTCACGAGGAATGAAGGAAAGGGGAGGTAGAGAGAGTATTGCCCTCTCATAGGAGCATGTGGTAAAAATTCGACATGGAGATGGGAAACTTTTCAAAAACTACGCCAAATGTTGTAGCATCGACTTAAAGGGTTACACTATTGTCGATGGAGGCACTAGTCTAAGAACAGTATATATATTTCCATTCAACGCCCATATCGGAAGATTATAGTATCATTCATATTTAAACTGTTGCATTCTTGAAACCTGTACAGATAATCAAATGTCGCTTATAACAATAAATTTCCTTCCTTCTGTTATCTCGTTAGGCCTACCGAAGTCAACCTGTGAGGTCTGCCAGAAAAGGAAATGTAAAAAGAGTACTGAAGGTAAATACAATAATACTCGTGGAAACACAAAATTTCAAAATGTCTGTCTCAAATTTATAACGTCTGTACGGGGTCTGAATATGGCAAATAAGTTTAAAAAAATAATTACTACGATAACAACCTGAGAGAGAGAGAGAGAGAGAGAGAGAGAGAGAGAGAGAGAGAGAGAGAGAGAGAGAGAGAGAGAGAGAGAGAGAGAGAGAGAGAGAGAGAGAGAGAGAGAGAGAGAGAGAGAGAGAGAGAGAGAGAGAGAGAGAGAGAGAGAGAGAGGCAGGCAGGCAGGCAGGCAGGCAGACAGACAGACAGACAGACAGACAGACAGACAGACATACAGACAGACGGATAGACAGACATACAGACATACAGACATACAGACAGACAGACAGACAGAAACAGGGGGAGAGACAGAGACAGACAGACAGACAGACAGACAGACAGACAGACAGACAGACAGACAGAAATAAATAAATAAGACATATGAATAGATGTAGATAGATACAGAGACTGAGAGAGACAGTGAGAGATGAATAGATAGAAAGACAGACAGACGGACAGACAGACAGACAGGCAGGCAGGCAGGCAGACAGGCAGACAGACAGACAGACAGACAGACAGACATAAGCAGAGGGAGAGACAGAGACAGACAGACAGACAAACAAACAGGAAGACAGACAGAGAGAGACAGAGAAATAAATAAGACAGATGAATAGACGTAGATAGAGACAGAGACAGAGAGACAGTGAGAGATGAATAGATAGAAAAACAGACAGACAGACAGACAGACAGACAGACAGACAGACAGACAGACAGACAGACAGACAGACAGACAGACAGACAAGTAGGTTGGTAGATGGGGATGGATGGGTGAGGGATGGATAGATGGATGGATGGATAGATGGATGGATCGATGGATCGATAGATAGATAGATAGATAGATAGATAGATAGATAGATAGATAGATAGATAGATAGATAGATAGATAGATAGATAGATAGATAGATAGATAGATAGACGGGCGGACGGACGGACGGACGGACGGACAGACAGACAGACAGACAGACAGACAGACAGAAAGACAGACAGACAGACAGACAGACAGACAGACAGATAGATAGATAGATAGTGATAGGTATAACTCTTATATTTACTTTATCCACAGTGTTCGACGACTGTTTCCTATTCAGAAACTGCAACTGTCAAGGAACTTATAATCCTAGCAAGTCGGAGTTGAAGATTGTCAGTAAAAAAATCCATTCGGCTAAATGTACTCAATCTGATCTTCAATATTTAGATGGTTCTAGATATAAATAAATTGCAATATATTGTATGATTTCGTTATCGTATCCTCACCGGATGTTATGTTGGTTTAGTTTGACATTTGATTTCAGTATGTATGTAGATTTCAGTTGTTCAACGTATCAAATGGAGTCTCAATATACTTTTACATTTTTTGAGTTATGCAGTAAATCATTATTTTTAATAATCGGTCTTAATACACTTTTACATGTATTTTGTTATGCAGTAAATAATGATTTTTAATACAAATATGTCTGTTATTTAGTAAAAGTGACATTAGCACCAAACACAGTGCCTGTGTAAAGTTACTTTCTTCAATATTACTTGTAAACATGATTTAAAAGAAAATGGCAATATGTAAATACTACAATGTGTCTGTGAAGGTAGGAATTGGCTTGATTTTGATAATATATGTCACCTATCTGTCAGGTTTGAAAGAAATCGGATATTCTATGTCTGTGAAATGACGTATTACGGACAGATGGATGGAAGCAGGGACAAATGGAGCCCGTTGTAATGGCAACCCTTCGAGGGGGCTAAAAAATCAAGTTCATTCGAACTGTCACAACGGAAGCTGTTTTATAGTCACAGTTGATCGGCTTCAGAATAATCTACTCTTAGTATTTAAACAGTACTCTATTTACGGTTGTATAACAATTTGATCGCTACAGCATTCTTAATTCACTACAACGTACCGTGCCGAACCGGGAAAAGCAAATGAACCAATAAGAAATAACGAATTCATACAGATCAATCATGCAAAAATTACGATAGAGACAATGAATTGTAACCTCACATCACACCACGGAATAAATTTATTATCAAACACGAGTTACCTGTCTATCCTTAGTCACATAAATTAATACATTAATGTAGCATGTAATCGAAATATGTCTACAGGATTATGTGTATATTCTTGATTATTTCTGTCATAAAATGGTGTATTTGTTGATTTGCAAAATACAAATGTCGTCTGAACAGGAAAACAGAAGCTTGAATGATGATTTGTATATGCATATACATGTATTTGTAAGCAGCCAAGTAGGAATTTCCTCTCTCAGCTACCTAGTATTCGTTATTGACGCAATTGCCTTGTATACGAATAGCAAAGGCAAATGGCGGTGTACATTGAAAATTATTATTTCTTTAATCCAGGCCATCAAGATGTCCCATAAAAATGTAAAAAGCATACAAACACAAAGAAAGAGACAGATAAAATAATATGAAACTAGTAACTATCTTGTAGTATACATAACAATCCTATACTTTCTCCAAAGGTTTGAACGAAAATTTGCATGAGTCAATGCAGATTCGAATTAAAGTATTGTGACTATCAACAATACGTCTGTTAATTGTATACAGCAACTTATAATATTAGCAAGTCGCACATCAATATTGATTATTTGGAGGGCATATTGCCAAACTTAAAAAAACAATTGTCAAATATAAGCCTTGCAACTGAAGCTACGTCCACACCAACAAAGAAATGATAGCGTGCAATATATAACAACAGGATGGATAGGCATGTGAATGGTCATACAAAAATTGCATATGTATGTCTAGCAACTGCGTCCATAGCAACAGCCAATTGTCAGTGCTGTTTCCGAAGAAAACAATAACGAGTTCGCTATTAAACCATGAACACAAATGTGCATAACTGTCAAGAACAACACTATATAGCAACAAAAATTACATCGTCACTCATTCAGTTTGCAAATTTCTACATTTTCCCTACAAAATGCTAATTTCTCGAATGTTCAATATAAAGTTTACATCTTTTGAAACAAACAAAATAAGCTATTATAAAGTAACGCAAAAAAAAAATCAACATTCTCTATGTGCACATGTCTGTCTGTCTTTACATAGGTACGTACCGATTATATTACCTATTTAGTATGTATGTATGTATGTATGTATGTATGTATGTATGTATGTATGTATGTATGTATGTGTGTATGTATGTGTTTTTCAATGAATGGAACATTTGGGTATTACATGACTTAAGCGTGCACAGAAAATTAAAATACAAGAAATAATGTGTTGCACAAATCTTCCGATTCTATTCAATGCATAAAGGTAGTTATGATTTCTCCTCTTGGTGTCTGAGTTGCAACATCTCTGCGATTCTGTGCGTAAAAGGGGTAAACCCATGTATTATTTCACCTTAAACGTCACTCAGTTTTTAGTAAGACTAGATCACTTTTATTTACATGGAAACACTTAAAAATAATGATTGATACACACGTCCCCTTCTTTTTTTTCATTTGGAAACAAACAAATTCGATTAAATCACTAGTCCTTCTTCAGTATCTAAACTATATCTAACAACATTATCCAAATTTAATTTTAAAAAATAGCTGAAGTTGTTAAACGAACTGTCAGCGTGCCGATGTGTCATCTCATGCCAGTCCACAAATGCGATCTTATCACAAAGGGTAAACAGTCAGATGTACATTCATAAGTACTGCCACTCCTAAATTTACATCTTGGCGCTCCCATTTCAGCCCTCGTACTTACAGACAGACAGACAGACAGACAGACAGACAGACAGACAGACAGACAGACAGACAGACAGACAGACAGACAGACAGATAGATAGATAGATAGATAGATAGATAGATAGATAGATAGATAGATAGATACAAACAAACAACAACAACAACAACAACAACAACAACAATCATTCAATCAATCAATCAATCAATCAATCAATCAATCAATCAATCAATAAATCAATCAATCATGACTGCTACAACATCAATACCAATGCTTCATATTATTATAATTATACTGACCACTTCCGCTGGGGTTCTCACTAGTTTCAGAAGTACAAATAAGATAATTTTCACTCCGGTCTGAATATGCGTCAGTAACTTGGTAATTTGCCCGAACTTTTCGTTCTGTTTATCCTCAGGCTGTTTAAATGAGAGAAATGGAAATGGTAAAGTGTTTACAGAGAACATGCCTCTGAATAAATTAACACATTTAGAGCATGTCGTATAACGTTTTTTTGTTTTACCTTACATCTTGGCCACATACTAATACAGGTGATAAATATTAAGGATTCTTACGGGGGAGAATGATGCCAGGAAAAAATAACGTTTGTAAAGTTTAGGTTTTGCAAAGCTATTTAATGTTTTGACATCTGCATTCAGTGTGGTAGCTTGGGAATACTGAGCTGAAACTTGATTATCATAAATTGTATTGGAAACGCATATTCTCATGAGAGTCTGAAGACATGCATATGCAAAACAAATACTCATAACAATACTCCTAAAAGTTAGGTAGGTGGTACTCATGCTTATCACCTTAGCACAAATTAATCATGTATATTTACATGACAGATATATTTGAATAAAACTCAAAATAAGGTTTGACAGGCTTTGTAAATGTATGTTTGATTGTTTTCTTACCTCTTGAATACGAACGGAAAAACACTGTACATGTCTTACCTTTTGCAAAGCCTCAAGTTTATTGACAATGGCATCCAACCTTTCACCCTTTGTTTCATAATTTGCCTGCAACTGTTCTTCCTTGGTTTTATACTTTTCTTCGAACTGTTCTTCCTTGTTAAAATACTTTTTCTCCAACTGCTTTTCCTTGGTTTTATAACTTTTCTCTAATTCTATAATCTTGTCTTTATAAGCATTCTCTGATTTATGGTACTGAATTTCATAAAGATAAGAGATGCAAACAAAAAATAACAACATTTTAGTAAAATAAAACATTGTCTATCTGTCTGTCTGTCTGTCTGCCTCCGTGTATGTATGTATGTATGTATGTATGTATGTATGTATGTATGTATGTATGTATGTATGTATGTATGTATGGTTATATGGTATATACGGATGGATTGGTGGATGTACGTTATGGACAGATGGATGGATGTAAGTATATGTGTACATGTACATGTGCATGTGCATGTGCATAAAGTATGTACGCATATACAAATGTATATGCTTTCATATATATATGTGTGTGTGTGTGTGTGTGTGTGTGTGTGTGTGTGTGTGCGTGTGCGTGCGCGCGCGCGCGGTCGCGTATGCATGTGTTCATGGTTGCACGTTTTTTTGTCTGTACGTGTGTGCATCTAGGTAGGTATATACGGTAGAGGGTTTTTGAATTTTCGTCTATATCAGGCCTTATCAAAAACATTAATTCCTGGTTCGCTGTATAAAACATGGATGAGATGAGATGAGATGAGATGAGATGAGATGAGATGAGATGAGATAAGATAAGATAAGATGAGATAAGATATGAGATGAGATGAGATGAGATGAGATGAGATGAGATATGATGAGATGAGATGAGATGAGATGAGATGAGATGAGATGAGATGAGATGAGATAAGATAAGATAAGATGAGATGAGATGAGATAAGATATGATAAGATGAGATGAGATGAGATGAGATGAGATATGAGATGAGATATGAGATGAGATGAGATGAGATGAGATGAGATGAGATGAGATGAGATATGAGATGAGCTATGAGATGAGATGAGATGAGATGAGATGAGATGAGATGAGATATGAGATGAGATGAGATGAGATGAGATGAGATGAGATGAGATGAGATAAGATAAGATAAGATGAGATATGTATATGTTATTTGCCAAATACCGTTCCATATCTTGCTGCGAGAGGTAATTTTTCTGGTATAACGGAGAGCCGGAGGCGAGCCGTTATACCAGAAAAATTACCTCGAGCAGCAAGATGTGGAACAGTATTTAGCAAATAACATACTTATACGTCACCTGCGACTATGAATTCATTTTTGAATGTCTAAAAATGCTGTTTCATTTTAAAATAAAATCACTTCCGCGTTATACTGTTGAGCGTAGTATCACGCACCTCTCTGATAACTGCAATGCGGTTGTTTACATGTCAGCCTTAACTTTATCATCCAATCAGAGTGCTCAGTAGTATGACGTAATGTTTACTATTTGCATATCACTCAGCGATATATTCAAACTTATAACCATCAGCTGAAAAATGAGTGCGTCTTTGTTTTGCGTACTGTATTCCATTAAATGTACATAAATGTTCGTGATATGCTTTGTTGTTCTAGTTAAGCAAAAATTACACCCTCCGTGGTGGTAATTTTCATATCCTTCATAAATTTAGGAATTCGTATTTACGATCGCGTGACGACCGTGCGTTCGCCATCACTGGACTTTCACGGTTGTGTGTGGAATTTTAGACTATTTCCCTGTGACATGAAAAGTACAGTTCAAAGACTTGTTTCAATGTATACAACGGTGATATTTTGTTCGATTGACAACAAATTTGGCATTGGAAATGCTGGTTATAGCTCGATCTCTAGTTGTCTGCTAGATTTGTTTACAAGGGGACGTGCAGTGATCACGTAATACAACAAGCAAAAATACGGCTGTTGGTGAAAAATACGCCTGTGTATCTGCAGGGCTCTCGACCAATCAGAATGCGAGATTGGTGACAGGTGACGTATAAGAGATGAGATAAGATGAGATGAGATGAGATGAGTGTCATGAGATGAGATGAGATGAGATGAGATGAGATATGAGATGAGATGAGATGAAATGAGATGAGATGAGATGAGATATGAGATGAGATGAGATATGAGATGAGATGAGATGAAATGAGATGAGATGAGATGAGATGAGATGAGATGAGATATGATAAGATGAGATATGAGATGAGATGAGATGAGATGAGATGAGATGAGATGGGGTGAGATGAGATAAGATGAGATGAGATGGGATGACATGATATGAGATGAGATGAGATGAGATGAGATGAGATGAGATGAGATGAGATGAGATATGAGATGAGATGAGATATGAGATGAGATAATAATAATGTTCGGTTCTTATATAGCGCTTTCCCACACCGTGCTCAAAGCGCTTTACAATTTATTACCCCTGGCTCGGATCAGAACGGCACAACGGCCCTTTAGACTTCCTCAACTCCCCGGGGAGCATACAATCCATTGCAGCCATTTAAGCGCATAGGATTAAAACCTTCACATTGCAACCTACATCCTACCAGGTCCCCAATTATACAGCTGGGTTGACTGAAGCACAGTCGTGGTTCAAATCTTGCCCAAGGACTTTAGCCACTCAGAAACAAACAGCAAGCAGCGACAGGGCTCGAACCTGCAACCTGTAGATTCCAAGCCAGTCACGCTAACCATTCACCCATCATGACTGAGATGAGATGAGATGAGATGAGATATGAGATGAGATGAGATGAGATATGAGATGAGATATGAGATGAGATGAGATGAGATGAGATGAGATGAGATATGAGATGAGATGAGATGAAATGAGATGAGATGAGATGAGATGAGATATGAGATGAGATGAGATGAGATGAGATATGATGAGATGAGATGAGATGAGATGAGATGAGATGAGATGAGATGAGATGAGATATGAGATGAGATGAGATGAGATGAGATGAGATGATATGAGATGAGATGAGATATGATGAGATATGATGAGATGAGATGAGATATGATGAGATGAGATGAGATGAGATGAGATGAGATGAGATGAGATGAGATGAGATATGAGATATGAGATGAGATGAGATGAGATGAGAGATGAGATGAGATGAGATGAGATGAGATGAGATGAGATGAGATGAGATGAGATATGATGAGATATGATGAGATGAGATGAGATATGATGAGATGAGATGAGATGAGATGAGATGAGATGAGATGAGATGAGATATGAGATATGAGATGAGATGAGATGAGATGAGATGAGATGAGATGAGATGAGATGAGATGAGATGAGATGAGATATGATAAGATGAGATATGAAATGAGATGAGATGAGATGAGATGAGATATGAAATAAGATGAGATGAGATGAGATGAGATGAGATATGAGATAAGATGAGATGAGATGAGATGAGATGAGATATGAGATGAGATGAGATATGAGATGAGATGAGATATGAGATGAGATGAGATGAGATGAGATGAGATATGAGATGAGATGAGATATGAGATGAGATGAGATATGAGATGAGATGAGATGAGATGAGATATGAGATGAGATGAGATGAGATATGAGATGAGATGAGATGAGATGAGATGATATGAGATGAGATGAGATGAGATGAGATATGAGATGAGATGAGATGAGATGAGATATGATATACGATATGATATACTTTTATTGTCCACTAAACATTGAAATTTGAATTTGGCACCAGGCGATACAAACAACGAACACCACTTAAAAAGACAATGAGTAAAACAAACAAACAAACATTCTTCCAGTGCATAAGCACACTACAAGACAAACAAGACACATTAACCAACTGTCCTAGTACCATGTTAACGATTTGGTTTGAAAGAGGTGTACTGGGAGCCTGGCTCTCATCCCAAACCATGATACATTGTTAAAAGTTAAAACGCTCTTGATGCAGAAACGATAAACAAAGACTAGAACATGGGTGCTGACATTGAAACTTTTAAGTTTCCACAGAAGAAAGAGACGAAGCTCATTTGCTGGGCTTGATTGTAGATATTATCAGTATTTTCCCTAAACTTGACTTTTTGATCCAAGTGTGAACCTAAATACTTATTAAAAGGATGTCACTATTTCCTGGTCGTCAATACTAACTGGTTTCATTTCGTCTGACTCTCTATGATTATCAGGAACTAATTCCTTCGAATTGTTAACATTGAAACTGCGAAAACTATCTTTCTTTTGTAAATAAATGTATCATTACATTATAACTGGAAAAATAGATATCTTCTTACCTTTTTGATCTCCTCTGTTAACTTCTTGTAATTGTCTTCGTACTGTTTCTGTAATCTATCGCACTGAGTTTCATATCAAGTGCAGTTGGAGAGAAAATCGGAATCCATCGCAAGTGAATATATGGTTACTACTTATTATTTTTTTAAATGCGTAGCAGACTTAATTATGTTAAAATCCATGATGTTTTGAATTATAGTGATGGCTATCTATTTATTAATCGAACGACATAAATCTGTTTTAATATAAAGTGATCAGATTACAGTTTTTGTGAGAAATCATTATTTAAGGAACAAACGTTCGAACGATAATCTCTCTCTCTCTCACACACACACACACACACACACACACACACACACACACACACACACACACATATATATATGGATATTTCGAATAATGTAAGAGTTTACACACCTTACAATTACAATGTGTTAGATCATCCCTGTTACCATCCACTACAACATTTCCAATAATGACTACTCCCTGATTTTCGTTTTCCCTTGTTGGACCCTCTTCTTTAGGTACCTGAACGTCATCCAATTTTTTTAGTTGGTTTACCAGATTCTCTCTGTTAACAGATGGCTCGTAAAACGAAACAAGTTCACTTTTCAAGTCCCATCGAGCCAACTGTCTCTCATTATCGGTTCTGAAAAGATCAAGTGCAAGTTCAATGTACAATTATGATTGGTCATGTGCAAATACAAGGCAACTTCTAAGGGGGTGTCCATTATGGAAATGAATTTGAAACCTTGGTATATTTTCTTTTTTATATATAACTTTATCATTTGACACTTTCATGAATATTCTTCAAACAATTTTCGTATATTGCATATTGCACAGTATGGCAAAATAATGACAAATACAAAATATCAAATAATCCCTTAATTTGAGTTGACGGAACATACAGACCTAATCAAAGCGTCCTACCCTAACCAATGACGCAATATTTTTTGTCAAGTACGTCTAGTCAGATAGCCTTGTCGCTATGTTATGTAGCGTTTGAGACAAACTGTAAACTACATGATAACCATTCTTCCTAATGACAGCCTGTTTCAAGTTACCGTTCACCAAATCTATTTGGTATAACCACGTGGAAATTAGTCGCTAAAACTAAAAGCATGTTTACTAAAACTTGATCAGTTCTAGCAATTACCCTAAAGAACACATGCACCAAACTGTGTTTGAATTGAGCCACCCTCTTTTGAGAAAACGATGATACAGACACACACACATACACACACACAGACAGACAGACAGACAGACAGACAGACAGACAGACAGACAGACACACACATACATACATACATACATACATACATACATACATACATACATACATACATACACACACACATATACACACTTTTCATACCTAAATTATAACCTTCGAATTCCCTTATGGCTGGTAAACATGTTGCTAGAAACTGTATTCATTCAACCATGCTATCTTAAAGTGTAGCATGTGCAGTTTCTTACTGGTTTCTCCATATTTGTTTCAAAAAGATCTAGAGTTGGTGAAAGGTAACTTGAAACGGGCTGTACCTCGGTTGTCATTTTTTTTCAATGAGATGCATATTACAAATACAGCTGTGATATTAAAATAGATTTAAATTATTTACATAAAAAGCAGTATTTGTGCGTAAATTATTCTCTAAACCCGTAATTTAAAAGAATCTCACATTTCACATTTAGAACAAGTATAACAAAGACCTACCCCGGCGACAATACTTCAATGACAACACCGATGAAGAAACTAACAACAATTAATGCAACCAAGCCTAAGTAGGTACCAACCAGTATATCACACATTACAGGAGCTTTACACTTCAAACCCTTTAAAATGAAACACAACATTTTTTACGTTCTACTTGGTTGGGATATATTAATTATGTATTTTCTTTTAGATGTTTGCAATTGTATGTGAAAGTGAAACAAAATATGCCTTGTCCTTGCAACTCATTAAATTCCAAAAGATTAATAAAAGTGTAAAATATTTGTTATTGTACGTACAGAAATTACACACCTTTTTTGCAATATATTGAGTTACAAGCACATACCTGATCTACGTTGTTTCTAAATTATTCAAGAAAAAAGCTATGATAAAATTGTTTTGTAAATTAGAACTCAACAATACGCGATCATCATCCATATACGGCCACTTTAACATGCAAGCAGATGCCGTTATCGATGTTTCTGTTACAAAACGTTACACGCTCTAGATCACTATGCATATTCAATTAACAATTCATTTGCATGTATTATCATATCAGTAACACAAGAAACATAATGCTTTGTAAGATATTGAGGAGCTGTATAACACAATGTGTTTCAATCTTAGCAGTAATCATCACTAGACAACTAACGACAGAGTTCTTTGAAGTTCGAAATTCTATCTTGTAGATATGAGTAAAGGATCGATGTCGATTCTATTTCTCGATAGGGTTGTCACAGTGGAAACTGGCTAAAATATACTTATTTTGATATCTGCCATGCAGGCACACAAGCCAGAAATGTGGTGAATGGGTTAAAAGTAGATAAATAAATGCAACATATATAAGTAAGTAAATCATTCAAGTGAAAATACTTACATCGTAATTATACTCGTCAACAAGGGACATTCTAAATAAGCTGAATAGAGTTTCAGATACCGTTGTAAATCCTTCCACATCGCCACCAAAGATCATCCAAAATGCAAAAACTGTAAACAATAAAACATAAGATAATTGCACTCTAACGTAAATATAATACACTATAATGTAATGATAATAATATTAATAAAGTATATCAATAATGTGCCAGTCCTCGGGAAGCACAGGGCGAAGAGTCAGAGAGGAGTATAACTTGTAAAAGAGAATATAACATAGAAATGAATACAATTGACATGGCTTGTGATGATGACCATGGACAGAGAATGACACACAGACGAATGTATGTCCGTAGACCCCAATCTTTATAAATTGCTTGGAAACATTTAGATCAACTATTATATTTCGAAAGTTTATATTATAAAATCTTAACTTAACTTAACTTACAGTAAGCCAAGTAAAATATGATGTAAATGATGCTGGCAAACACAATAGCCCATAGTAATTGTTGAAACTTTCCAATAATCAGATCTGTTTGAAGAGATGCATAAAAAGATTTAGGTTAGCCGTCGTATGATTAGGAAATATCATCAATGCCAACTTGCTTAAAAAGCGTAAATGCTCATGATATTTTCATCTCCTCACCTTTCTTTTGACGTATTCGAGAAATCACCCAATAGCAACTCGAAAAAGAAAACAATAAAATCGCGAAAATTGTGAAATCTCAAGAGAAATAGTGGATGCGGAAACTGACATCAACTTAAAAAGACAAAATAAAGCTGTTCTTCCAATCTGGCCTGGCTTTACATCTAATGGGAAGAAACCAATAACACAAAGACCATTATGGAATACAACGGAATACATAAATACACACTCAAAATATAAAAAAGAAATACCCACCCACCTATTCTAAATTTGAGCGTAATCGGAATCACACAATTCTTTGTGTTATGCCTTATGGCTCCACTAATAAGATAAAACTAAGCGAGAACATAGCATTGGAACCGTTGCCTTTAAGTCATATGAACTATTGTCCTTCAATACTACTGCGTATGTGATTTTATGGCATGTGTTATGTGAAGTTGTTAACTCATCGTAATCATTGAATTAATGTGTTGCTATAATGTTGCTTAGTACGTTATAGAACGTGTAAAAACTCATATCATCAATATACAAGTAGAATTTCAGATTTTGAAAACTGTACGACTAATAATTAGGGTGTTTTTCTTTGAAGATACAACCAGCATAAAGTTGGGTTGTACTGTTAGGAGGTTGTTTAAAATTATGTATAACATGCTATATTGCACTAGATATTAACGCATTTAGATAGTTTAATATTAATACCTTGTTGAAATATTCCAGATATCTTGTAAAATGACACGGTTATAACAAATGAAAATGTTAAACTATAACAAATAATCAAAAGAGTCCACTTACTGAAAAAAGAAATGTGTTGAAGATGGTTGAATAACCTAACCCATAGAAGGATGATGGTAACAGCGAAGATTCGTATGTGGATTCTTGAAGCTATACTTTCTCCCATTTCCTCGTCGGTAAGTGTAGAACACTCTGCATCTTGTTCATTTACATAGCTAACATTACCAGCTAACGATCTACAAAGATCGTCTGACACAGTGAAGATATCAATCACATGGAATGCAACGCATACCAGTAGAAGCATGTATGTGACCCAGTTAAAATAATTCCTACCAAAACAAATGATATTTGAAAACAAATGACGATTGGTACCAATACATACACGTTATCGTGAATAAAAGACAACATTTGCCATATCATCAACTTCTGCAGCGTCATATAATCCGAATGTCTTTGAAATTAACAATTCGCTCTAGCATTGCATATAAGTAAGCTTAATAAGAGAGATCATGCAATAACAGATAGTTATACTACTTTTCCCACGTTCCTTCTCTTTCGCCTATGTCTCTTCTTTTCAAAAACGGGGCACCTTTATTATGAACTTTACTTCGTACTGGATACAGGCGCTCTATAAAATTTCAGATTGAGACTGATTGATTGATTGATTGATTGATTGATTGATTGATTGATTGATTGATTGATTGATTGATTGATTGATTGAACAGTGACGGATCGTTTGATCGGTTAAAAATCTTTTAAAGAAATTTGAAAAGAATAAGTTTATGAGTACATGTTGGTGATGATTTCTTTAATAGTGTAAATGGCCTAGAAATTACAATTTTAGTTAGATGGAAACTTTGAACCATATGTTTTATTAAGGTTCCCGAATGTCAACAGTTAACGATACTTTCGATCAGATACGTGCTCGTGCAGTTGTCATCTCACGATCAGTGGCGTTGTGATTTTTGTAATCCTGTCTAAGAGGGAGTCCATTTTTTTATTCCGTATTTTCTTACCATAAGTTGACCGCGTGTAGAAACCAAGACTTCAAATTGTTCACTTTTACTTCATCCATTTCCAACAGGATCTTCTTGTTTGTTGTTCGCTGGTCATAACGGTAATGGCCGTTTTTCTTGTCAAATGTCACCATTTCCATCACAGCTTTCTTCCAGAGCTGGAATCCATAAAATGAGAAGTCTAATGTAGTAATATGATAATACACTTACGATTCAACAATCACATACAGAATTACATTCGCAACATAAACAGTCTTGGATCAAGTCTACTATTATCTACTATCGTGAGTTACACATCAACATCACGGCGTATCTTACCTATAGTTTGATATTTGCTTAAGTCTTCCTTTCAACAATGTATTTTCTCAAAAGATATGTACATTATGATTTAAAACGTCACAGTGTGTGTGTGTGTGTGTGTGTGTGTGTGTGTGTGTGTGTGTAGGTGTAGGTGTGTTACACCACACGTACACGAACAAACATACATTACACACATACATACATACATACATACATACATACATACATACATACATACATACATACATACATATTCAAATAACATTTAATGTTATTTGACTTTAAGTGCTATATTGACAGATTATACGGTATGGTAAGTTTGCTAATAACACTAACCTGGCAATATATATTGTCTCATAATGCCATTCATGTTATTTCATGTAATTTGTTACACATTTTATGCACCAACAACATTGAATAGTAGCAATAATGTGTTTGCATACTTACAAAATATTTTCTCTTGGAAAGTCGAAATTTTTGTATTTCATTTCCCCACAGTCGAACCGATAAAACAATGGCAAATAGCTACAAAGAAGAAAAGAGCATGATGCTATCATTGTTATTATTATACAAGGCGAAGTGACATCACGATGAACAACCTTTTCCTGAATACTGTCATTTTATCCCGAGATAGTTTATTAAAGGTTACATTACATGCGTATCAAACCATCTACGATGTCATATGTCCAACTATTGCTTGGACGTTCCAATCTATAAACGAAGGCTTGAAATGTTGACATTCTATTTTGAGTACCAAACGGCATATTGCAGCAATGTGTGGATACGGCATGGGTCTAGTATGAATACTAGAATGAACATCTTTCTGGGTGCATCATGTGTTCTGAATGTTCGAAGACAAAATACTCGCAAGCCTTGCTTCTGAATATTCCGAACTATATTGCGGTTTGGCTTACGTCCATGCAGGCGTGATTAGATACTCGAGGACCCTGATATCTTGACATGCGTTTTAGAATAAAATCTACAGTGGAATAGTATTGCATATTTTACGCTTAGTTTTAGCAGCTGAATACAACCACGGGGTTGAGTTCCTTACCCCTAAGGCCACTCTCAGGATATCTCGAGGGAAATCATAACAAGCTCTTCCTTCAATCTTGATCAAGGCTAATGTTGACCATGCGATAACAACTATGAAGTTCATAAGCCCATTGTAAATCACTTGGTTTCTGAAAAAAAGTCATCAACTTTAACCCTATGGCAAATACGAATATCATATTACAGGGCAATGCAATGATACAGTACAGGAATGCATTCTATCGTATTATCATTTTAATTTTTAACTAATAGCCTGCCTTAGAAAAGGACATGTGGTTGTAACATAGCTGTTCAGCTAAATTATTAACTACATTACTATATATAAAGTACACTGCTGACATATTGTACACGGGCATTTAACATGAACCGAATCTTCTACATGTGACAATTTGTGTGAGTGAGTGAGTGAGTGAGTGAGTGAGTGAGTGAGTGAGTGAGTGAGTGAGTGTGAGAGGGTGTGTGAGTGTGTGTGTGTGTTTTGGGGTGTGAGGCACGTGTGTATTGTGTTGTGTGTAACCGTCCATGATTGTGTACATACCCAGATATGTGATTGGTCTGATTTCCCAACAATTTCATATGTTTACATATGCAAATATTACTTTCATCTAAAGAAGATACTTTCAGACACATCGATCCGTATTACACACCAATACACTTCTTTTTACCAACATAAATTTATATGTTTATATATATAGTCCTGAAATATGACCAAATGTACGAACACTATCTATAACAGAACTATACACGTGTCTTTGTCAGTGTATACATTAGTGTTTCAACCATGTAATCAATGTAATATATATAGTTAGACATTACCGACATACACAGTTATGCTAGTGAACGTTTTACACATTTTTGAATACACCTCTGAAATCTTACCAAATGTATAGACACTGTGACAACATTTGTATCGCATATTATGTCACAGGCTAGGCACTGCATAGGACCGGTCGCAGACAAGTCATACTCAGCGCCATATAGACGCAAGAGTCAGTTTCACCATTACGAAGAGGAAATAAGGAGATGAAATGGATATTTACCTTCCATAATCATTCCATTTCTGTTTGATAAGACTCAGGACATATCTGTCTTTGTACTGTACAGACCGACCTCTCCAGATGTTTGAGTCTACCTACATTGCAGAAAGGATAAGTCAAGCACTGTAGATACTTATGATTACTATTAATGTATTAAAAGCTTTTACATTTTAGCATTAAGACAAGTTTCGATAACTCATCTGTCTGTTATTGATTAATGATTGCAACGCGTGAGCATTTTAATGATATCCCACACGGTTACGTCACCAAATAATTGCATTTTACTCGTGTACAGACATCATTGTAACATGGATGTGAGAAATGTCAAAGCAGCATAGGTTTTTATAATAGCCTTGTACAACAGATTTCTCCGACAGCCACGTATAGCTGTGAGAGCAATACTGAAGGGATGTGAACACAATGGCTATTGCAGGGAATGATTCCTATGATTACTAGGCGTCTGGGCACAGAGGTGATGTGCACATCGTGTAGCATAATTATATACTTTTCATTGTAGGCCGGCTGAGGCACACAGCTGGTACATGTTTGTGTTCCCTTCTATTTGGCATTATGATGCGGCCACACTTTTACACTACGATGTGTACATTCTAATGTTAGGATGTAGACGGTTCCCTGTGTAATACTTGCAAAACTAGTCCGTTTTTATCCCGTCCCCATTTCTTTTAGAATATATAAATGGTGCATTACCGGAGTTGGATCTTCGTCCTTTTCTCCACAAGTAAAACAACACTGAGAAATGCAAAAAAGAAGGGTTAAAGTAAGAAAGCAGTGTTTTGAGGCATATCAAGGCATTTGTCCGACTTAAATATTAAGTTGAATCTGTAACTACGATAAAGATGTTGCCAATCTCAATAAATCATCACCAATGGGTAGTACTTGGTCATTTTTCTGAGGGGGTGATCTAAGTTGCTACAAAGCAACTTGGTTTCCATTTCCGGACATGTACGTCTGGGTGTATTCTAATATATAATTGACAAGTTTTATACGTAGTACAATAAAATGTCATAACAGTGTCTATACACACGTTCTATGTATTGTAAAGAAACTGGGTAGAACAAACTTGTTAAACATTTGGTTTACCGGTTCCTTTTCCACGTTCCTGTCATCTGAAACATAATACAATGAGAACTAGTTAGAGACCCAACACTTCGAAATACTGTATTTGTTATTTATATATGTTTCACTTTCAAATTTTTGGTCATATGTATTATAAGTGACTTCGAGCATCATACTTGAAATCTAGATCTTTTCTCATTAACGGGTTTTTAAAATATAGGTCTTAGCTAGGGTTCATTTAACAGCCAGGATATGAATGAAGGAATAGGTTCACACCTTTATCATTATACTCATTGTTATGCTGACATACCTATAAATCCCCTCTGGATAATTTCCTGCATCTGAAGTGAAAGATAAATTATTCGTTTTTAGTTCATTGACAAAATAAATGTGTTTAAACACAACATTTTTGATTAATACCCTGAACAATGCATATTGCCACGTGAAATGTTACCCAATAATCTTTGTCTTAAGTTTGTTTTAAAACCAGATAACACGGGGAAAACACACACATTCACACACACACACACACGCATACACGCGCATACATACATACATACATACATACATACATACATACATACATACATGCATACATGCATACATACATACATACATACATACATACATACATACATACATACATACATGCATGCATGCATGCATGCATGCATGCATGCATACATACATACATACATACATACATACATACATACATACATACATACATACACACACACACACGGACGGAAGGACGGACGGACAGACAAACAAACAAACAGACAGACAGACAGACAGACAGACAGACAGACAGACAGACAGACAGACAGACAGACAGACAGACAGACATGACTGTGGTTTGCTTTCTAGGACAGTGTAAATTAATCAGGGAGATATATTTTTTTAAAATCACAAGTGGTGTGCCCATATGACATGCCATATTGCCTTACAACATGGGTTGATTGATTGATTAATTCTGTCCTTCGGCTGAAATGTAGAAACTGAGATCACTATAGTGATCAGAGGTAGAAATATACTGACGAGTAACTTGGCTTGTACGAGGTATATACTTACTACATGTGTATTAACCTTGACTAGTTTTCTTTTCTGACCAATAAAATAAAAGTAGAAAGAATGCATTGACACACGAGTATATTTCGTCATTCATACCAATCGACACACAATATTTTACTCACCAAGTCTGGCATCACCAGTGCAATCAGTTGAAGCGGGGATTCCTTACTCTTATCTATTATCGTTGGGTTTGCATCATAGTCAATAAGCAATTTTCGACATGTGCCTGGGCAACCTATTGTTATTGTAACGAAGGTAAATAGTTAGCACTTCCTACAATGTGCAATTATATAATAACTGGTTTATTTCTAGGAGAAATATGAACGAATTTGTATGATGACTATTCCTTTTCAAAGAAATCAACGGCATTTCGTATTGTACACAGTTGTGACGTTATGATAGGTGGGTGGTTGGTATTGTTAGCTTAAAATAAGCAGGTTGTCTGTGTGATCCTCGCTTCTTAATATTAAAGTGGCCATATAGAATTTTAATTTATGGAACGTTTTCATCATGGCTATTAGGCCGTAAATACTAAATCATCATCAATATGGCCAGTTTAAATGGAAAGTTACATGTTCGAGATATTTCCTTTTTCTGATACCTAAAGTCCTTGGATAAGATATTAACAACACCTGTGACAGTCAACCAAGCTATAACCAGATTAAACTGAATGCCCCCCCCCCCCCATCGTAAGGGCAAAATCATTGATTTTGGGCCTACACACGTTGTTGGAATGCAGAATTCTGAACTATAGATATTATACATGATATAAGTAACGATATGAAACTATATGAATTTTGAAGCTTACATAGTTAACATATTGCCTAATCATTAATTATGCAAATTAACCATTTAGCTTACAAGTTAAATCATCAAGCTTCAAATGACGCATGCACGTCTTTACCATAAATGCATGAACTAAATTATCTGAAACTTAAAGTTTGCATTCTAAAGATATTGCCCGAATGTCCAAATATTTACTTATGGAAATCACGCATCACAAATAACAACATCATAAGCGGAAGTATCAAGTTAAATGAAATTTGAAGTTCGCATTCTGAAGATATAGCCTAATTACCAGAAATCACTTATTATACAAATTACCCATTAACATTCAAAAAAGACATGCTAACAGAATATATTGGATAAGTGTGATTTGTTATGATTAATGCCAAATTATATGGAATCTGAAGACTGTATTCTTAAGATACAGCATAATTACTGAAAATCATTAATCATTCGAATTAATCATTAAAAGTAAATGTTTTATCAACAAACTTCATGGGACAGGTGCGTATTATTATGGTTGATGTATGTACTACATTATATGAAATTTGAAGATTGCATTCTTAAGATACAGCCTAATTACCGAAAATCATTAATCATGCAAATTTGTCATTAAAACTGTAAACTACATCAACGAATTTTATAGGACATATACGATTTGTTATGGTTAATATAATTATGTAGTATATTATATTAAAATTGAAATATTTATTTTTAAGATATAGCCTACTTACCGAAATTATTAGTTATGCAAATTATTGACTAAAACTGTAAGCTAAATCAACAAACTTTATATGACATATGCACTTTCTCATGGTTAACAAATGTACCAAATTATATTGAATTTGAAGTATGGGATCCAAAGATATAACATTATTAGTAACAAAATAGTGCTTAATTAGTCGGTTTCATTGATATGCAAATTTCCCTAATTAACATGAACAGATCTAGCTCAAACACTAATCAGCATAAAACGGTATACAACTCAAAGAACAAAACAGGTGAAAAGAAGTTTCAATGTCAGTGTATCTTGGTAACCAAGCCAATTCGTGTGAAATCATGCAGTGACTCTCCAGAATCAAAAGTGTATGAAAATACCAATATATCCTGGAGTTGCACATCCCTTTAACCAAACAAATAAGATTTCTTCTGAAGAAGTAAAACTTTAAAGTCACCAATATAACGCCTAGTAATAATTTTACCATTACGATAAATGTTCTAGATCACTGAGATCCATAACTGTACGTTTAAAGGGAACAATCTAGGATATAAATGCATTATAGATAGATAGATGGGTGGATGGACTGATGGATGGATGAATGGTGGATGGATAGATAGATGGATGGGTGGATGGATGGGTGGCTGGGTGGATGGATGGATGGATGGATGGATGGATGGGTGGGTGGGTGGGTGGGTGGATGGATGGATGGATGGATGGATGGATGGATAGATAGATAGATAGATAGATAGATAGATAGATAGATAGATAGATAGATAGATAGATAGATAGATAGATAGATAGATAGATAGATAGATAGAGATGAGTGGATGGATGGATGGATGGTGGGGTGGATGGATGGATAGATAGATGGATGGATGGGTGGGTGGATGGTGGGAGGGAGGAGGGAGGGAGGAAGGGAGATATATATAGATAGATAGATATAGATAGACAGACAGACAGACAGACAGACAGACAGACAGACAGACAGACAGACAGACAGACAGACACAGATAGATAGATAGATAGATAGATAGATAGATAGATAGATAGATAGATAGATAGATAGATTTTACCTGCGCGGACAGCTGCCATCAGTGGCGTCCGTTCCATTTTGTCTTGAAAATCAACATGTCTCACTTTCGATATTTCCCACAGTTCTGTGATCAGCCTTTCCATAGTTTCTTCGGCATTGTTTGATGCGGCAATGAATATCCCTTTTTGCAAGGCTTTCTCTGAAATAAGTTGAACATGAACGATCAGTTATTATCACATACATACATACATACATACATACACACACACATACATACATACATACATACATACATACATACATACATACATATACATGAGTGAGTGAATTGTCTAATCAAATATAATGATTCCTTCTCACCTTTTTCTTCAGCTTTGCATTCACTATTATCTTTACCAAGTAAGACTTTTAGTGTTTCTAGTTGGTTGAAAGCAGCAGCAACATGAATTGGTTTGCGGTTGGATTTATCATATTTATTGATGTCGGCTCCCTTCGAAATCAGGAATTTCACCAAGTCCACAGAATAGCGTGCTGTTGTCTACAAACAGTTCAAAAACAAAATTGGGTTTGATTATTTCTTCTAATTGCAGTCATTTATTATCTAATAACATTTCTTGGTTGTAAAATACCTTTAGCCATATTCACATAAAGATTAGTCTTTGAACTTAGTGGTTTATAGGTAAGACGACAGTATTAACCACTTTAGTTAAATACTATACATTTTTGCATTTCAAAATCGAGATTTCTTTTACAAACAATTTCCTATTCAAGGGCAGCAGATCAAAGATGTTTTTCTTCTTAATCAATAAAAAAGTTTATTGCTGTTGTTTTTTAATATTCGAATTAACCAATTTCATAAGGGCAAAGTTTTGCTTGATGTGTTATGTAATAGTGCTTTATCACATTTGTAAATAATGCCAACAAACATTATTCAGTGATAAGAAAGATAAGAAACCCCACTTCCTTAGCTAATGGCTTGATTCTGTAATGAAAATGATATCACATTTTATCTCACTCTGAATATAAATCAACATCACTGTCGGATTCAAACACAGAACTGTTTATTTGTATTCATAGTACTAGTGAGACAAAATGTTACATGTTTCATGTGCGCGCGCTTTAAGTGCATTTGGTTTGTTTGTGCAACTGCAACATATTGAATTGAAACTCTTTCTGGTATGGCAGTACCATATCTCATCCAATATACGATAAATCAAATACCTCGTGCAATACAGTCTGGCCGTGCTCATCTTCACAGTTTATGTCAGCTTCAAGCCTAAGGAATTCGTTTACATCCTGTCGCTTGATTTCATTTGAGTACTTGAAGTAAGCTATAAGCTTTGAGTTGAGTCTCTTTCTTCCCTCGTCAGCATAATCATCAACCTTACATTTACACAGTAAACTAGTCGTCGGTGCTTGATAATAAATGAAAAGAACCCATTACGCATAAGAGAGAGTCTTCAGTAATTACGGAAATGGGAGGCCCGGGGAATTGGGGTTGGGGTGTAGTTTATTAATTAATTTGCTTTGGGTATTGGGTAATGGAGAAGAGCAGCGTCTAAGCAAATACAATTGGAGTTACATTTTAATTTAGCCACTTTATTCAACTTTGCATAGTTTTTGTTTTTGGGGGGATCCTACCATTGCCACCGTGCACGCCCACACCCACCTGCCACTTCCCATCACTACCCCCGCTGTACTGTAATATCGAAACATATAGACGAATTGGTGCATGCAACCATGCAATAAATCAATTTTTAGTTGTGGTGTGAGGAGATGAGATGAATGGGTGTCAGATAAGGGACGAGGTTACAGTGTAGTAAAACATTTGCTGATAATATCATAGAGCTGAGATGG
>NC_135562.1:4330133-4487633 GCF_964340395.1 Glandiceps talaboti
GGAACACCAGATTTTGAACTTTTTTGCATATAATTATCTCGTAACTCTTAAGTTTCTCTCTCCTTCAGTGGTGGTCCAGGTGGATATATGGGCAAAAAAGAGTTTTCTCTGTTTATTGGAGAACTTACACCAGAAGTGGAAGACTATGCCTTGTACAATTTCTTCTCCCGTCGTTACCCTTCTATCAAGGGTGCTAAAGGTAGGTCTTGGTGTGGAGATGGCGTTTCTATAATATTTTGTGTTTTCACATTTCATTCTTGAACTTGCTTTGATTGCATATTTGCATCTTTTTCATTTGTAAATCAGCAGGGTTTAACATTTCTAGTAATGCACTCTCCTAGAGATCTCAAGCATGTGAAACGTAGTGAAGGAAGTATGAAAAAGACTTAGTTGACTTGTTTCTCTCAAGAAAGGTTGTCAAACATGAAGTCTAATGTCTTTATGAGACTACTGGCCTTTGTAACAGTATGTAGTAGCAAGATAATTATGGCCTTTCGATGCAAACTGTCTGAAAATGTCGGTTTTTGATTACTTCTTTCAAATCATCACTTCCAATATAATTGATTTCATTGTCGGTCTGCAAAGAGAAAAGTATCTCATTTGGAAATATTTGCAATGAATTATGAAATATGTTGTGAACTATATGGGAAGAATAGTCAAGGTGGTAAATGTGTAGTGGGGCACAGACAGATAAGATTGTTGGGTTGCCAGACAACAGATAGTTCAGCATTCAACTCAGTTTGGCATTGATTGTAGTGACAGATGGGTACATTTAGATATTCAGTTTTAAGATCTTCATTCAAAGTGATAATTAATCCTATCCTATGGCAATGGTGTAGAAGCTGGTTAAAAGTCAGAATGGTGACATTTTTGTTTCAAAGTTGGTTTGTGTTTATGGTATGTCAACATAGGTGTTGGTAGCATATCAATTGTGAATTGGAATGTTCATATGGAGTAGACAATCTGGAATTGTGTGGAGACATTACAACTTGGATTTTCTCTATGGCTGCAATTTAAAGGGACCATATGGATGAGGATTGGTATTTATTTGGATTTTTCATAAAACAATTTTAATGTAAAGATCAATGTCAAACAACATTGACAAAGTCTGTTTTTGTAACTCAAAACATTGCAAAAAGCTAAAAAATGTGTAATAAGTTTGTTATTGTACATACAATAACAAAGATTTTACACATTTATTAATCATTTGCAATTTATTGAGTTACAAACAAGGACTTGCATATATTGTTTCATATTGATTTTCAAGTAGAAAGCCATGATAAAATTGTTTTATATATAAAAAATAAATACCAAATCCTTTACAGGAAAGGAAACAGAAAACAACAAGTGAGGAATGATTAAAAATATTCAAATTCTCTTCAACGAGAAACTGTGATCTAGTTCATTATAAGAGAACTATCAATATCAAAATAGCTGAGGAAATTAAAATATATATTTGATTAATGAAATTTAAGTTATGAGGGTCGCTGTTGATTTGTTTTCTTTGGAATAACCATTTATTTCTCAAGGCAGTAAACTGTACAGAGGTAGGTACATAGCCAGTATTGTATTGTCGAGAAGCATTTATATCGAGGCCCTCTATTTTATAGAGTTCCCTCAGAATTTTGAACTTGTAAAACCACCACCATTATTCCAAGTTTAAATTACATTTATGAAAGCGTGACAAAATAATTCTGAATAAGTTTTCACGATTTTATATAGATACAGTAAGAACAAAGTAGGCAAGATCCCATTTTGTATTTCATTCTGCCTAGAATCATCTTTCCGCTGGTTATTATTAGTGATATTAAGACATCAATGATACAGTAATAGTTTGATGACGCTGTTTCATATATTTAATGACAACCAAACACTGACAGCACTTGACTCAGAAATTTTTTAAATACAACATGTATGTTCATATTGATTTCTCTGTTATGATGAAAAAAGTCGGTCAAAATTGTCCACCAGTTGTATCGAAATTACTATGGCAGTAACTATAATAATGTAAAGAAAATAAGTTGGATGTATCTAAAGAGCATATCTGTATGGGGACATGATAAAAATAATTATCTATATTATATTAAGTAACCAAATTTCTGCATCGGAGCAATTTAATTTAAGATAGGAATAAACATATTTTTTTTACAAATAATGATTCTTATAATCGCAAAAGTTGCTTCATCATCATCTTACTCTATATATTGAATTGAATCCCGTGCCATTTTCTCTACAGATAGAGCACATGCGATCACCATGAAACTACTGGGACAGCCTTATCCCAGAGATTTAGGCCCTCCTGCAGTGGGTTGATGGAGGTAAAACATACCAGAGAGAAAATTTTTCACTTGAGAGAGAATTTTTCATTGAGACATTTCCACTTTTTAAGATTTTCTCGAGAATTTGAGATGTAAATTTGTTTCTGAAGAGTATTTTCCAGAAATGTTTCTTTAAATTGACATTTATCACAGACTTTTACATTTATGGGCATTTTTTGGGAAGTTTCATTTTTGCTATTGTACAAGAGTTGACTTCCATCCATCATCAATCCCTTGCAGTCAGATCTTTAAACGTACACGAATAGAGTTATCGTTGGGAAAGGCAACCTTGCGCTCAGTCTTTCCTCGTCTCCTAGATTTCAGGTTGATAAAGATATGATTTTTCCTCCAATCTCAGCAGGCTAGACAGAAAAGGAGAAAGGCTTTTTGCTAATTGATCAATTTGGAAGCTTGTGGACTTTCTGATTTCATATTTGGCCTTCAACTAAGCTAAATACTTTAATTGCATATCTGCATCTATTTATTTTTTACTTTAAACTTTTAGTGAGATATTTATATTTTTTGGCTGAAAGAAACTTCGAAGAGAAACTAAGTTTATGATGGACCTTACATGCTGCTGAACTGTAATGAGATGTCACAGTTTTCTGAATTAATATGAGTGAACACAAGGCTCTATCTGCTTAGCAAAACATGTTCTACTATTCATTTAAAATTTAACTTTTCAACCTAAAGAAGGAAGACCAAACTACTGGAAATAGCAGGCACATCACATGGACCAAGAATGTAGCACTTTGTTGATTGACTTCAGTCATTTAGTTGTTTTCTGTGCTCTGTACACTTTTCTTGCATGCACTGACTTTATTTTGATTCTGTGAATATGCAATATTTGAGTTTTCAAAAAAAGATATCAATCCAGTATCTGTTCCAAGGTTTGGGAACCCTGATAACAATGGGTAGAAATCGGTTGAAAATTGCATAGATTTCCTTGTACCTCAAATTTAATGGGGTTCTCCTGTAAAAGTGCTTGGGGAGTGCTGGTCGATTTTGCTAATTGACAAAAATTCTACAAATCCCCAAGTATGCAGGGCATACTTCGTGTACCAGTTATAGTGTAACATTTGTGATCTGTGGATGTAAAAAAGCATGGGATTCTAGTTTAAAAATGAACTGGCAACCATATCAAAATATTGTTAGCATAATAGACATGTGTATAAGAGCAAGATGTAGGCCTAATTTACAAATTCCTTTCATGATCCACTTCTACAAATTAATCCAACCAGTTTTGTTGTACTTGAATATTGCATATTCACCTGTATTAACTTTGTCTGACCAATGTGACGTTGTAAATTTACTGTTTTCATGTGCCTTTCTCCATTTAAATCATTTTATTACAGGCTGGGATGGAACTTTTCAGTAATGGTTTCTTTTCTATCAACTTCAGGTCCACATGTAAACCATTCAAACAAAACCGAACACAGCGCCATAATTTGTGTAAATGTACAAATCATATCTGGGCACTACTATAAAAAATAATGTCAAACTACTAGTAAACTTGGCATTTACTTAATGGCACAGTTGGTAGTGTTTTGGTAGCAAGTTTGTGTAACTGCAACAATTAATACTTCATTTTCATTAAGTTCTTCATTTTTCATACATTAGTGTTGTCATGGTTTTTTCTTCCAGTCTTCCTTACCTTATGTACATTAACTGAGACTGTAGACTCTGATGCTTAATTTTGCTGTAGGGGAATTGTAAGCTTTTATAGGCATACATAACCAAGGTTACGACACTTTCACATCATGATGTAAACTTTTCAGTAAAATGCATCTCTTTTGATATGATACCTAATATGATGAACATATTTATAGAACATGTAATATCAATTAGTAATTCTGCCACTATATGATAAGCAAGTCATCGATATGCTCGCTGGAAAAATTACACCCTATGGTAGAATGATCCTTGGGACCAATTTTTCTGCAGTTCTTCTATTCTCTCCAAATTTGGTCATATTGAAGCTTGTACCTGGTCCTGAAATAATGAAAGAAAATTTGGGGTTTCCATCTTGTTTTCAAGGGGAACCCATAGAGTTGGCACCATAGTTGACAACCATATTAGATTCTAAAATGCATTTTGTATCATTTTTGACCTCTATTTAAACAAATTTGTATGTGTCCTTCACATTGTTTTCCTTGATTTGAACTGAGAATGTGTTTAAAGTAACGAAAAGTTTGAACAGTTTATTTTCAAGGGGTGTATTAATTATGCTAAGTCTTCTTATAAATCTTGTAATACACGAGATACTGTGGTCAAAATCTTGGTTGTGTATAAATGTTGTTTATTGACACGGCAACCATTGTTTTTACACATTCTAGCAAACTTGTATCACTTTAATTTTATTTATTATTTTTTCATGAGCATTGTCTTTTCAAAGTGCCTGTGAAACCTTATCACCCCACCTAGTTGCAGAGTTCTCCCCAGGATTTTACCCCACTTATGTCAAGATCAAGACTTTAGTCCAATAATGGAGCATACCTATTTTTATCTCCGGAGGAGGGTTACAGAAATACATAAGACCGAATAAAGGAGGTCACGTGAGCCAAAAGCACAAAACAGCTGAGAAATAAATATACATGATTTTATAAAGATTACAATGCAAAAACAAAAAATAAAAGCAAATACTGTTGCTAATCCTGAAACAATCTATTATGAATTTTGCAGTCATCACTACAATAGTTTTATCTATACTTGAGATAATTACGATGAACTTAGTCTCGTCATCCTTATCTATAAAATCCAGGTAAATAGTGGATACCATTTGAAAGAAAGTGTATCTTTGTTGACTGTACCTAAAATAATTGATCAAAAATTAATCTATAAGCATATACATATTAGTTATAGATTTGCAAAATTTTGCATTCCAAGCACTTCGATCAGCAGATCCTCAGCTCCTAGTTCACTTTTCCAGAATACCATTTCACAAAAAAATACAGTAATCCTATTAGAATTGGATAGAAATCCAAATGTAATTTTTCTTTCGTCTTTGAATGTTTAACTTGAGCAGAAATCAATGATTAGGAATCCAAACTAAAAATCACAACTTTTTTATGCACTTTCAGAATATTGTCCATTTCAGATATGATCTCGTAATTTCCCAATTATTCAAGCAATTCTATATTTGTTCAGGCGTGGGGGTCGAATAATAATGAATTCCCTTCACATCATTTTGAAAGAGAAAACTTCTTTGTGGATTTATTTTGCAAATTGTGCATTTTTATTTAAACTTTATTTAAAAAGTGTTAAAAATCACATTATTATGGTTAGCTAAATGCTGTCTTCTCCAGTCCTCTGATAGTATAACCACAAACTGCCGTGCTAAAAAATGAAAACGAGTGATACCTTTAACTTAGTGAAAATGACCTGTATGACATAAATTAGGAAGTATGATATTCATGTCTTGGAAATGTATTTGGCAGAATATTAGCCTCTCAGTTTGGAACATGCACAAATTGATGGGGATGGACTAAACAATGACCCACCCCACCCCATTTCTCCAATGTTATACTGGGGAGAACGCTGCAGTAGTATGTTTTACTTTGATCATTTTATTTCTTATCTTTTTATCAGGCTAACACACAAAATAGGGAAAGTTTTATACAGTGTGTCTAAGTACATGCCAAGTATTTCCAACTTTGGAAAGAGTGGACCTGAAGTTGATACATTCAGTGTTTTTGTCTGCCAAATCATGACTAATCCTTCGGCTCTTTCTTCTTCTACAGTTATCCTGGATGGTACTGGTATTTCCAGAGGTTTTGGCTTTGTGAGATTTAGTAGTGAAGAAGAGCACCAGACTGCACTGAGTGACATGCAGGGAGCCACTGGTTTGGGTGGACGTGCTCTACGAGTCAGTGTTGCCACCCCAAAGAAGTAAGTATGCATTTGAGATGAAAGAACTTTGACACTACTACTGTTAACCAGTTGCTAAACAGTTTGCAATTAAAAATGGTGTGTACAATAAGTCTTTCAGTTGACCTTCCTTCAAGTCTAGAAGTAGAGGTTCACTGGTATTGTCAGGGTTTCTAAACCCAAGTCTAGAAGTCGAGGTTAACTGGTATCAGGGTTTCTAAACCCAAGTCTAGAAGTAGAGGTTAACTGGTATCAGGGTTTCTAAACCCAAGTCTAGAAGTAGAGGTTAACTGGTATTGTCAGGGTTTCTAAACCCAAGTCTAGAAGTAGAGGTTAACTGGTATCGTCAGGGGTTTCTAAATCCAAGTCTAGAAGTAGAGGTTCACTGGTATTGTCAGGGGTTTCTAAACCCAAGTCTAGAAGTAGAGGTTCACTGGTATTGTCAGGGGTTTCTAAACCCAAGTCTAGAAGTAGAGGTTAACTGGTATCGTCAGGGTTTCTTAACCCAAGTCTAGAAGTAGAGGTTCACTGGTATTGTCAGGGGTTTCTAAACCCAAGTCTAGAAGTAGAGGTTAACTGGTATCAGGGTTTCTAAACCCAAGTCTAGAAGTCGAGGTTAACTGGTATCATCAGGGTTTCTAAACCCAAGTCTAGAAGTAGAGGTTAACTGGTATCAGGGTTTCTAAACCCAAGTCTAGAAGTAGGGGTTAACTGGCAGGGGTGAACAAATCATTTTGTGAACTGGTGGTCCCCGGACCAGTGCCTTAAAAAATCCAGTGGTCCTGCTGAAAGAATTAATGGTACAAGGTAAAATTTGTGCAGGTCCGCCCAAAAAAATTGCTAGTCCCGGACCCAGGACCAGTGGATTTGTTCACCCCTGACTGGTATCGTCAGTTTTTCTTAACCCAAGTCTAGAAGTAGAGGTTCACTGGTATTGTCAGGGGTTTCTAAACCCAAGTCTGAAGTAGGGGTTAATTGGGATTGTCAAGCGTTTCTAAATCCAAGTCAAGAAGTCGAGGTTAACTGGTATCGTCAGGATTTCTAAATCCAAGTCTAGAAGTAGAGGTTAACTGGTATTGTCAGGGTTTCTAAACCCAAGTCTAGAAGTATGGATTAATTGCATCAACGTTTCTAAAAGTCTAGAAGTAGGGGTTAGTAGGTAGTACTATTGCTGTATAACCCCCTCAACATCATGGATACAGAACTTCTATTTGTGTGTGGTGGGGGTGGTGGTCAGAGGGGTGTTAATACTTGTGTGTTTGTATATTCACCCCAAAATAGACAAGGGCCCTCACCACAAAGGGGACCTTGAGTTTGTATTTAGTATTTGTGGTATTTAATTGGTCATCATCAAATATTATATTCTTGTTACAGACCACGACCACAAGGACCAGGAGGTGAGGGAATGGACACCTGGAGCTCTGGAGTGGGTTCATGGCCCTCTGGTGGAGGTGGTGGTGGCGGCGGTGGTGGCAACACCTGGAATGCCGAAGGTGGAAGCACATGGAACTCTGGCGGCGGCGGTGGTGGCGGCAGTAGTGGTGGTGGAAGTTGGAATTCTGGTGGTGGAAGCCAGTGGAATTCTGGAAATCAGTGGGATGGAAGTTCCCAGGGATGGGGCGGTTCTCAAGGAGGCACTTGGGAATCTGGTGGCAGTACCTGGGGAGGTGCCGGACAACAGAATAGCTGGGGTGGAAGCAGTGCTGCTGCTACTGGTAGTGGTGGTGCACAACAAAGCAGCTGGGGTGGCGGTGGCGGTAGTCAGCAAGCTGGATGGGGAGCCAATCAAGATAGCTGGGGAAGCAATAGCCAGGGTAGCTGGGGAGGTGGCCAACAACAACAATACGGCCAGTACCAGGGCTACCAACAGCAAGGACAATATTAAACCAGTCAGAAAAAAAAAAGAATTCATTGAATGGTTAGTTTCGTAACACCCCAGTCTTAAAACTCCACCACTTCAATGTGTATGTAGAATACTCTTAATCAGTATCAAAGTCTTTTAAAACTATGCACTGCTGTGTTGCCATAGTAATAACCTAAACCCCACACCAATCAGGGCTGCTGTTCTGTCCTATCTTTGAATAGACTCAGGAAGTTGATCAACAAATTTAAAGCACATTAGATGTGAATTTCAAACTTTATTGGATTGGTTCATTTTAGTGGCACTAAAACAAGGTTTAGTTAACGCAGTATTTTGTATTAAACATAAACATTTGAGATAGCAGTCCTGAGGATTTGGGGAAATATTATCCTTTCCATGTACAAATGCTTTAGACAAAATATGAAAAAAAAAAATCTGTATACTTTTGCCTGTTGCATTCTTTTTATGCAAATTATCATGTTAACGTGAATGATCTTCTTGAGAGAGAAAGTGGTTCTATTTATTTTACATTTGAACAAATGTCTACTTTTAAAAGCTTTTTTGTGTAAAAGTTTCTTGTAATCGCTTACGTAATAGATATTAATCAGGTTCTTTAAGACAAACGTTGTACAAACAAACCGATAATTAGCAGATTATATAAAATTTCAGTATTGAAAGAAACCTTTAAAAAAAAACTCTAGATATTTTCTTAGGAGAAAAACATCATGCAGCAGTGCATAGTTTAAGAAACTGTAAATTTTGCATGGGTCAGCCACCTCGACCGTTTGTAGTTAGCGCATTTGTGGATTTCAAACAATTTTCCTATAACAGAATTTTGTATGTAGCTTTTTATGTGGTCAACAGCTTTGAACTGATGGCCAGGTTATTTGATCTGTACTTTTTGGGTTTAGTCTTTTCAGAGAGTGATTATTTTTGTGGCTTATTATACGTGTTCTGTAATTGTCATTTCAAATGCATTAAAAGTTCTAAGATATAGGTGATATTATTTTTTTTGCGTCAGCTTTTAAAGAAGTTTGAATGTGTTATGTGGACTATTTTGAGTGTGCATTGTGGCCCCCGACAGTCAATACTGAATATATTTTTGTTATTTTCACAGAAATGTTACATTTCTAGGTTTTCAGAAATACAAATTCAACTTTTCCCTTACAGAAATGTTACATTTCTAAGTTTTCAGAAATTCAAATTCAACTTTTCCCATACAGAAATGTTACATTTCTAAGTTTTCAGAAATACAAATTCAACTTTTCCCAGATTCTCGCAGAAATGTCATATTTCTAGATTTTCAGGAAATCATTAAGTTTTCAGGAAACATTTAAAACCTTGCCCCAGCGTGCAGAAATGTCACATTTCTTGGTTTTACAATTTTCAGAAGCGTTTTTTTTTTCCCCCTCAAATCTCCTCCGTATTTCTTTCAGGCGTGTCATGTTTCTAGACGTCCAATTTTTTTTTTTGTTCATATGTTTACAAAGACGACACAGAAATGTTACATTATATATTTTTGTGGAAAGATTGCTTTGATTTTATCCAACTTTTGATTATTCCATGTGCCATTTCAAAAGGTATGGACATTTTCATACATTGCTAAAACTGCTTTAGACAGACATCTTACAATTATTAGCCTCTGGAAGATCATATTCGTCTCACCTTATTGTACTTTACTTAAATTACTGTCAATGTTGTATCAGTCCACATACCGTCGTTCTCCTTTGTGTCTATAAAAATCTGCTCGCTCTATTTTTTTTTTGGTCCTGTTTAGTTTCTCTGTGATGTTCATTGAGGTAACTGAGTGTTTTTTCTACAGTGTTATTTTTAGATGCTGTCAGGTTTCAAACCAAGAGTTCTAAACCAACCTTGTGTTACCGTTATGATATTTTGATTGTTCTTGAAATTTAAGCTTGATACTTCCTTTTCAAAGGATTTAGTATTGTAAGCTCTGAAATAATGAGTCTTAAATACAAGATTACAAGTTAAAATTATGATCCATCTCAATTTTTTTTTCATTACAATATACCTTATACTGCCTTTGATTCATTTTTCAACATTCTGAATACATGATATTTCTCTTAATTCTCCACAGCTATTTTTCAAATTTTGTCAAAAATGTCAACATAAATGAGAAGAATTAACCAAATTTTGATATTACCAGGTATAGAAGTGTAGTTT
The DNA here is from genome assembly GCF_964340395.1 of Glandiceps talaboti. Taxonomy (NCBI): domain Eukaryota; kingdom Metazoa; phylum Hemichordata; class Enteropneusta; family Spengelidae; genus Glandiceps; species Glandiceps talaboti. The sequence continues at coordinate 4,340,364 of NC_135562.1, forward strand.
TCTCAGGATTGTTAACAAATTATTTTAGCTTTCTAAAGAAAAAAAAGTGCATATTCTTTCATATCTACCTTTCCAGTTTTTGCCCCTGTTGGATGTTTGGGCATGTTGCGTCACCATAATTTGTTGACATCCTTCAGATTTCCATGTACATACTGAAACTTTAAAAAGAAAATTGGCGTTGCTTGTGTAACTTTCTCACTTTTGATAGGCAGCGGACACTGAATTGAAACTTTATAGATAAGCAAGTTTATCAGTTTTTCATAGGGGAATTTTTTTAAATGCAGTAAGTTTTTGAGGGACCAGAATTTGAGCGTTTCATTTATTTCCCGAAAGATGCAAAGGCTGGCCTTTTTTACCCTGTTTACCTTATATTGAGAGCTTATTGATTGATAACAATTTATTCATCTTGCAGTGATGTTTTTTTTTTGTTTTTTTGTCGTACTGTTTTGTACTTTCTGTAGTGTATAGATAATAATAAAACCATGGCTGTGGTTTTGATAGATAGAAATGTGTCTCCTTGTACTATAGTTAAATGCCAACACCAGACCGTGAATGAACGGAACCTCTTACAAACAAGTAAACAAATGACCAATAACACTTGGACAGAGCAGGTTGGAGCAAAAGAGGTTTGTATTACATTTCATGGTTTGATAAGAACAATTGTATGTAGTACTCTGATCTGAGCACAGTTCACATGGTACAGCAAAGTCCCACAACAAAACCCATAGTAACAGATGTGCATGCAGAAAGACTAAATATGGGTGAAGGTTAATTCTAAAACTGTTTCAGCAAGGCCAAGGGAGCTAATTTGGTTGTGAATGTGAACTATATTATTTAAAGTGGCCATACAGGTGTTCTTATCGAATGATGAAATGTAAAATAAGTCTCGGTACTTCTAACATGCTTTGCCAAGTGTTGTGAATCAGTTGATGTTTACTTTGTAGCAGGTTCTGTTCGTCTATGATCTGATGTTGTAGTTTCCATCTTTAAATTTATGGTGATGGCAGATAAATGTGCATGTGTACATGTTTTGTAATCAGTGTAAATTACCCCACCCATTCTATGTAGTGAATCACCAGTGTTCTCATGTGTTGTGACTTAATGGAAAGGTCATATCTGAGGTATCATGACTCCCTTTGTGTTGACAACTTGATGATATTCCATACACAACTTCTCTTTTTACACAAACACGCTCGTTCATTCAGACCAGGTCACACTGGTATACATGCATACACACACACACACACACACAAACACATACATACATACATACATATACATACATACATACATACATACATACATACATACATACATAATGATACATACATACATACATGCATACATACATACTAGTACATACATACATACATACATACATACACACACACACACACACACCTATCCTTTCCTACGTTTGCTTTTAGCCAAAAGCAGTACATTTTGTGACTTGGTTGCCTCTCACATTTTTCGACTCGTTTTAATACCCACGTGATAGTTTGAATAATAATATGACTTCGTTGGGCATGAATCCCAGTTGGCAGTCTCCCAAGTACATATTATTGGAACTTTGCCAGCATGACCTGGTTTTGTCATTGTAACCCCTGTGTTGAGTCTCCAGAAGAAAGGAGGTTACTATCTGGATTTATCGAGACATTTGAGGTACAACTGAACAGCTAGATATTCGTGTTCTCTGTCACTGAATGTTTGTGTAGATGGATGTCTATTGAGAAACATCTTTGGAATATCGCATCATCTCACCTCATCATGGCAGCCTAGGAACTTAAATCTTTCGAGATTTTGTTGGATCAATTTGCTCCTAAATTTTAAATTTTGGGTGCAAAATGCTCCTAGAATTTCAAACCTCGGAGCTGAGTAAAATAATATATATCACACTTTAATTCTAATCAACATTCAGTGTGACTTATACCATTGTTTATCTGTTCAATCAAAATAACCATCAATGGTACTGACTGACACTGACAGTCTTCATATTAATGACATAATGTAAATCAAAATCTTCATTATCATGAAAATATGACCTAGTCCCATAGCAACAGCTACAACTTGCGACACATACTTCCCTGTGTGTATGTGTGTGTGTTTGCAGGTAAGCTGCCCCCGTGTTGTTATCTAGCAACTGTGTATTTCCCGAGGCTTTCAGATTTGGGAAATAGTTGGTACACTACTAACAGCCCCCCATGTAACTTAATAAATGTTTACTTAGTACCCTTGTATATAGCCAGGCAATAAGTGAGTATACCAAATATAAATAAAATGCTAGGCCAGACAAAAGTAAAGTTGTTCAACGGGAACGAACTACCTATTTTGATAAGTTATTTCATTTTTTCTCCTTGATGGGCCCACATCCTCATGCAGCCAGTATAAAAGTCGTTTAGTAAAATGACTGCAGGACTGCGATGCGAGGTTTGTTTCAAAATTATTTTGAGGAGCATTTCTGATCGATGGTTTTCTAAATAGTAACAATGCATGTACATGAGTTAATGCGTCCAAAAATATGAGGTTTTTGATATTACCCCCACCCCCCATGCCATTTTTCGGGGAACACATTTGTGGGCGCGTCGTATGTTTTTTTCTACTAGACTTTCAACGTGATCGTGTGTGGCGCACTTTTGGTGACGTCATATAAAAATGGCTGCCTCCATGTAAAGTGAGCACGCGAACAACACGAACACACTACCAAGGGTTTATTTGTTTAAATATCATTTTATTGAGCCAGCATCAATATTCACCATGGGAAGCTTGTGGATGGGAGATGTAAGTAAAAGTGGGGCATCTTTTCTTTCTTTCCAAAATCGTCGGAATGATTTTTTCCACTAGAAGCGACAATGGTATATATTGGTAACAAAATATTGTGGCGTACTGAAAATGTAATATGTTCACGCCTGATGATATTATTACGTTGTTTAATTGTTCACAAGTACTACAGCTAGTTAACGGAACCATTTGGCGTGCAACAATCGTTTTTATGCAACAGGTGTGCAACATCGCAAATGCCCCTGGTTATGATTCACATCATACTATGATATGTTTGTAAATTTGTACCGCGCGGTACAACATGGACGTGGACCGATGTGTAGTGAGGACGGTGCCGTAAAAGGGGCTGTGGTTTACGATGATGGTACTGTACGTTGTATGTAGTTCGACCATAGACTTGTAAATTTTGTGATACGTTTTCTGTCAGTTTTTGTGATTTACTCTATCTATCATTATCTGTCTCAATGTGTGTCTGTTTAGTTGGAGATGTACATGAACGAGGCCTTCATCGCCAATGCCTTCTCAACATTGGGAGAAAATGTTTTACGTGTCAAGATGATCAAAAATAAATTCACAGGGTAAGATGGTTTTTTGTTGTATGGCTCAAATTAGACATAAAGAAACCAACAGTTGATGAAATACAAGAAGAAAAATTTATTCAATGAAATCCACTCAAATTCTGTACAGTAGATAAATTTGTCTGCTTTATAAGCATTGCCTGATAAAACGTTAATCACAAGAGGTTGTTGGGTACTCGGAGTATATTTATATGGTGCACTACAAATTTAATGCAAATACAGTTTTTGAATGTTTTGGCTTTATTGTAGCTGATAAACGGTTGTTGACGAAAGTTTTGTCAGTTACTGTATTGATTCACACTAAACAATTCTGCCATAAACTTTGACATAAGTAGTTACTCAGAATTTTCCACTGAAAGTAATTTCATTTACATGCTTATTCATTTTGATGCAGCTAAATAGGTCTGTCTTGAGTGAACATAATTAAAAGATTGGCTATCATTTGGTCCACCAAATAGTAATGGATAAAGGAACACCTTGTGTAGTTCTTAAGATCTTATACACTAGTTACGATTTATACCATCACTCACAGTCTGGTCAAAGTCATTACATTAGAAGTCCTGAGACAGCCATCCAAACAGTCACTAACATCATGTCTTTGTTAATCAATAACACAATTCTAACCAATAACACAGTCCCTCATAAAGTTAGTGTTTATATTGGGGCAGTTATGTAATGTCCAAATATGGTATATTTGTCAGCTCAGGATTCTACTTATACACTGTAAGTCACTATAGCAGCTGGGGTTCACTGATTGGATGGACAACTCTCTGTGCTGATTGAGGGACTTTGACCAGACAGTGGTTAGACCATGCCAGAGTTGGCATCCAGACGAAGGAACACCAAACATTTGGCAGGTCACAAGAATTGATTTATATCATAGACTCATCAGAGTGTCAAATTGTGCAGCATTATTATACAAGCAATAATGACAACTATTACATTTAACATTTCAAAATGTTCTTTTTCCTAGACAAGCACAAGGCTATTGTTTTGTTGATTTTGAAAATCAAGAAGCAGCAGAGAGAGTTTTGAGGAAATTTAATGGTAAACCAGTCCCAATGACGAACCCTGTAAGTTATAGTCCAGCGGCAATGTAGACTAGTGCTATCCATGGAATTGAATATCTTGGTGGTTATGGGATGATTTGATACAACATCTAGATCTAGACCGTAGCAATGTAGACTAGTGCGGCTCTATCTGTAGAATAGAATCTCTTGGTGGTTATGAGATGATTTGATACCATGGCTAGATCTAGACCAGTGGCAATATAGACTAGTGCAATCCACAGAATTGAATCTCTTGGTGGTTATGAGATGAGTTGATACCATGGCTAGATATACATTTATGATGTTTATTATGTAGTATGTGCCTCTGAAGTAAAATCTTAGACTTTTGCTTTGTACGGTGTGCTACTTTATTCAAGAAAACTTGAACCCATTCCCTGTTAGAAGTGTGAGAAGTATAATCAAGGGTCAGGGGTCATTGTGCATATTTTTTTGAACAGAGGTCAATATCATAAAAGCTGAAAAAATAAAATATTGTCCATTTCCTTGGAAATAAGGTAGTTAACTCCAAAATTATCCATGTCCTAAGCCATAACTCAGACATGCTTGAACAGATCTCAATCAAAGTTGGTATTAGGACAGTGTTGTATGACATACATGTGCATATTCATTGTTGTTGTGACATGATCCAATATGGCCGCCTAGCAGCCATTTTGTTTGCAAATTTTCCATGTCCAAAGCCATAACTCAGACATGCTTGAACAGATCTCATTCAAAGTTAGTATTAGGACAGTGTTCTATGACATACATGTGCATATCCATTTTTGTCTTGATATAATCTGAAATGGCGATTTTGTTGATGCAGTCATCATGTCCAAAGCCATAACTCAGACATGCTTGAACAGGTGCCCCCCCCCCCCCCCCTGTACCTGACCCATCCTATATTGTTGAATGGTTTATTCCATCATGTCATCTTGAAGAGTAGGCATGTCCCATGTCCAACGAGGAGACACAACATGTTATATTATAGGGTTCAGTGTCCTTGATCAGACAGATTTGTAGTCTGTAAGGTACCCCGTGATGGGGCGCCCTCACACATCGGTCAATATCCTGTGAGGGCAGAGTGACATGGTATGTCTTACAGGCTAACAGATTTGCAATACATGTACAAAAACTGTGTTGTTTTCTGAAAATATTCAATATTTGAGAGAAAATTACACTTGCATCTTATTATTTTACAGATGAAAAGATTTAAGTTGAACCGTGCTGCCTATGGACAAACCTATCAATCGTAAGTATTAAAACATTTTACACAATCTTTGTGAGTTTAGTGGAGTCAGGATGATTGAATGGTTAGAATGGCTGTCTTGGAATCTGTAGGCTGCAGGTTGTGGAGTCATGATGGTCAAATGCATTATAGTGGTTGGCTGCAGCTTCAAGTCCTGTCACTGTCGTTCGTTTGTTTCTGAATGGATAAAGTCCGTGTTAAAGTTGCATACATGTATAGTAATTATAAAGCTGAAATGTGTCTTTTTGTCTTAACTACAGAACGGAATATTCATTGTTTGTTGGTGATCTAACTCCAGAGGTGGAAGACATCTCATTACATGATTTCTTTGCAAAACGTTACAACACATGTAAAGCAGGAAAAGGTATGTATACAGAACACAGTAGTCTGTAAGGTACGCTGTGATGGGGCGCCCTCACACATCCATCAGGTGAGAGGAGGCAGACCAGCACAATGTATCTTACCATCTAAGAACTCAGGAAATTCATGAAAACCACATGTTATAAATGTAAACATTTTATGTATACAGGAAATATCTGCTTTAATATGTCATGGTATCGGTGTTAAATACATGAAATCTATAGTATAAACAAATCACGGTATGAATGCAGAGTGCAGAAAATACTTGCCATAATATGCACTACATAGTACATAGTACAAAGAAAATGGGTTTTTTCTTTGTTTAGTTGATGTAATTACAAGTGACGTACATGTAAGGAACCATGTCACTATACTCTTAAACAAGTTGTGACGAAACCCTTATGTCACAAGTATTGCCAACAGAGTGAAGAAAAATGAGAATAGATAATCTCTTGCCAACAGAGTGAAGAAATATGAGAATAGATATCTCTGATTTAAGAAAACTTAGGGAAAATAACTGAGATTTAGTATCTTTTACCTCATATTGTGATGGCATAGAACAGACGGATAAGAAATACCATTTCTGTTAAAGTGCACACAGCATGACTTCCATGTGTTTATGTCTTATTCCCCAGTATACTTTATCATTTACTCAAGGAAAATACGAGTGACCTAAGGGGCCTTGAGTGCAAGATGAGTAGTGATAAATCCCTGATGTCACAAGTGTACATTATTATACATGTGTAATGCTAATGCTTACAACTTGGCACTTAAATAAAACCATATTCCAGCATAATGTTAATGTCAATGCATGTCTTCTGTAACATTACATTTGTCTTCTGGCATTGTTAGAACAGTTGATTGCATAGTAGGGATTCCTGAACATTTTTTGGTACATACCATAAATTACATCATGTGATCGTTTATGAGTTATATCTTAATACCAGGTTTGAGTTCAGTTAATTACAAGCAGTGGTTAAGTGTGCTTCAGTAAGTACAATAATGTGAGTACCTTTTAAATATACAGTGAAAACTACACCTATAAACATATATAAACTCAGCTTGTGTCCCTTTAATGCGTTATGTTCTTTCTTGTAGTGGTGAAAGATTCAGCAGGTAACTCTAAATGTTATGGGTTCATACGATTCACCAGTGAAGATGACCAACAAAGAGCCCTGATGGAAATGAATAATGTCATTGGATTAGGAGGGAAGCCAATCCGTGTAGCAAGGGCCATACCAAAGAGGTAAGTATTGCCAAAACATTAATAATGTCATCAGATTAGGAGGGAAGCCAATCCGTGTAGCAAGGGCGATACCAAAGAGGTAAGTATTGCCAAAACATTAATAATGTCATCAGATTAGGAAGAAAGCCAATCCGTGTAGCAAGGGCCATACCAAAGAGGTAAGTAATTAATTATTAAAAGTTTTTCATGGCATATCTTAGCCTATATTATAGTGATTGTGTTAGATTACTCAGATTTGACCTAGTTGGCTGTACAAATGACCCTTAATTAAACATCTACATGGGATATGCTAATTTAATGATAATTTTTCCTCAGCTAAAAAAGCCTGACTAAAAATTTAAGGTTTTAATTACAGAGTTCACAGGTCAAGTGTAGAGAACGATTTCCAGGTCAACCATGCAGCTGGCTATTCAGGCTCGATGTGTCTTGTGAGTTGACAAAAAACATGTAATTATAGTATTAACAATATTTTTATTTTGAAGACCTCAACATTCAGACCAGCAGCAGTCATCACAGCCATATGACCCATACTACCAACAGTACCAACAGTATCAGAACTATTATGCTGGATGGGGTGGTTACCCACAGCAACCAGTACCAGCTGGTACATCACAACATGGACCACCACCACCGCCACCACCACCACCAGATTACTACAACTATGGACCAAGTGGACAGTATGATAACACACAATTTAATTATCAACACAACAGACCAGGAGCAGTAAGTAAAACGTTTTCTCTCACACATTATATCATGCATGAGCCATTTAGATAAAAAAAAATATGGAATATATACTCTGGTCATTCTCCGTCATGACAATCCATGTCTCTGACACGACAACGTGTGTCTACTGTGACCTAGGGGCCCTTGTCACTACTCGTCTAGCAACTCGTAGTGACAAGAGCCCCTTAGGTCACTCGTAATTTCCTTGGCTGAACGAAGAAAAATATTGGGGGATAACATCTAATTATTCAATCAAATATTTTGAATGAAATCTCAGATTCAGATTCAGATTCAAATTCAAATTCGGATTCAGATACTGTATTACCATCGTCGCAAACCATGACCATTTTATGGTACCGTTCTTAACGAGCCAGTCCCTAGAAGAAATAATAGCTCTGGTTTGCAGGAATGCTGTATTGCCATCAGTGTGCCCTCTAATGATAGCCAAATTTTGTTGTTGTAAGTCAAAATGAGAAAAGCTGGTATTTCTTGAGTCACCGCATAGTAAGAGATATGGGAATACCAAATTTTGGTGCATCACTAGAAATTGTGTGTGTCAGTGGTGTGTCAAATTGGCTTAGAGGGCACACTGATTGCGATATGCCACATTTTAGTGGGTTGACTCCAGCAGATGGACAAGCTAACAAAATAAGACTATGATTGCTGTATGTTGATATAAGCTATCACAATACATCTACAACAAATGAATATGAAAACAGCTATTAAATGTCTATAAAATGAACAGAATGTCCTACATTCTTTGATTTCAGTAGAATTCTGTCTTTATTGAAATGATTCCCAGCTAGTGTAAACTCAACATCCAAAGTTAAGAATTGTCCTTTAAATCTATATTTCACTCTCCATGTTAATAAAGTCTCACCTGTGTCTTTGTGTTTCTGTAGGGTTATGATGACAGTCACGATGCCACAGAAGGTATGTTAGTGTCTTTAGTTGCAAAAAATCTTAACAAAATTAGCAAAATAAGCACTGGGAAATGTTTGTAATATATCAATATATGGCAAAATATTCTAAATATTTTTGAAATTTATCAAGAATTTTTACTGTGTGTGTGTGTGTGTGACATATATACATACATACCTACATGCATATCTACACACACACACACACACACACACACACACACACACATACATACATACATACATACATACACACATACATACATACATACATACACACACACACACACACACACACTCACATACACATACATACATACATATACACTGACTATGTAGGTAAATATGGATGTACGTGCATATCTATGGTTTCAGTTGATGTTTACATAACTATGAGGAATGTAATGGAACACATATTTATATACCTATTGCTTTGGTTCCTGATTCCACAGATCCCAATCCACCACTTGACATAGATCAAATGAATTCAGAGTTTATGACAAGAAGTGAAGAATTGTATGAAGCCTTGGAAAACTCCAGATGGAATCCATTAGATAGCGTAACATCAGAAATACCAGGAATAAAGACGTGACATGTCCAGAACTTTAACACAGCATTTCAGTAACTCACATATTTTGTATTAGCTAACAGACACATGTGAAGTTCAAGTTGAGTCAATCAGTATGCATATAAACGTATACAAAAGATAAACAATTAAACTTTTTGGTTTAACGTCTGTCAGCATTGCTAAGTGTTCCATAGCGAGAGATTGGATAAAGACAAAAGCATAATCACTATTTGTGTTAGAGGGCGCTGTTTATACAAAAGTATTTCTAAGAATAAGATTTAGCTCACTTGAGATCAGTTTTGATATTCAACATCATCTACAGCTGACATAGTATAAAGTCTATCAAAGTTTATTTGACAAATTCATGTTGAGATATGATAGTGACATACTTATTTTTTGTTGAATGCACTATTGTATTTATTTATGATCATGACTGTGTGCCAGTAATCTCAAACTATGATAACAGTATTATGGGATAGTTGTATTTCAAACATAGTTATGATTCACTTTGTTTTTTGTATCTGTGAGATAATATCAATTTTATCACATAGATAGAATTAGTTCTTCACAAAGTGCATTTTTATCAGTTTCACTGATACAAAACAAAAAATGAAATGTATTTGATTAGATCATTGATTGTCAGGGATGTACTGACAAACTTGGTGTAAAAGACATTAGATTTAAGTAAATTTTAATGAAATGTTAAAGTTACGTTGTCCATCTTTCGACATGATTTTTATTGAATTAAATACTTCCGTAAACTTATCTCAGGTTGTTTTGATGTTGGTTTTTACTTTGAGATTGGAATTACAGCATAGACATGTTCGGAGTCTGTTATTACTATTCTTCATAGTGTGTCTCAAACTGTGTCGTAAAGAGGCCCGTGGTTTACAATGATGCATCATAGCACACTGTACCAGCTATTATTAGATATGTACCAGTGATTACTTGCACTGGTACATGTGTACCACTGGTGGTGGTATTTACACTGCAGTGCAATACTGAAAACTTTATTGTCCACCTACATGCAAATGATATGCAAATGAGGGTGCCATGTTTTATTACTTGAAAGCATGTGAATTCATAGTGTCATTTTAAAAGAAATTTGCTGTTTCTGATAAACATATTTAATAATAACAGAAGCCCATGACGTGCAAGTTCCAGTATGGATACACAGGGATATTTGCACTCATGCTTGTGGTGTTTTCTGCTGCATGTACAGACACAATACCACATCTAGGCAAAGTGTGCCAGGGCGTGAGGTGGAAAAATTATTGTATGAGTTCGACGTATGTGATCTCCATTGAATAACATAGGAAGAGATATTAAATAATATGGCAAAAGCCACTCCTAAGAATGGGTTGCAGTTTTTGTAAATAAAGCAAAACTAAGGTGCATACTATGGTCTGTTGACTCCCATTAGACAATGCACATCCATGGCAATGACTTCCCATTCCACTGAACAGTGAATGAAGAACTAGTTTCAATTTGTCATTACTCAGCAATCACATAATGTATCTATAAATGTTAATCATGAAATGACACTCCAGAACCCCCCCCCCCCCAGTAGTTCCCCACTTTAAGTTAGAAAACTTGACATGTTTATACCATGTGTACTTGAGTTACAGTGTGTGATGGATGGTAGTGACCTTGCATATGGCATACATTGAATCAAAGGTCAGTTGTACGTACACAGTGTGAATGGCTCACTTTGACACCGTAGACATCCCTGGTAGAAATCGTCAAGTCATAAACATGTGTCTTGTGTTTAGGTTCCACCCGTCAAAAACAGTAATGTATATACTTGTAGACAGACTTTGTGCCCAGCTTTGATTCAGTCTCGATCGATTATATTTCCCCAGTACTGTATGGACTTCAGAAAGTTTAAAACGCTAATAAAGTTAGATAACAAGAAGAGGGCGCACTAACACACATCTTCGATTGCTGAAGGGAGTCATTATGAATTTAGTTATTTATATAAAAAAATGAAATACGTGTAATGTTTGAAACATTGACCATTGGAACAAAGAGGCTCATTGTAATATGTTTACATACTCATTTGAATCATGCTGAAATAGGCCATAGGCTTGGGCCCCTAACTATTCTGGGTCTGTTTTTCGATTATGTATATCATGTTACTATATGGGTAGATGCTTTGAATTTGAGCCGAACACTCCCGTCTGAAAATATATTTTATTCCCTCTTCATCACCACGCGCACAGCTCCAAAACTCTTCCGTTTTGTCATTTCGAAGAGCATTTCACATAATCGTTCGATCATTTTTAACCATCATGACCTAAACACGACGTCGACGTGGGCGGGGTACGAAACTTTCACAGTCACGGTAATGTAGACTGTATTAGTAATCAGGAAATAGACCATAATGTCTTTGTTTTCAATATGCTACCCACATGGATTATGAGCTCGTTACATGGAGCACACTTCTAACCGCCGCCCACTCGACTTTCTTCGACGACGCCTATGTTATAGTAATTGCTTTCGTTGTTTTTGTTCGTCTCTCTACACTAAACCCACCTACGTTCTGCCCTTTATGACCTGCGGACATGTTTGTCAAGTGAGAAACAAACTTTCAATAGAGAACCCACCATATTCACATGATATTGAATGGTGGCTTCCCCACTGCGTTAAGGGAAATGTGGTAACAGATACATTGTTTTGTACTACATTGATTGGTGCATGTTTGGTGAAGTGTCATTTTGTTTTTAACCACCACTAATTTAGACTTACCACTTACATACTATAAAGCTTACTGTGAGTTGTGAGAGTACAGTATTACCACAATATACACGTATTATAAACACAAACCCAATTTCAATTTGTAATTTAGCTAATGAGGTCAAAACTATTCTTTTTGTGGTCTGGGGTTACATTGTACATGTACTATATTTCCCCGTTTCTCATTACCCGACCGATCCAAAATTCAGCTCCGACATTAAACTAAATAGAAACAAATTATTTTCGCCCGCATTTAATATTAACAGCGTTCTCTCTCTGGTGAGAATAAACAAGTGTACTAGACTGTCGACGTCATGTATAGTCATGGCAGTGATGACACTTGTTCAGGAACAGAGCATTTCTTTCACGATGGAAGTTATTCAAGTTGTGACTTAGAACATGCCTATTGTATAGAGATGCTGGGAAAGGGCTTGTTACCAGGAATCAAATAAAAAGAAGATAGAGAGGAGGAAAAGGAGATGCAGAGAAACATGAAGATTATTGTTTTACTATTTTTGCTTCTTCCTTTTTAAAAATCGACCGACCGACCCACAGTTGCTATAAAAAATAATGAGAAACATATACAAAAAAGGTCACCTTAATGGCCAGGGTTTAAACATTCTGGTTCTCACTTTAGTGTATTGCTATTAGTGAAACCATTAAGATTGCAAAGGATCGTTTTCTATAACTTTGTCAGACAACCGCATTTTAAACCCAAATTTGAACTGGGCCTTTAAACCGGCATCACATAAAAGTCAATTTTCACTTTAATATTGTTCTTTACAGCACAGACAAGAAAAATAACTGTTTTGCTTTGTTACTCTGTTTACAAGACATTAGTTTATCATGTGTGGTGAATAAGCAAAGAGAACTGCAATGTATACTGTTTTCTTATAAAAATCAATACTACCAGTGGAATTTGCCTTATCAGGAGATTTCATGTCTCGCGGCAGATCTCACTACATACTTCTTTTAACTTTAGGTAGCAACCGTTACTATGTACCAGTGATCACCTTGTCATGGTTGTGTACATAACATGTATAAAAGCCGATATATTGGATTGAACAGACGTCCGCTGCTTATAACCTCGAAAAGTTCACGAGTTAGTGTCAGCCAGTGTCACGTGACTCGCATTCTCGTAAGCTAGTGAGCATATTTCGATGTCATTTACTGATATACCAACTCTTGCTATCCATACTCCATACTGTTTAGATTTCACTGTGATTTCGTACAACTTTCATTTTATTTTATTTTTCTTTCTACAGTGGGCTGAAAAATACTGTCCGTGTACAACCGAAACGTTGGTTGCTTACAATAAATGCTGATTTTTTAGTAGATCCTGGACTTGTTTAATTGAATTAAATCATATTTTTTCTGCTGATGCTACGAAAAATGACACTCCCCACTTCCCCAGCCCAAATGACTACGATATAATAAGATGCTATAAGGGGGACTGAGATTTTAGGGCGACACGTGACTTACATACTTAACGACAACATACTAGTATCCGTCACCTAAAATATATATTTGGACGGGACAGTCATCGAAAGCTATCTAAAACAAATGGTAAACATACTAGTACTTTATCAGTTTTGACACATTCGGTGTCAGCTGGGTTGACGGATAAGCACTTGGTTAATAGGACCACAAACAACTTGTCTGTGATACGACACGGAGGTGTGTTGGTGGGAGTGCACTAAGAGACGGTCGCACAATGTCGTCGTACAAGCACATCGTTCATTTAGGTCAAAATCCCCTCCCTCGAAACGAACCTTCACAATTGCGACATCACATGTTTCATATAATGTAAACTATTATGAAAACTGTAGCGGTCGCACCACTATGATCGATGTAATAATGTAAAAACAAATTCTAAAACAAATACTATCAGAAACCATTACCATTAGTCGTAAACTTGATTTTTATCAACTTATCAACATCTTAGTAGTAAGTACAAAAGCTATTATCGTTGAAGAAGTGAACATGTTCCTATAAAATTTGGTTAGAAGTGCGAAAATGAAGTTCAGCAATCGCATTGACGCCAGACCCCCTTCCCCTAAACGAACGAAGTTCGCTTGTTGAGCTTGTGTAATATTGTGCGATCGTCCCTAATGGTTTCAAGTACATTTTCCCAAGGTTCCAAGGTCCAAAGCACTCTTCCACTAAAACTGTGAAAATAATTTTTCTTTTTTTTCAAGTTTTTCTCCCCTTTTTGTACACATCTCATATTAACCTTTAAGCTTAGTCTGAAATAACAAGGCTAATAACTTTCAGCGATATTTTGTCAATGCGTTGGTTAAAATTTAACATACCATTTAACATTTCAGTAGACGGGTTTATTTAGGTTCACCGAGACAACCAAACAATACGTGTTTGATGGTCTGAGATTTAGGGGATTCTAAAAAACTCAACACAAAACAAAACATATCGTCTTGGTTTAGCTTTCACTCCCTTTCCAGACATAAAGGTTTGTTTCTGATCCACCCACCTTCAACTACCCACTGTGATGGTACGCCCACCTTCACCTACCAATTCTCTACGTCACGAAAGCATGCATTTTTTTGCAACGGTTACTTTTATGTAAGAAGTAACATATACGCCAGAGGGGGGGGGAGAGAGAGAGAGAGAGAGAGAGAGAGAGAGAGAGAGAGAGAGAGAGAGAGAGAGAGAGAGAGAGAGAGAGAGAGAGAGAGAGAGAGAGAGAGAGAGAGAGAGAGAGAGAGAGAGAGAGAGGGACTGGGGAGAAACAGGCTCGCAGAGACAAAGGCAAGACTGGAAGACGCAAGGGAGGGAAATAGTGGGATTTGAAAGAGAATGAAAGAAAGGAAGAGTAAGTGTCCCTTTTAACACAAACAATTTGAAGAAATAATTGACGTTTGCAATACCATATGAAATGGACGTATTATATGTATTGCTGTAATATGATAAAGTACCACGACAGGCGTTCATGCCTCGTTATAACAGTTGTACACTATTTCAAGGACTGGTGGCATACACTGTGTAATAAGAGAACACAACATAAACACAAGCCACCACCATGAATGTCGAGACCAGTCAGCTGAAAGTCCTTGTCGAAATACGTCAGTCGGAAAATTGACAACCATTACTTGTGGTTTGGATTTCACCACATATTTTCGTCAAGGCGTTGCCCACAATTGCTGTAAAATGATATGACTTCTAATAGCTGTTTAAGAGCGTGTACATTTCATCAACTTCTACCTCTGTCATGTTTCAATCATCTTTATAGTTAGATATAAAATGACCTTTGACATAATTACACAATGCTATCAACTTGAAAAGTAATTGAAATGAATAAGCAAGCTTCTGATAATTTCGTGGCCAGTCACAACAATTGATATTGGTGTCGAAGCTAGCTACTCTCTGAATGTTATGAATGAAAAATAAGATCGGTCAAATTTCCCGATACTTTCATTTGCATCTCTAATGTCATAAAATTGAAAAATCCTTCCCAAGGTTAACCTACATACTTCACGCTCTTGAATTTCGACAAACGTCACAGTTCTAGACTTTTCAAAGTTTGAACGTAGAGTATAGCTCAGTGTTATATAAATTGAAACATCTTGACTAGCGATGGCAGATACATACATACATACATACATACATACATACATACATACATACATACATACATACACACACACACATACATACATACATACATACATGACATACATACACACACACACACATACATACATACATACATACATACATACATACATGCATGCATGCATGCACGCACACACACACACATACATACATACATACATACATACATACATACATACACACACACACACATACATACATACATACATACATACATACACACACACATACACATACATACATACATACATACATACATACATACATGCATGCATGCATACATACATACATACATACATACATGCATGCATGCATGCATGCATGCATGCATGCACGCACACACACACACACACATACATACATACATACATACATACATACATACATACATACATACATACATACATACAGATACACACATATTCGTAGCTACATAAGGACGCACGCACGAAGACAGACAGACAGACAGACAGACAGACAGACAGACAGACAGACAGACAGACAGATAGACAGACAGACTAGACAGACGTTTCACTTGCTAATTCTTTGGCAATGTGCCAACAGGTCGCCATCATATAACAATAATCATGATGTGTGCAGTTCATCAGGTGTTTCGGACGACGTCAGTTCGGTTGTACCGAGTTAGTATCCGAATCACAATTTCATCCCATCGTCTATATTTCTGCCAAAAAAACCGTTAGCTACATTTATAACAAAGAATGTCTTTGAATTAAACAAATTTTTTTTGAAAATATGATTTAATATTCATTTTATTTTGTTAATTTTTCCGATTATCATAGTGCAAATAAATTCTACTCAAATAATGCAATCGAATGTTTAAAAACGGAAAGCTGTAGAATATTGTTACAGTAATGTGTTGATGTTTGTAGGCCTATGTATCGCGAAATCGCTGGGAACACTTCCGAGTAGAGAAAAGTAAAATAAAAAAGAGAATAAAATTACAAAATTATGATAAATTGAATGATTTCTCGATATTGTGGACTAAGTCTAATCGCTACGGCAAGCACGTACAGATTCAAATTTGTTTTTTATGAACAACAATGTACAGCCTCGTTCGCAATATCGGCAGTGAATTATAGAATCAACAAATATTTCAGCATAATTTTGGAAAAGTTGAGAAACAAACATATTTTCCTTTCTCTGTTTTGTTTTGACAAATGTCAGAAGATCAACTTTGATAATACAAGTAACTACTGAGTTGGACATGCAATTTTATCGAAGCATCAGTTGCATCCGGGGTTTTCTTGTTGATGACGTCAGTGTGACCGAGCTAGCCAAACTAATAATTATTACTTTTTCATCGAGTTGGTGCTAATTTTGACTATAATAATGCAATCTTTCTCAAAATGTGAAAATAATTCTAATTAAAGGTGATTTAGAGACTTTGATTATCGACGAAAAATAAGTAACACTTTTCACCAGAATGTGGACAATAATATCTGGCCTTCCGATGTCATGTCTGACAAAAAACAAACAGAATGAAGTGAATTATGACTAATACTCGTAATTCAAATATGGTGGCTCTATAAATTAGCTGGTAAGCATAATTATAAATCGTCAAACTGTTGACAGGCGCTGATATCATCCCTTGTAGACAAAGCTAGAATGTTATCTTGTTGAAAGCAAATTCCCGCCAATTTTCATCTGGCATGTCACAGAAGTCCCCATGGCTCATTTCCAGTGCATCTACTGCGACTACCTAAAGTATTGGTTGCAATATGGCCGCGAGAGTAACCAGTGTCTAAAAGTGTCACAGTCGATGATCCGAGTATAGCAAAAACGTGCAAAATTACGTTGTCGTCTAAACTAAAGGCATTCTAGCTTAGCGATAGTTATGAGGTCGGTGAGAAATACCACAGTCATCGCTCATCATCGCACTGAAACAGTTTGAATTCTTGTGTGGTATTTTTAACTAGATAGCTTGTAAACCAAACATCGCGCTACGAGTCTCAGTTTGATGTAGTTTCAAAGTTATACCGTATATTTACTCTCTCGCCATCGGTTCCTGAGATGGGATTGATTTTAACTCCTGTGCTTCTTGAACCAACGCACAAAACGGACAGAAACAATGGCACAATAAATCTCCGAGAAAGCCGCCTTCGATGGAATGCGATTCCCGCACTTTTCCACGTATTTGTGCAGCACAGATGAAGTTGAGAATAGGTACGAAAAAAAGAATTCCATGCAGACAGCAACCTTCGCCGACAGCCTCTGCGTTCTTACCCGCTGTATAGCACGGAAATAAGTACGTTATTATGCATAAGCCACAATCGTTGAAACAACTGCAAAGTCCGTGGGTCCATTCACCAGCCATTTTGTCGAATTATCCAAAACTTTACCGAAATGGAGAAACTTGAATAGGTGCTAATGTTTCTGTTATCAGCTCGAAAACTGACTGGTGCCCGAACTATACGATCTTTACAACATATATTAAAGTGTCACGAATAAGGAGTGGCCTTATAATAATACCCTGCTCACTCACAAGGAAAAAAGTAGTTCCCCCGAAAGAGCCATAAAAGTGACATATAAATGCAAACACAACACTTTATCTATTTGTGTATATGGTGGCAAGCTGGTCTAATGTTGTAAGAAAATGTGAATTTAAGTAATATTGTGTTACATGTCCACTGGAAATATTACATCGCCTCATCAGGTTCTTACGTGTCATGTTACGTACAGTGTCAAAGGTCTGCAAATGTCTTGCATTTATCGTGTACCGAGCATATCATTCGTACACCAAGCAAAACACTTGAGTTATACGGAGTCTTAGACACAGACTAAACAACATCTTTCAACGATCATACTGTTTTAATCCCCCACCCCACCCCCACCCCCACCCTCGCTGATGTATACCATACGGTGAGGTAGCTTAGGGGGCATGTGCTCACAAAAGTAATTCGCTTTATTTTTTATTGTCCCACCAAAAAGATTTGTTCGTGAAAAATTATTAAACGGAATGGTGGGCTTTGTAGGAGAGAAGTGGTACCAAGTCATTGGGTAATGCTGCTACGAAGAAATTCAGGAATTTCATAATTATATGCATCCGCACCCACGTTTTTATTTATGAGATATAATTTTCACAACAATATCCCACACCTGGTCTGTCTGATTTATGTTTGAATCTACCCGTATCCGAGCATTTTGCAACAGACTCGAGGTCAAAGGTTAGTCACGACATCAATCACTTTTCACAGTCTTTTCCAATGACTTTTATTTCTTTTTCACAATAGTTTTTTTTTTCTCACATTCCTATCACCTTTTATTAAAAAACACAAAAAAATGTAGAAGATTTAGCTATTGGGTAATATATTGTTATGTCGAAATAATGCACTTTCCTTGTGTAGTTGTTTAATTATGGAGTTTGATATTGTCAACAAGTTTCCCGCCACAACCGATAAAATAACTCCTCTTTCGTTTTCTTTCGTTATTGACATCAATATTTTTCTAAGAGGGGTATAAAGCTCTCTACACAACATAATACAACAACATTTTGATATCATATTACCAATATTAATAACTTGGTCTCCCATTTGCTGTCATAATTTCGGCATCATAATCCGCCAGGTTCTTTCTTACAGTCGTAGATGGCGCCAGGGTATAAACTGAAGTACAAGCTAGCTGCAGGCCACAGATACATACAATTACGTATTATTTTGGTATTTTGTCAGGAGATGTGAAAAAAAGATGAACATTATCACGGGTTTTTGAAAACTTGATGAATCGCAAATTGTAATAACTACCATATTTCTTATATGTGACTGGTACTGTAAACACGTCGTTACGGTCATACACATGCGTAGTAGCCCCATCTGTCCTACGAAATCCTACTTTAGGTTCGATTTTACGAGAGTTTGTAACCCATTGAGACGTAAGCCTATCTTACCTCAGGTAGGGTTCGGGACTGTTTATGATAGGATGTCTAAGTGCCGATTTAGTTAATTTTTTTTTCGGTCCGAACCATTTTACCCAAGGATGTACATTTGCTCTGTTGGGACTCAATGACATACAGTATGTAATGGATGTGACTAGCATTAGCTAGACTTCATCATGGTGCACGTACGTGTAACCAAACACCGAACTTCTTAGTTTTGTAACCTGGGTGAAACAATGCACTTGATGTACGTGATGCGGCATCTGAGGCTGGGGTAAGAATTTACGGCGAGGGGGGGGGGGGGCTGGAGAGAAATGGGGAGGGGGATGAAAAAAGTGAGAATTCAAAGGGTCTACGAAAATTGAAAGGGGTCTCTCTCTCTCTCTCTCTCTCTCTCTCTCTCTCTCTGTGGAGACTTTTTTTTGAACATTCAAATATGTATGTACCATTCTGATCAAAATCTGATGTGTTGAATACGTATCGATTTCTTTATTTACTCTATTTCCTTTCGTACCGTTTACTTTCGTTTTGTTGTCCCGGCAGTGATCGCCACCGAAGGAAATAGGTAAATAAAGAAATCGAGCCGTATTCACCACATCAGATTTTAATCAGATTGCCAGAGCTACAGTCTATGAATGACCTTTCGTCTACTAGTAGTTGCTTCACCATCCACGAGTGTGTACGTGTTCACACATCCTAGACGACTCACTAATACTGACCGAAATGTCGATCTTCAAAGATGTCCATTGTTAGCTTGTCATCTCGTACTTCAGGCGTACACCAAATGACAGTACGTTTACATGTATTGAAGTAGACTCATAAATTTACTTTTCCAGCATATTTGGCAATGTAAAAAAATGAAGTATGTAATGAATGGGGGTCATACCTCTGTTGCTAAGTTAAACCATACACCTTCCAGAGGGTCTTTGGTTACACCAACCATCTGGTCGTCGTGACAAGTGTCGGCTAAAAATGTCATTCTTATTTGTTTATCAAGGCAGCGTAGTGGCAATGTATGTATGTATGTATGTATGTATGTATGTATGTATGTATGTATGTATGTATGTATGTATGTATGTATGTATGTAAACATGTATGTATGTATGTATGCATGTATGTATGTAAACATGTATGTATGTATGTATGTATGTATGTATGTATGTATGTATGTATGTATGTATGTATGTATGTATGTATGTATGTATGTATGTATGTATGTACATGTATGTATGTATGTATGTATGTATGTATGTATGTATGTATGTATGTATGTATGTATATTCTAAAAATTCTTAAACTAAAAAGTACAACCTACAAATCCTTGCAGCGTCCGAGTCGCGATTCTTGGGCTGACTGAACGTCCTCTTTAATTTCCCAATGATTGAGCGCCCCCAACGATCAACTTTGTCATTTCGGTTGAAAGGCATAGTTGTCCATAGACCCGAGAGAGAGAGAGAGAGAGAGAGAGAGAGAGAGAGAGAGAGAGAGAGAGAGAGAGAGAGAGAGAGAGAGAGAGAGAGAGAGAGAGAGAGAGAGAGAGAGAGAGAGAGAGAGAGAGAGAGAGAGAGAGAGAGAGAGAAACAGACAGACGGAGACTGATACAGACTGGGGAGAAACAGGCACACAGAGACAAAGGCAAGACTGGAAGCAATAATCTCCCCACTCGTTCAAAATTACACAGTAAAGTAATGTTTAGATCTTTGCAATGTGATTTACGTGTGCAAGTAGTTATATATAAAAAAACGTTTCGAAACTAATGCGTAAAAAAGACACGACAAACATATACAGTCATGTATTTTTGTGAATTATAAAGAATGTCTGAGAATCTTGAATATTATTTATTAATGTTATTTTCAACTTGTCACATAAACGATTACCCTACTTGTAGACTTGAGAGCGACCATCGCTTCTCTATTCCGCCATCCTAACATTTTTTTTTTTTTTTGAATTTTCGCTACCGTAGCAAAAATTAAAATGATTCAAAGTGTCAGTTCGGATAGCGGAAGAGTGCAGCAATAATCGTTCTCAAATGTACAGGTAGCTAGGCTAATTAAAGATTGAAATAAAGTGACAGTTATATATCAAGAATTATGCGGAAATAAGTTATTAGTTGAGATATAAATAAAATTTTAAAAGGACAATTTCATAGAAATTGATTCAAGTGTCTGTACTGTGGATCAACGTATATACACTGTGGTTGGCTATGGCCGTGCTTATCCTGATGACATGTAAAGCCGACCAGTCGATGGAAAGAAGTCCAATGCATTAATTATCTTCCCTGGTGTAATTTGCGAACACTCGATGGGAGAAGGGAGAGCCATCCGACCTATATCAACACCGGAGGGTTCTCCCTCCTTCAATAGCGTGGACGCAATAATCTTGGCCGACTGCATGGTCGATCGTGTCGGTACGAAGTCGAACGAATCGTTCTTTTGGAATTGCCCGCATGCATGCTATCCACCTGCCCTTGGCCTGCTCTAGTAGTTAAACGATTTCGTACATGTAAATGTCTAACCTTATAAAAAGAATATACGTCATCATTATAACTTACCCAGTTCACTATGCATCTACTAAAAGTCCTTGTGGCTGTGCTGGCCATTATTAGATTCCATTTTCTCTCTGACTGTAGGCTGTTCGCTTCGATGGAAAAACCGAAGTGACTAAGGCCAGGAAACCCACAACTTTATATAGAAGACACTCGGTGAATGTCACGATGTTACACAACCTTTTAGACAATAGTACCACGACACTCCCGTGTGGAGTGGAATTTTTATGAATGTTTGTATATGTAATTATATTTGCAATTACACTTAGTTACCAGCCGAAAAGGTCAGTGACCTCTATACCTTAGCTATCACCGATGCTACCTTACACATCAATCTGATTATTGAAAATCCGATGTAGATGTCGACTAATCGTTCATTGTTATTTTACCTTCGTTATTTTGCCTGAATTGACCTTCTTGGTACACGTTTACATTTTTTTAGACTGATCGCCTCCTCTCTGTAGCTCAGCACTTTTTGAAACAATAAATGAAGTTTAGGACTCACCAGCTCAGTTGTTTTCAAGAACAAACAAGTATTCTTTTGTTTTGCCATAGAATTAAATTAAAACAGAATTCAATATTTAGTGACCTTTTTCAGATTCTAAAGTGGTTAAAATATAGATATCATTTTGACAGCTATTTTTAAAATTTTGCTCTGCGACTCTTGATATTTTGGTTGACTTTGACTAATAAGAATAGATGTGAGTTTTCTTGACCAAAAACGGTAAAAAGTATAACAATTTTATTTCCGAGGCACAAGTTACGTTGAGACTTGGAAGATTTCATCATACTGATGAAATACTAGACCATGGCCTTTCTTCCGGACGCCGGCATTGATAACAGCAGATAACAGAAACATTTTGGAGTCGTGCACCTGCCGTGCATGTGGCAAGCATATCCCAACTATTAAAGCACGCGGTCTAATCATGAACATTGATACTTCACCCCGAATAAAGGTCATCAGAATGGCTGATACTACTCGTCGAGATGACGTGTACACGTAGATGATCATGATAAAATGGAGCCAAGTTCGGATAAGTACATGTAATGTGGCCATTTTAATATGATTACTGTTAATATTACATAGTATTACCATTGTAAGCAGTACGACAATTTGCGAAAAATCAAAGCCATCGAAATAAAAGAAATGCAAAACCACAAAACTATAGAATTTCAAAGTTCTCCCATCTCTAGATCCGCCGACGAATGATGCAATTTCAACCGACTTCCAGTAAAAGCGAAGTGTCTTGTATTTTTTAAAAACCGTTTAAGAAGCACAATTATATAGTTGCAAACAATATAAGTATGGTGACCAAAGCTGCAATAAATCTGATATTCGTTGAGACAGTCTAAAGGGAAAAAAATGGATTGTTAGCTTTTCAGGTCATTGACCCTGGAGATACAGCATTATATAATCTATGATACGCTAGGTGAATACTCGGTGTGGCGAGTCAAAAGTCCCACACAACTGTAGGCTAGACTAGCCTTGTCTCACCTCTGAAATCTGATGGGACGATGCTACATGAGATATGAGTAAATGTCTTCATCAAGGTGAAACACTGATAACATTTTGGATATAATACTGAAATGTTGGTATATTGTAAAGCGGGTGTTGGGCCCCCGGGTATGGGGAATCTGCTGACACTGTCAAAATATATCCAAAAACTGTAAAGTATTCTAAATTATTACCACGGTCGCTTGTGGGCTAATATTCTATTCAAGGATGGTCGTCATCGATCATCGCATCATTATTTAGCTTTTTTGGTCGTTTAAAGTCGTTTGTTTTCGATTTTGGTGTTCAGGGAGTTCAGGGAACTGAGGCGGCGATCACTCCCGAAACAAATCGACAACAAACGACCATACGTTACAAAGTACACCTCCACTGGTTTAGTTAGCGACCACGTTCTCATCCAGACCAAATGTTATTCAATTTTTTAAGGTATTTTCATGATGTTAGACTGTAAAATCGTCAGGTATTGTATGATTTTAATTTGACTATGGTGGGAAATAAGTAGCTTAGTGGCCAATCTCAATCGGTGCATAGATCCTACATTTAAGTACACGTGTAGGCTATATGCTTGGTGACCGAGAATGACCTTTGGTAACACCCAGGGCAACTCTATGGGTAATCGTACGGCCAGGGGGAGGCTCCGTGCAGCCCCCTAAACCCAAAATTCTCCCCATGTTACAAAAAGTGAGGCCCGTCCTTATAGTAAAACCCAACGTCTGGTATATGCTGACAAGTTCTCGAATTCGTTGATTGTAATAGTACAGTAGTAGGACGGAACCGTGTAACGTAGAGACAAATATGGTTACAATTACTGGACCACTTCAAGAAAATCTCTGTTATATAGTAAGTTTTGACATGAAAATAAACCCTTCTCATATCCCATGGACAGTAAAAATGACGCCTCTCGTGCGTGGGTTCTCCCCATACTGCCATATGACACCCCAGCCTAGAGTTGTTAGCGTTTGGATCAAGGCTGAAGATTGTAGCCTATCTGTACGTGCTCCCACCATATCACTTTGATAAATAATATATATGGATTTCCTTAGGATTGAAAACTACTCGCGCTTTTTAAATAAAATTACAAGAACTTAGATTTGTGCATTACGAGAATTTATTGATTTTTTTATTGAAGCATCGAATAATAAACACGACGTGTTGCATCATACTTCGTCTTCACTAAAATATTGAAGCTAACATCCACACAACAATTCAATATTCTATAATTACATAAGCATTGTACCTACGTCAATGATATCTGAAAACAAACCACATCGTTTACTTACTGATATATAATGTTGATGCTGAGTTGATATGTAGGCCGAATGGTTTGTCGTTGTGTATACTTTTGTCACTCGTGTTTGACCTATGGTTTACAGAACGCCATCTCTACTGTGAATCTGTCGGGCTAAGTGATGAGGAACTTCGTATGAAAAGACATAATTAAAGGAGACAAGGGAGGGAGAGAGAGAGGGAGAGAGAGAGAGAGAGAGAGAGAGAGAGAGAGAGAGAGAGAGAGAGAGAGAGAGAGAGAGAGAGAGAGACACAGAGAGACAGAGACAGACAGACAGAGACAGACAGACAGAGACAGACAGACAGACAGACAGACAGACACACAGACACACAGAGACACACAGAGAGATTATACGTATCGCGTATTATTGTTTTTCAGTAAAAGACACTGCAATACAATGCATGGTAAAGTAGAGAAATTTACACATACTTTTTAAGAACAACACTCAATAATATAACAAATGAACGCGCAAACTATTCCGACATGTTTTAGGACACACTAAGAACGAATGAAACGACAAAGCTTACAAAAACAATTTAAATAGCATCAGTTCTTTCTTTCTTTATTTACAGACGATAGATTAAACGATATAAGATATGGATGCCGACACTTGAGGCGCTTTTCTGTCATGACTCAACCTAGGAGGAAAGCCAGGCAAAGTAGATACTTGACGACTATAAATTTTGAAATTGAAACTGCCATAGACAAAAATCTCAAGTTTCAGAGAGATATAAACAATTTATATGGAAGTTCTATGTTCCCGATGTTAAACATTTTCAGAAAATGAAAACATTCCACAAGGTTTTGTAGTAATATTTCAATGTCGAGATATGTTATACTCAGTATATACAGACGGCAAAAACGTGTTTACAAAGGGACCCCTGAATACCATGCACCATGGAACATATTTACATCTTCAAAAATGCAAAACACACAAAAGAAGAAATATTTACAGCAAACTTGAAAGCCAACGAACTTGGAAAGAACTCGCACCACGGTAAATTATCTAGAATTATACGATTGTCATTTTCTCAAAAAGTAAATTTGAAAATAAAATTACAATTTTAATAATCGACTGATTTTAAAAACCAAACAATTCACAACACGATTTACAACGAATTGATGACTCTATCTCGAGTAAGATCATAAGTATGTGGTTGGATGCAATAATTCAGTTCTTTAGTAATTAACAATCCAATTGTGGGACGAAAGTCATGTCAGTTCCGACATTTTCAGTTTCATAAATTTATACAAAAACCAGTTGATTATATAAAGCGCTGACAACTGAAGGAAAGTCGTTACGTCACGTTCACGTGGAAGAAAATGAGGATTAAAGCTGATTCCAACGTTCCCATGGTTACTACTCATGTTGATTGTTGTTTCAGTCAAAACTAGACCGACACAGTGGGTTTGGTCGACAGTTGCACTTGTCACCGATGGTTGTATATATTACTGACAAATGTCGATGATTGACGTCTAGATCCAAAATGTCCACACGAGACGTATACTCCTTTCGAGATTCTGGTTGCTATTGCGACGAGATTTGTCCATCGTTCTAAAACATCTCTGTGTATGACGACTGTCCCTGTATACTCAGGTGCACGTGAAATGATGCTTGGTAAGTTACTAGGTGAAGATTGGCGTTCTACAACTTTTATATCAATTAATCATGTTTATGGCATAAAAGTCTTGCATGAAACTAGGAGTCCGAGAACACACTGTGCGAATAAAGCGTGCAGTGATGGGTACATGGGAGAGAGCTAAGGAGAAATCAGAGATAACGTACTACAGATGTACGGACGTCTTCAATCTCTTTGCACGATTTGCACGACAGGTTGGACGTGCTTCAACTGCCTTCCTTCCTGTACGATGGTACAACCAGTACAGAAGAGGATCGTTAGGACATCGGAACAGCAGCCGCCGTTGATATCAAACTTTGCCCGAACTTTACCTCGTGTTTTGAGGGCGCAGATTAAGTTTCCGACAGGTATAAAGAAACACAGACACGCCATACAGCAGCTGTCACCAACCTGTTCAGCGTTCTTGCCGAATACGTAACATGGTACGAAATATGTGAGAATACAGAGACCGCAGTCTCCGAAACATCCGAACAAACCGTAATCCCAATCTCGACCCATGTTTGAAGTTATGTAGAAAACGTGCTTCTATGAAAATACCAAAGACTTCGCTTTGTGTTCTCAGACTTCGGCTCCGAACTGGTCTTGTGTCTAGAAATGAACGGGCGTTTTATCGTCGATCGTACTTATACCTGTTTTTGTATGTTTGACGAGTTGTCATGACAATAGTATACCTTATTTATCAACTTCAATGCTCGTTTCTATGTATTCCGTTATAATAATCATTTGCAAACGGGTCCCTGATTGGTTGAAAATATAACAAATTTTACTCTCCACTGGTATTCACCGAACTGTGTCCGGATACATTGAATTGACTCCTCTTAAAATTGGAATGTACACAAACTGATTTGGCTGTTCAAATTTAGACGTTTACTTTCGATTTTAAAAACACTTTGCATTAAAGATTAGAAAGTAAATATAAATGAATGCAAACGACAATACGTGTTCTGTCTACTTACAAACAATATGATGCTTAGGATTACACATCGTTAACAACACAATGTACACATAGTGTCTCTATTTTGATGCAATCAACGTTGGAGACTTTCGATCTCATCTAAAACAGGTGTATTATAATATAGTGGAATAATAATAATCAGACATTAAATATCATGTATGTATGCAAATCCGTCTGTCTGTCTGTCTGTCTGTCTGTCTGTCTGTCTGTCTGTCTGTGCATGTATGTATGTATGTCTGTCTGTCTGTCTGTCTGTCTGTCTGTCTGTCTGTCTGTCTGTCTGTCTGTCTGTCTGTCTGTCTGTCTGTCTGTCTGTCTGTCTGTCTGTCTGTGTGTGTGTATGTATGTATGTATGTATGTATGTATGTATGTATGTATGTATGTATGTATGTATGTATGTATGTATGCATGCATGTATGTATGCATGTACATATGTACGTACGTACGTGCGTTTAGATAGGGCAGGCCGGTGAGGGCGGAGCGACACTCGTACGATCTTGCAGTCTACATCTCATGATCACCTTGCGTTGCACGCGTTGTCTAACCTCTCAAGTTGTTCGTCGCCTATCGTCTCCAGGTGCGTTTCTCGGTGTGTCTGTCGCTCGATATATGGCAAGTACAACCAAAGTTCAATGCCAGCGCATCAATGACTGACAGAAGTTTTGTTGTTTTTATGGCGGTAGCCATTTGCAGCTACCTTTTACTGTCTCTCATTATTGTTTACATAGTGTTCGCATGTCGACGTCTGTATCTTCGCCCTGAGACTGATCGTCCAGATGTCAGAATGGAGGTTAACAGCGCTAGCACAGCTTCTGATGAACGAGACAACATAGACGGGATAGTACTGGAGGATACAGAAGACGATAACGAAAATCAAATTGGGAGCGGTATACGGTTAGATCATTGGAAATATATACAATAAGTCAACAATAAGCCTGGTACACGGAAATAGTGGTGATTAATTCCTACCAAGATTTGCTAGGAATGTAAACTCAAAAGCCAACATACAACAACGTAGTGCCTAGATGATATAAACGGGTGGATGTTCACAGAGGTATAATTTATTAGAAGTTTATATTACAAGGGAAGGTAATTACTGGTACAGACAAGACGTGTACCAACTACAAACATAAATAAAGCACAAGCCAAGTGTTGGGGTCAAAGGTCAATTCTTTTATTAATTGACAAACTGCAAAGGTGTTGCTTGCAAACTGTTCAATAATGGCGCGAGCACATGGTATCCTCGTTCCAGGGATACAGCCTCGTTCCACCCCCCCTTTAAACGTCAATAAAACTAGTGTTATTGTCTACGTGGTTATACTGTATACGTCGAGGAAAACACAAGTGTTTGATCCTATCAGTAACTTTATTACACCACGATTAGTGACCTCGTTACACTCTTAAATCTCACTGAGGTTAAGGAGGTGAAGGTCCGATGTGATGTGATGTGATGTGATGTACAGTAGAGCGCACCAACAGTTTGCCAATAGATTGGACCGTCAGACTACTACACACGGCCCTGGTTGTGCACAGAACAAGACACTGGTCTAACGGAAGTACCATCTAGACTACGTGTATATTTGTGATCCAGACAATACTTGAACATCTACTCTGTGTTATTTGTGGTTTATATGTTTTATACTTTATTTGTCATTCTTCATTATAATCGTATACTATATTATTCACATTGACCAATGTTATTACAGACAGACAGACAGACAGAACAGACAGACAGACAGACAGACATATAGATAGATATATAGATAGATAGATAGATAGATAGATAGATACTAGACAGACAGACAGACAGACAGACAGACAGACAGATAGATAGATAG
Source organism: Glandiceps talaboti (assembly GCF_964340395.1). Lineage (NCBI taxonomy): Eukaryota > Metazoa > Hemichordata > Enteropneusta > Spengelidae > Glandiceps > Glandiceps talaboti. Next base: position 4,369,872 of record NC_135562.1, read on the forward strand.
ATAGATAGATAGATAGATAGATAGATAGATAGATAGATAGATAGATAGATAGATAGATAGATAGATAGATAGATAGATAGATAGATAGAGAACCTGCCCTGGTAGATATGTGTGTATTGGAGAGGTCTGAACTTGTACTGAAGATATCGTCTTGGAGCGTAATTGTTGGTCTCCCTTGTCTGCAGTTTAGCTTTAGTGTTGGTAGCCGTCTTGGTAGTTTATTAGTAATTTTGTACAAAACTTTTGTACTCAGGTTAGCACGTTTTCCAACTCATTTTTCAAAGTGACCTAACGAATCACATTATTGGCGACGAGGATAAAGCTTCTGGTTACATTGCATCTTCAGTGTGATTCAATGTGAGCTTTTCCTGCTGGTCAATCGCTGTCATGTGATTCAGTGTGAACTTTTCCTATTGGTCAACCGCTGTCCTGTTCGGCTAGGATTGCGATTATATTGTGGAATAAAATTTTCGGAGTGCTTCCAGGATCTCTTTCGATCAATTGTGGTGAAATTTTCTAGCTGGAAACGATCTTTTCAGCGTTTTTTCTAACTATTAAAATACGCTATGACGTTCACTGTACATTTTAGCAGCCATCTTGCCAGTGTCTTGCCAGAGTTTTCAAAGTGAAAATAACTATCATTGTAGTCTTGTTGGACGGTGAAAATGTTAGTTACATTAGCGGAAATAATGTTGTAGCGGGGTGAAAGTAGATAGAAGATGTGGTTAATTGTTTTGCAAATATCGGTGATTTTTAACTGCAAAAACTGCGTCATATTCAAGTCTCTCAGGCACTACTTTCTGTCTGCTATTTTCCAAACTACTACACAATCTATAATCTGTTGAAGTTCAAACAAAATCCATGGTCAGCAGCCTGTGAATGTTGGTAGAATCTTAAAGTTTAAGACATGTACATACTCTATTCCCATACTACAGGTGTGCCTAAAATTGCAGTCAATATCATGATTCAGAAACAGTTATCCTGTATATTTTTTAAATTTAAACTTTAACAGATTCTACCAACTGTCACTGGCTGCTGACCATGGATTTTGTTTGAACTTCAACAGATTATACCGTGTGTAGTAGTGTGCATGCTGTTACTGTTTATATCATTAACTAAATACAGAGCCCACACTGTGTAAGTGATGTTTGTGTGTTATCTTTAAGGTGTCTACCTCAACATGAAACCTTGTGACCGGGCTCATTGATTTTGATATCTCATTTAATAGCTTTGACTTGGTCTAGGGAAAAGCACTATAATTATTGTTAAAGAGTAGAGCTAATTTCGGACTATATGAGGGGAGGGGATCAACTTTTTAAAGAAAAGTAAACTGACTTGGGCTCTCCCCCTCGTATATTTACTGAAGGTATAACATCATTCCCCTGCAAAATATTCACAGTTATTCCAAATCAAAAGATAAATGCTCTCGTGCTTGAAAGTAAATGTTGACGACAATATTAATGTCTTTGGTGAGCAGAGTTCGGTATGCGCAAGTTCAAAGAAACATTTGGTGAGCAGAATTCGTCTTTAGTGAGCAGAGATCAGTACTAATTGCTTATGGTGAGCAGAGTTCGGAACTAATGCTGATGGTGAGCAGAGTTCGGCAAGTTCAAATATCCCTTTGCAGCTACGTATAGTGTGTCATGTGCTATGAATATTATATGATATCACCATCAGTTCACGTCAGTGTTGTTGATTATGGATTAAAACATTGGTTTGGTTGTCTAGTGAAGCTTTGTGTCGCTGTTGTACAGGTTAATGACGCAGACAAGTATTAAGAAAGTTTGTGCTAATGTGTAGGCCAAGCGCACAGAATATAAAACATTGTCCGTAGATTTCTGGCAAGCTTTGATTCTTTGGGTATGACTGGTAGGCTAATGTAACTACACAACTCAAATAGACGTAATACGACTTGTAGATAATAAACACATTTATGATGTCACCGTCATTATGTAAAATTAGTATAACCTATCCGATGATGTCCGCACCTTTGCCAGTTCTAAATGTTCCCTTCGTATTTGGCCACCAACTTTGTCACTTATATAATCCATTTCCGCATACCTATCTGTCTCCCACGTCATGTACAACGACGTCGACGTTCCCATGTCTGATTCTCCCTCTCCATCTTCACATTCGGAATTACGAGCTACCTCTGGTGTTACTGGTTGACTGCTTTGATTACAGCATATATTGCATAACATAATTCCCACTGCCATACAGATATACAATAAAATTGCAATTATTAACGGTAAAAACAGAAGCCATAATGACATCCTGGCAAAGTCTATGATATTTCCGTATCTGTAACCTTATGAAATTCTTATCTAGTTGAAATATAACAAGTGTGTTAATGTGTTAAAGTTCGGTCATTGACCATAGAATGTCCGCTGTGCGATCTATGGCTTAGTTAACTGTATTTTTATCACTCAAATGATGCACTCTGAACTCAAATGACACATTCTGAACTCAAATGATGTACTCTGAATTGTACGTTTTGCTTCAGAGACGATCGCACAATGTTACACAAGCTCAATAAACGAACTTCATTCTTTTTAGGGGGAGAGGGGGTCTGACGTCAATGCGATTGCTGAACTTCTCACAGGTCTCACAATTATGATTAAACAGGTTTCAGCCAAAAATACAATGTATGTCAATCTAAAATATTTCAACGAACGTTCAGTTCTGACTAATACTCTTTTAATTAACGTCAAACGAAAATTCCCAACGAAGTATGGATCTTGGTCAACTCCAAGTGATCTCTGCGTATATCCTCACACAAAATATCATTCGTATCGTCGTTTTCGGAGTACCTGTTTGTCTCCCACGTTTTATTCCATGCTTCATTTTCAGACTCGTCCTCATCAATGTATACTTCACGTGGCATTGAAGCTGCGTTTGTTTGTACAATTATCATCAGAAGGAGGAAATCAAACACGACAATTAAGCACAGGACTGTGGTCAACATGGAAGGTATCAACCAAATCAACGTCTGGCACTGGCACTGGTACGACTCCATATTTGAGGTATGTAATTCGCCCAAAACTGACCAAGTACGGGCAGAGTTACGAGCTCGTAAGTCTCAAGTATGAGTGACGTCGGAACTCGTAATTTCCATATACGGGTGACGTCATACTCTTGCAGTTGGCCTAATTTTCGATGAGTACGCAGAGGACTCACGCTTGTCGTATTCCGCGAGTACGTGGCGAATATCTGAATTGATCGGTCATCCGAGCTGACTACGTGTCCCACGAAAAAATTTGTTGTTCTGATATCAAAGTAATGTTTCGGTAAAAATTTGAAGTTTGATGAATGACGATCGACATGTGAATGAGCGCGGTTTGTCTTGGAGCTACAGTGTGCATAAAATCACTGTCCACCACTTGAATGACGTGAGCAAAAGACGACTGCATCGGGTGCATTGGAACGATCACACCTTCAATAACATCTCAATAAAGTTGTTCTCCTATTGACCGCCCCGTTGTCTTTTGTATGATTCATAAAAGATTTGAGATGATTGTGAAATGGTGAGAACGGCATGTCACACTCTGACTATAGTGGCGACTTTCAAACAACTTGCCGGCATGAGATGTAACGCAGTCATTGATGATTGACTGCGATACCGAAAAGATGATTGTCGGTCAGAAGTGAAAGGAGATTCGTTTCTTTTTCCAATAAAGATTTTCAAAGGTGTAAAACTTTTTCAGCTTCGGCCTACCTATAAATCTGCGATGTCTAGGAAGGAATCCTCATTCGATCGTGAACCTAAAGCCGAAAAAGATGTCCCGTGTGAACCAGTACCATTGCACGGCGAAGCGGCAGCTATGCTTTCTCCGTGTTTGTTATGGCTAGAGTAGCAGCCTGATTGTGAACCTACCCAGTTGTTATTGCTCCGTAGTTTACCCAGAAAAGCAGCAGACAGCCGTGCAATGAAACAGAAACCCCTGACTTCGTTTTTCTGAACTTTATTTTTTCTTCTCATTGAGTGGCTAAATTGCGGACACATCGTTTTATACACATTGATACAATTTGATTACATTTACAAGTCAGTGAACACTATTTATAGATGCAACCATGACAACAATACGTTCTTATCAGCTGTCCACCACGTCGTCGTCTTTCTTGTAAATACGTTTTTTGATTTATTCTACACATATTCAATTCAACAATCTTATATTCAACTCTGTATTTAGTTTTAGTATTAAATAAGTACAATTCATTAAAAAGGGTTTCTATGTAGTACGGTACGTTTCATTTGTCTGAGAGTGCATGTAACATATGTGTAAGTGTGATATGCAGCGTACGTGTACGTTCATTCTGTATGAGTGACGTCACTCGTACTTGAGACTTGCGAGCTCGTAACTCTGCCCGTACTTGGTCAGTTTTGGGCCAATTACTTACATGCATATTTAGTTAGATAGTGAATTTGCCCGCCGTTTTTCTCGTGTGACACTGATGACACTGTTTATCGACACGTTTTCTAGTCTCTAGATGTAAATCTGATTTCGGAGCCGTACAACTCTAGAGTATAGATCCGTCTAGCTCTGAGAGTATCTGTGTATGGTGGTCGAATGGTTAGAGGTGCCGGGTCAGAATCCCCAAGGTACGGGTTGAAGCCTCTCCACTGCCGTTTGCGTCTGAATAGCTAAAATCCTTGATTTGAACGACAGCGTGTCTCAGTCAACCCACTATTATACAAATGGGCACCTGGTAGGACGTTTAGAAGACAGGCTTTACATTATGAGCCTAAAAGACTGCAGGGATTGTATGTTCCCCTGGGAAGTGATGTAATACAGAAGAACGATACACGTATCAGCAGGTTGTGTCAGGTATGATAACAGTTATTTTGTGGAACTAGATGGTAATAAATATGTACCCTATGACTTCTACGCAGCATTAATGAGACACAATGCAAAGAGTAGTGTGATTGGACAATCAATGATAACTTGACCTGTTACACAGTGAGATTACAGGGGCAATTGTTGATCAAGTGGATTTATTTTAGTATGCATACATAGGAATCGACATTTGGGTTTGGTTTGCTGCATATACGTTGGGTAGAGATGATCTCACTCTTCAAAAAACTATGATGCTGCCAATGTTGGTGGATTTAATTATGTATTTCACTTTTCGAACTTGTAAAGAAAAGTGAGTCTACTAGGTGGTATCCGTGGCGTTGAATATCAAGATCTCATTTCATCTGAAGCCATAGATAGCCTCTAAGAGATTCAAACCCACGGATAGCCTCTAGAATGAAGTAAACCGGGAATACAACATACGTACTTCCAAACATACGAAATCGCCTCTCTACCCTCATGCTACATATATTCATTGGATGGGTTGAGGTATAGGTGGATAAGGTGAGGATGATTGGGGGGAGGGGAGTACCGGTGTTAAATGTATGTGACATTAGTCAAAGCAGATCGCCAATACGTAAATCAGGGGTGATCATCGATTATCCTGATTGGGATAAAACAAACGTCTTGGAATACATGTATAGACATGCATCATACTAGTACGTTGGAAATATAGGGACGCGTAATTTTGCCTGAATTGAGGATTTATACCAGCGACGGATACAACTGTCGAATAAATGTTGCTACAAATAAGCGTAATCTTCACTATGTATACTCGCTTGCTGTTTTCTCTTTACACGTGTAGCATCATTGGTTAAACTATTCTATGTAGCTATAGCCACCCATGCAACATTGCACGCAAGAGTATGTGTCCCTATGGTTGGAAACCAATGTGTAGATAGTGCCTCTGTCATTCTGGAAAATGTTCAGTGTATGCGAAAGTCGAAGACCAAAATAATATCATATTTTAACCCCCCCCCCGGGGGGGGGTACTCCCGCTTATTGGGTATACGTATATGTGCCATCCTTTGGGGTGGTTTTTTTTGCCCTTTGGTGTAAAATGGGTACTGTATTTTTTTTAGAGATAAGGAGTCTCCACTTTACACAATTCTCGATTTTGTTTGGTCTAAATTGGGGACCTGGAAGGAACCACATAATAAATTCTTGACTAGTTAGGAATTTCACTCGGATTTCCCCCCAGCTAATTCACTGGTTGACATTTTCATATCAGTGATTAATAATATGTCTTTTGGTCTAAAATGGGGTCTTCTAAAAAATTGAATGGTCTAAAATGGGGTATTGGTTTTTGGTCAAAATGGGTCTACAATGAGGTCTCTGGTTGGCAACATTGGCAAAATTGGTCGCATGCACACTCCTACCAGACCTGGCCAGTGGTAGCCCCTCATGATTTTAGCGGAATAACACCCCCTGTAATGTGATTATCGTGGACCATTCCTACACCACGCATCGTCGTAAATACCAGCCTCGTGGAAGAGATAACAGCTCTGGTTTACGTATTACACCACGCACTATATACATGTAGTTGTCCTAGTTTGGTATAGCAATGGAATCATTTGCTTCGCTCGGTTTTTATATAATTCTAATATCAACCGTTTTCGTGATTGCAGTCATTGTAACGTTTTGCCGAGGGCAGCAGCGGCAACAGCGGCAAGACCATGATAACGACACTTCTAGTATTAGTTCTAGTGATGATGTTGGTATATCGGTTGAATTGGACAACGTAGATCATATGTATGAAGATATACGAACTGATCATTGGTCAGTGGACAAAGATCAAACTTGTCATTGATTCAATTTAAAAAGAAGCGTAAACATTATATTAACGAAGATTTTGTGACAAGATTAGTAACTTTAGTAAGTATCTAAGTTATACTTTGCTTTCCGTAGAATTACATCGATTTTTGTCAGGTTACAACCAGTTTCAGTGACCTGTTACAAGTCCACGAGTAAGATGTCATCCACATGACTGATCATGTTATTCGATTAACTTCCTGCAACTCCCGAGCTATCAAACCGTGTATTTTTTAACAGTATAGTCATCATTGTTTTGTTGTGAACTGACCGGGGCAAATCGCAGAAAATGACTGCCAAATGTCACGAAACTTACCAGGTCCAATGGTCTACCGATTAGGGTTCTGATTTGGTCGACATTGGCGTTGTAACAGATCGCGGAAATGAATTATATAGCCTAACAAAGAAATCTATTTTATTTTTTTCATAATGGATTGAAGTTGTGTAGTCATATCATGATCATATACTGTATTAGGGCCAAGCCTCACTGCTGCTGTTTGTTTCTGAATGGCTAAATGCATTGGGCAAGATTTGAACCACGATTGTGCCCTAATACACTCAGCTGTATAATAAGGGGCCGGGTATGATAGAGGTTGCAATGTGAATGATATAATCCTATGCGCTTCAGAGGCTGCAATGGATTGTATGCTCCCCAGTGAGTTGATGTCACATTTATAAATAAAGCGACTTGAGCACAGTTTGGGAAAGCGCAGTAAAAAACATTAATATACGGTGAAAATGAATGAAAAATCTTCGCATGTTTTTCTTATAGTTAACAAACGCATGGCGTCGTGGTATGCCCAACTTGGTATGATCATATTCATTATACTTGCACACCCACCAATACAGTGAGTCATGAACTTCAGGATGCTGATCTACATGTATACGAATCTACGGTCAATTGGCAGAGAACTCCGAACACAGATGACGATTGTCATAGTGACATTCGTAGAGATCATTTGCAGTTTGTTGATAGCAATCAAATGTAAAACAACTTAAACTATAATACGCCTTACGCACAAATTTCCCTGAAAATCAAACTTCGTCAAATCTTTAAAAATTAAAAGTTTTTCCTGGGCTTTTTTTGAAATAATAAGAGATATGTACCAAGAGCTCGAGGGGTATCTTGGAGTTGGTGACGTCACCGATGGATATGTGGAATGCCTATGGTGAAATGGCGAATACAGAGATACATTGACACTGAGAACATTAGCGATGCTAAGAGTAGTGAAATACAGAGAGACCATTTATATATATATATATCACTGGATTATTATTGATAAGAATTTACAATATATTATATCGACATGCATGAAGAAAGTTTTACTGGTACTACCTATGACAATGACAATTTTCATGGTTTACTGTGAACAAACAAAATAAGATCGAGCGTTTGATGGCACACTTGCAAAATGTGTGAAATGGTCTTTAATACTGAAACACTAAGGGGCATGGTAATTGAGCAACATTGACAGACAGTCTAACTAATTTAGTTTGAATCAATGTCAGAGTTTATCAAAAGGAAAACCTCTTATTACACAAAATCACGTTCTGACTTCACTTTGGCACTGACAATAACCAGTGTTTTTGTTAAGGGTGGTAAGCAGGTAAAATCTACCCGAGTTCCACAGTCATTTTACCAGGGTTCCCTAACAGTGCTATTGTTAAGGGTGGTAAGTAGAGAAAATTTACCTCATGCAGTTTACCGATTGTTCCCTACCAGTGTTTTGTTAAGGGTGGTAAGTAGGTAAGATTTACCTGAGTTCCCCATGTATTTTACCAGGATTCCCCTCCCCACAATTGTGGTACATGGTATGGAAAGCGTTGCACTTTTACCACATTGCTATCCTCTGTTACAAGTTTACCACGGTTACCAGACCTTAGGGAAAACACTGAACAAATACAATGACAGTATAAAACATAGAAAGCCCTTTAAGAAAATGTATAGGTTTGATAGTGGTGAAAACCTGATTCACTGTTGACAAACAGTCATTTGAATACATGTTGACCTTAACCTTGACCTTGATCTTTTGTAAACCCCCCCCCCTTAAAAGACTTATAACTTGCTGACTGTTCCTGATCGTTTGGATCCACAAACATTTTGAATTGACACTTAATACCACTTGGGGTTTTTTTTTCGCTGTATTGATTTGAGATTTATAATATATTGTAGATAGTCAATAGATCTTTTGTTCTACTGACAGACCATTCTTCAATCTGTAACACATATGGAGTAATGTAAACAAGGATTGGTCGACATAGAATACACGGTATGTCACGTGACACAAATATGAAAAGATATCATAGTATCTTGTCATAATTTTTATGGTTTGAATTTATAGCACATACAGGTCACAGGGTCAAAGATACGAAAATATCATAGACTTTGCTGGGATGCCATCATGGGTTATGTTTTACCGTTAATAGGTGCAATTCTATTGTGCATGTATATCTTTGTTGCAGTGGCCCTTATAGTAAGCAATATATGCTGTAATCAAAGCAGTCAACCAGTAACATCAGAAGTAGCTCGTAATTCCGAATCTGAAGACGGAGAGGGGGAATCAGACATCGGAACGTCGTTGTACAGAACGTGGCATGGGAGACAGATAGGTATGCGGAAATGGACGATATAAGTGACAAAGTTGGTGGTCAAATACGAAGGGAACATTTGGAACTAGCAAAGGTGCGGACATCATCGGATAGGTTATACTAATTTTACATAATGACGGTGACATCATAAATGTGTTACATTATCTACAAGTCGTATTATGTCTATTTGTCCTACCCATTAACCTGTACAGCTGTTGGCCTGACCATCGAAATAATAGCACTCAAGAATAACGAACTGACCAAGTCTGTAGTTGCTCTGTCGTTATGACATGGCATATGAACATTAACGGATTTGTACAAATGATTTGTGGACAATATCAATGACTTCACGATCAGGGAGAAATTCGACGAGATCATCTTAAACTTAATGAACCACGATGAAATGAAGACACTTTATTAGGTAGCATGTGTCTTGGGTACCATTTTTTTGAAAATTGAAGTGCTTAAAATCAACGTTTTCATTGCATAGCTCTGGGCCAGGGGTAGACCAGCACTGTCGGCTACACGGGTAGTCTATAGACTATCTATGGCTTAGACTTTGAACATCTTCATCGGAACCAGGGATGTCTCCAGATTCCAGCTAAGTACCCATGGTCTCCAGACTACATTTTTGAATGACACGACGACGCACCACTGAATCGTTGTCAACTACTTGTATGTTATATTACACGTTACCCGTTCAGGGTGAAATGGCTGAAGTGTTGAAACGTAAAATTATAATTTGTAGGGAAGATATGATTTACGTGTGTGTATACGTATATAGTCTACACCTGTATAAACCCGTGGTTTGCACCCCGGTTTTGCATGAATGCTTCTTTCACTATTAATATAGTCTTTTCAATATTAACGTGTTGATTGGCGTGTCGCCAAAACATAGACGTTGGAGTTCTATGGCCAATACAAAGGAGTACAGACATTTTGACGGACATCATCGCTATACGTAGAGTCTATAATGTCATCCTTACTTTGGTTAATACCAGTCATATTTACCAGTGCGCTATTGCTATTCTCCGTTATTGCTGCAATGTGTGTAGTCATACTGAAATCAAACCAGCCATTACTGTTGACGACGAACAGTTGTCTGAGACCGACACCTCAACGAACACTATTTGTGAGACAAACATATATGCGGAAATTGATGACCTTACTGACCCCAACGTTGGAGAAATACGAAGGGAACATTTGGAGATGGCGAAGTTACCGGGAACACCATAGCATATAGTAGTCCATGGTTACTTATCTGCATTTTCCTTGGATCTCGGGTGTCTTCAAAGATACGAAAATATTATAGACTTTGCTAGATGTCATTATGGCTTGTGTTTTTACAGTTAATAATTGCAATTTTATTGTATATCTGTATGCCAGTGGTAATCATATTATGCAATATATGCTATAATCAAAGCAGTCAACCAGTAACACCAGAAGTAGTTCGTAGTTTCGAATGTGAAGATGGAGAGGGGGAATCAGACATCGGAACGTCGTTGTACAGAACGTGGGAGACAGATAGGTATGCGGAAATGTACGATATATTAAGTGACATGAAATGTGTCTTGAAATAAGACCTTGTTTCAGGATAAAATATCGGTGATATTTTGGTGACGTGTTCCATATGGTAAATTAATTCGAGTAATTATACATGCAACTGGCGGCGCCTGGGACCATTTTTGCATATGACTGTCTGTATGTTTGGAGGTGGAGAACTTGTGATGACTCACTGGCAAGTAATCACCAAAATATAAACATTCCCTATATCTGGGTGTTTCACATGCAAATGCCGCATATTTGAATAATCCTGAATGACACGCAATCCAAGCAGCTGTTAGCAAGGGAATTTGTCTCATTTGGAGAGGTTTTTTCATTCTATGAAACAAACATACTGATTTTCAACTAATTTGTGTATCAAGTTACCATCCTACGACATTCACAAACAATTTGTACATGATACAAGACCTGTGTGTTTCTCGGAGCACAGAAAAAATGCTGAAAAACAAGACCCAGAAGCTAGTGCTCTGTACAGCAGTTTGAATTTCCCGCATTTGCATAGATTAGCCATAATCCTCTTTATATAGGGCAGTTCTGTCTTTAAAGAAGATTTTAAATGATGAGACAATAATAACGATATTTTACGGATTATAATTTTCCAAAGTGTAGGATAACACAGTTTCTGTTACTGGGGTATATCGACTTTTAAACGTTGTCGTTGGTGGGGCTAATATCCCAGCAACTGTGACTGTTTGATCTCACCGTCTTTTGTGAAATTCATTGGTATTTTCATGTGGGTTATACTTAATTCCATGGTATTTTTTATCGATCGCGCCTAGTACCACACAGTGACACAACGTGCCGGTACATGGTACGAAGACTCGTTTATCGGCTATGAGCTATGGGATTAGTTCAATGCTTTTACAAAGGTAAACTCTAGTGTGATAAATAAATAGTATACACAGTTCAAAAGTCAAGTCGATCAGGTAGGTGTATATGATCACACGCATATATACGATCGGGATGATAGCATGCAATTTGTACATTAAATTTATTTACACTTGTGACCAGAATCACCATGTATTAATATTGATGTTGATAAACATCTTGTATTGTAACAGTAAAACAGGGAATAAAAAAGAAATATTTTCTACAGGCTGCCCGTAGCTCCTAGAGACTCGGTCTAAATTCCAAATATCATATACAAAACATTGGAACGACGATGTACAGGCCAGGTATGTGGTGGAAATGGATAATATAAGTGACATATTAGGTGGTGAAATACGAGGGGAACATTTGGAAGGGTTCAAACACCATCGTCTATATTACACATAGCTTGGCAATAAATCAAGCAATTTCGATGGTGATACCGCATTATGTATTTTAATTAGTTTATCCGGACGCATTTATTTGAATAAATTCGTGTCAGTAAATATTTTGCGTTTGTTCGTTTTATCTATGAGATGAAACAATTTATATTGAGAAATTCATGTTTTATTCTTTAAAAAAACCTTGGTTGTTTGGACGGACTATTATATTGTCCTAATCAAAGTGTCAGTCTTAAAGTAAGCAAATATAATTATGCTATCTACAAACAACAAGAGAAAGATAAATAACGGCACACAACGCCAATCTACTTCAACATGACGTTTATATGTGCTTTAAAGACAGACGGCCATAAAGGTCATTAACTATCTTATAAGCTTACGTGGTAGCCTGTAAGGGACACCGTGACGGGGCGCCCTCAACTACAGCAGGCCGGTGAGGGACGACAGTTAATTAATTAATATCAATGCATGCCAGTGAGGGCAACATCACAATTTGGTGGCTACGAAATTACAAGGGAGGTACTCTTTAGCGAAATGTTGATGATCGGCATCAGCCAAATAGCACTAAAATGACCCTACTCTCAGCAACACAAATATCAATCTCACTCATGTAATACCCAAGAACTGACATCTGTAACTACTCCAGAGATAAACCATAGACCCTAAACAAAGGATACACCGAGTGTGGGCGCCACCAGAAAATTACCGGACACTTGCATCACTGACCAGTAACGAAGATGACGTTGTGAATCCATTCAGCAAAGACGGTTATACTGAATTAAATCGAAGAGACATGTCGTCAAATACCATGATGCTGGTATATAGACTCTGAGGTCGGTACAGGGTATTTCATTCTTTGACATCGGAGATCCTGATTCAAGTATTCGAGTTTGTACAAAGATCAGAGGTCATGATTCAAGTGTTCGAGTTTGTACAAAGATCAGATATTATGATTCAAGTATTCGAGTATGTACAGAGATCGGAGATCACGATGTGCACGTATTCGAGTTTGTACAAAGATCAGGCTAGCGTGTGTACTTTCAGATAACAATGTAAGACAAAAACCAGTGGTACACGTGTCTAGTACTGAATTCTGTGAGCTAATTAAACTTTCTCTGTTAGAACCCCAGCGTGTTTTTGTGTGTGCATAATGTAGTTTGGAAAGTGTAAGGCTCCATACCCGTACACTGACATGATACAGTGTAAATAATGATAATGCATATTCTAAAATATATTTTCCCTTTTCAATTCATGTCTCATATAAAGTTGTAGTATTGAATCGAATTTTTGTTCCATACAAAACTTGACAAAGGCTGAATTGTGCAGACGAAAATTTCAGGTAAAATTTTCAAGTTTGTGTTTGTAACAAAAGTTCAATTCAATACCATGGTTTATTTTAATACACACATGAATATTCATCTGAAGAAATGTGAAGTTGTATTCATCATATTATCATATCTGTAGTATAAACACTCCATTAAAATGCAATTTGGGTGAATACATATTTCGGAGCGGAAACTGGATTATACAGAACCGTCTGTTAATTGTTTTACAGAGCAACGCAACGACGTCATTTGTAATTACATCAGCAACAGCTGTGTACCGTTACTGCTGTAGCACAGATGCCACCCGGTGTGAGCCTCTGAAGGAGTTATGGTAACATTAATTCTATGCAAACGACCATTTGCAAATTGCTAGCCTCAGCTCTCGTGACACACGTATAGTCACTTATAGAAGAAATGTTGGTGTTGGTCTAATGTCATCGTCAGTATGTTGCTTGAATTGAGTTATGTACTTTTTGCTGTAACTTCCGTTGTATGCGATTCACCAAACTTTGACAAGGTAAGTCTTTCCGTAAATAGAATGATATGATCGTTGTAGTTAACGTTTATAATACTATTCTTCTACTACGTTTCATTCTTGTCTAATTGTGTGAGAGTTTATATTTAAGAACATTTTTCTTCCACTTGTACTGATCATTTCTATATACAATACACTGGAATGTAACTAATTCATAAGAATTTAAGATAAAGTATTTAAGGTACAAATTTACGGTAGATGGATGCAATATTTTCACTGTGTATCAATGACATTTTCACCTGTTATTACGTCGGATGTGTTATTTTTATTTGCGAGTGCAAAACTGTTCTCGATTATGTGGGATTTTAACTTTCTGAAATATTTGTCATTGAACACTGGTTATGATATTGTATCAATATTATTTATTGTTATTATTGGACTAAATGCTCCATTAGAATTTCAGGAGTTGTAGAACTTTTCAAAGTCATACGATTTCAAACACAATGCCATTATATTCCATTTCTTCTATGAAGGTTTTCAACAATGAAGAATTACATCACGTGGCAAAACGAGAAACAGGTATTTATCCGTGTTCACATTTGCTGAACAACTTATCATTATGGTTTTTCTATTCACAATTATTTTCATATGAAGATTATCTGCTAATTGACAAAGGGACCTATAAGTCATCATTATATTGTTCTGTTAAACTTACTTTTAAGCCATATTTGAATATTCAGATACTCGCTTTGCATATATTTGCATTTTATTGAAATATCATCTGTGTTTGTAGTTGTTTCCAGTGGCCGTCTAAACTATCAAATGTACAACCAGGATGTGACATGGAGTGAAGCAAAAGATTTGTGCATTTCTCATGGAGGGGTTCTAACCAAGATAAGCGACCAAGAAATCCAAAGCAATGTAGCAGAACATATTCAGAGTAATGTTCAAGATAGTGAGTTGATTCTGAGACTATCATCAGTTTACTATTGTTTAGATATTACAGTAAATGTCAGACTTTAGCTTTTACCTCCTATTCTCTTGGGTGTGTTTGCCTTCTATTGTCTTGGGTGTTTTTTACCTCCCATTGTCTTGGATGTTTTTACCTCCTAATGTCTTGGGTGTTTTTACTTCCGTGTTTGCAAACGTTATCATGACTTTGCTTCAATATATTTATATGTGGCTCTACTAGTCTTGTTGGCGACTTGAGTATTCCTATTAGACTTCTTGTAAATGTGAATGTGAATGTGGATGTGAATATGAATGTGAATGTGAATTTTGAAGAAACCACTCTCATAATGATCGGTATTAGCGCTTGTTAAATGTATTCAATAAACTTTGCTATATTGATAGGGAATTTCTGGTTTGACGCAAGTGATGCAACTGAGGAAGGTTTGTGGCGGGATTCAGGTGGAGTTTTACTTAATTATACAAACTGGAACAATGGTGAACCAGACGATACATCCTCAAATAACAACTGTGCACTATTGCTGTGAGTATAAGGTGAAAGTTTTCAATAATTTTTCAAAAGGTGAAGACTGGGATGCTCTCCTCTACGCATGTACACAATCACAAACACACACATTTAAACAAGAAAAGGCAAATTAAAGTAACTGTACTAAGCTAACATGAACATGTAAGATAATTAAGGTATATCAAACACAGACAAGAACAAAAGAAAAACCGTAAAGATTAAAAAAAAAATCTTTAGTTACAAAAACATGAAAAGAAAAATGTTTTTCCACGAGGCATTCATCTTCTTTTTCTAAAGGTCGTCTGCATATAGCTGGAGTGACGTTAACTGTGACGAAAAGCACCCTTTCATTTGTCAGTTTGGTAAGTATTCTGGTGATAGCAAAGAGACGTAGCAAGTGATGAAGCATGCAAAGATCAACTGCTTTATGGTGTTGTGGTTATTTTAATTTTGATATCATGTTATCAAAATGATATGGGGAGGAGGTGGGCGTTGGAGATGGGGGGGGGGGGTTTACTGTATTTAAGAAA
Source organism: Glandiceps talaboti (assembly GCF_964340395.1). Taxonomy (NCBI): domain Eukaryota; kingdom Metazoa; phylum Hemichordata; class Enteropneusta; family Spengelidae; genus Glandiceps; species Glandiceps talaboti. The sequence continues at coordinate 4,385,761 of NC_135562.1, forward strand.
ATAAACCCCAGATATCGTTTCAATATTTAAATGAAAATGCATGTAGATATTTCTCCGAAGGATATTGTTACAGTAGACATCTTTGTTAACATTTGCCCTAACTTGGCTTACAAGATAAATCAAGAGGATATTACAAAAGTTGAGATTAGAATTTACCTGAGTCAATATGTATCTCTACATTTACCTACGCTGCGACTAACACAAACGCTTAGAATATACGTTGAATATTTCGTTCACGACCTAAGAGGTCGAAACTGCACTCAAAACGGAAGAAATGACATCACTCTATCGAAAAGGTCGAAAACATTCCTTCGGGCCGATTTCTTCTATACCTCTTTCGGATAGAAATTTTGAAAAAAATGTTTCATAATCTCTTAAGATTATTCACTGATCAAAATATGATATTATATGACTATTAATAAGACTTCTGAAAACGATAAATTGCACTCGATTATGCCTTATCAATTTGGTTTGCCAGTCAGAATAGCCCTTGACAAAATGATTTTAAAAGAACAAAAAAAAAAACATTTTCCGATATTTTGTCTACTTCAGCTTCCTGGAATATGAAGTTTATACTGAAGGATACTTCCAGAGTCACTGTTAAACCAGACATTCCAGACATCACTGACGTCACGGTCGCATTTTGGATGAAAACAAATGTCAATAACCCCGGCTGTGTCTTTTCATATGCCATCGATGGATATTCCGTAACGGGGCGTACATTTGCTTTGTGCGATTACACGGATCTCCAGTTATTTATCGACGAATGGTGGACTTCACAGGCTGGCATCAATCTAAATGACGGCGAATGGCACTTTTTTGTCGCTACATGGTCTAATGCTGATGGAGGCACTCGTCTCTCCAAAGATAGCGATCTCCCTAGCGTAGCAACAGGTTTAAAAACAAACCATACGATACCAGGTGGTGGACTATTTTATCTCGGTCAGTTCCAGGATGGTTATAATACAGGCTTCAGTACTGAAAAAGCCTTTATTGGGGAGATAACATACTTCAATGTCTGGGATAAGGTACTCACCGAAGTGGAGATCACTGCCATGACAACCGAGTACCATGGTAACCATATAGGAAATATTGTTGTTTGGGTGATCGGTTCGTTCAGTGTAGTAGCAGACGTTGGTATTGAACAATCGGACTTGGCATGTAAGTACTAGTTTGTTTTTAGGTAAAGATTTAGTGCTTTCTATTCGATCATTCATTCGTTCATTCATTCTATATTAATTAATTAATTAATTAATTAATTAATTAATTCAGTTTTTCGTTTCTGCGTTGTTTCACTTGTTCTTTGATTCATCTATCCTTTCATTCATTCATTCATTCATCCATCCATCCATCCATTCATTCATTCATTCATTCGCTCGTTCGTTCGTTCGTTCATTCAGTCGTTCTATCTTAAGTTGGTTAACTCACCCCACCATTCACGATCTCATAATTCCGTTACTAATGATAATTACATGAAATATCATTGATACAAACATTTCTCTGACAAAGTCATATGTCCACGAGTGGTAGATCCCGTCCACTAGCAACTAAAAACAGATCTATCATTTGTTACGTCTATAATGTCTGATCTCGTCAAGAATTTATCACCCTCACCTTCAGTATAGTGTATTGCTAACTTACTTAAAGTTGGCCAAGAGTTGACCAGGCTTTGATATTTTAGTACTGTCAGAAGTGTGAACCTAAACATATCATATACTGCCCCTTTCATGCTAGTGTTCATGGACTATGTTTGATACAACCACACTGAACTCGTTTAGAAACTGCACATGCTACACTTTAAGATAGCAAAATTGAAATAAAGTTTTTTTTACGACATTTTGTCTGAATGACATAAACTAACGTGCCACTCTGTAGACAAAGATAACCTGTAGACATTCTGTATTTGATGTCAAATTCTGTATTTCATATCTGTATTTATTGTCTTTGTAGACATCATATACAGACATCACAGCATCGATACCTAGTTGCAGTACGTCTAAACAGGTTATATCATTGAATTCATTTCGACAAAATGTAGTAAGAAAAGGTTGTATCAGACAGATCCATAACGATGGCATGAAACGGGTTGTATATGTAATCAGATTATAACAATGTGATAAAAAGATCACTGTAAATACGGTAGTCGACCTCATTAATTGTGAGAATGTGCTAATTATTCGATTCAAGTTACAGAACGATAAATTTGCAGTTAAAATATAAAGCCCCAATATAACAGTTTAATGGTTGCTTTTATATCTTTGCTACCATGGTGATATATTTGTAATTGCAGGGTACAAACTATGTTCTAACAATCCTTGTTTAAATGGCGGTAATTGTACAGTAACATCTGATGGTTACGAGTGTTGCTGTCAATATGGCTACGGTGGCGAACATTGTGAAATGACCGTATCAACAACCCCTGAACCCACGTGTACAGGTAAGCTGAATTTCCGTTATTCGAAATTATAGGATTTACTCCCTGAGCACGTAACAGAAATAAAAAGTATTTGAATTCTTGGTCGACACCATGACTCCACAAGCATTAATATCGAAAAACTGCCATAAAAAAAACAATTTTATTTCTGCATGTTATGATCATTACATTACTGTTATAACAATTGGAAACGTAGCTTTAGATATTACTATTAAGTATCTGACGTCATAATAAATACTAAGATTGATACTGAACCTCCTGATGATACAATAGTCAGATATTGTACAATTTCCATTTTATAGGTATTGCCATGCGTTCACCTTTCGATGGAGTAAAGTTCGAATTCACGGGAAAGATGACTTCGTATGTCAAAATCCGCGGAGAAATACCACCCCTACATTCGTTTACAACATGTGTATGGGTGAAGCCAGCTGCTGTTAATCATGGTGATGTTTTTTCTTATGTCAATGAGCAAGATGAGAAAGAATTCGAGCTGAAAGATTACACAGGTCTGAATTTTCTCGTTCGAACTTCCAATATCGAAAATATTGGAACCATAAACAATGGTGTATGGACACACCTTTGCGTTACTTGGACTAACGGTGGTGGCGACTGTCATATTTTCAAAGACGGAAATGAGATCAAGAGTAAAACTGGAATAGAGAGTGGCACTACATTAGGAGGTGGGGGCGTTGTTCATATTGGTCTGAAACCTGACCCAGATTCAGTAAATGTCTGTATTGGTGAAATTGCTGATTTTGTGATGTGGAACAGAGTTATTGAAATCGAGGAAATTACAAATCTAGCTGGACGGTGTGGTGGCACAGCTGCTGCTGGGGTTATATGTGCCCTTCCATTGACATTGTACTCTGTCAACGATGTTGCTTTACGCAGAGAAGATATATGTGGTAGGAACATCTATTTCATTTGACGATTAGATGTAGAAATGTTAGTAAGATATTATACGTCGATATCTTTCCATTTAATTATAACTGGCTTACATGATAGATAGATAGATAGATAGATAGATAGATAGATAGATAGATAGATAGATAGATAGATAGATAGATAGATAGATAGATAGATAGATAGATAATGATATGAAGTGAAATGTATATTATAATTAAATTTCAAACAGTATAAAGGAATAAAAGAAATCATGTCCAATACGGACCTAGTTCCTGGGTCTATCATAAGTGATTAGTTTTTTCTTCTCCTTTGTATCAGGTCAACCATCTTGTTCGTCAGGATTAGATGAACTGGTCTTTAATTTCGACGGAACGGATTCATCGTATGTTTCTATTGATATGGAAGTTCCAGAATTGGGCAACATGACAATATGCCAATGGGTTCGTTTTCTTACGTCCGGGCCATCAGGTTTGTTTTGTTACCCTGATGTCAGCGTTAACAACACAAAAGGATTATGTTTGACAGTACAATCTGGTAGCAACGGCATTACCAACTTATTCATAAATGGCAGCAAAACGGGATTGACGATAGGTAACCTGTATGACAAAGATTGGCATCATATCTGCGTGTCTTGGGAATCGATCAATGGAACTTTAATAGCATATGACAAAGGAACCCAGAAGAGAAACACGAAGAAAATGGCTGGATATACCATTCCTGCTGGTGGAAAAATAATTCTTGGAAAAGAATACACCTTTAACGGTGAATTCAGTCGTTTCTTCAATGGGCAAATTTCGGGAACACATTTTTGGAATAATTTCCAAGGTAACAGAGCAATAAAGCATGGTATCAACTGCGATGGGTCTGAAATGGGAGATTACTTCCAAAGTCATGAAGCTAGTGGCTTCTATGGTTACGGCATTGACGTCACACCAGCCGATAGATGTGGTAAGTAATATTTGTCTTGTTGGTTCTTGAAATTAGAGAGACTGTTCACCAACTTCTCTGATTGAGTAATAGATTATGACTTTTTTTTCTTTCTGCCAATCAATTGCATTACAAAGATCTAAGATTCATCTACAGTACAGCAAGATTAATTAGTATATCACTTCGAGTTCAGAATATTTGGGCAATGCGATGACGAGTGAAGTAATATTCCCGAACTCTAAGGGGAGGTGTGGGGATAACAGTCTGTCTGTCTGTCTGTCTGTCTGTCTGTCTGTCTGTCTGTCTGTCTGTCTGTCTGTCTGTCTGTCTGTCTGTCTCTGTCGGTCTGTCTGTCTGTCTGTCTGTCTGTCTGTCTGTCTGTCTGTCTTCCTGCCTGCCTGCCTGCCTGTCTGTCTGTCTGTCTTTTTACCTCAGCCTATATTGCTCTCTACAGTTACATGTTTGTCTGTCTGTCTGTCTGTCTGTCTGTCTGTCTGTCTGTCTGTCTGTCTGTCTGTCTGTCTGTCTGTCTGTCTGTCTGTCCCGCTGACTTTGTTTGTGCAATCAAAACCTTAAAGAAACTTAAGCTTGATGTACTGAATCGTTTACATATACATTCAATAGTAAAATGGCTAGATCGCTTTTATTTAAATTAGGTCGCGATAATTCCCCCTTTATAAAATATATGTGTGAGAATGAGAATTAAAATTAAATGCTCAATGAACAGTTAATTGTTTCATTTGTAATCTTTGTATCCCATAAAGTTAAGACAACTGTGTGTTTTGTCTGAGAGTGAAAAGAACCATTGAAGGCTAATTGAATTTGAAAATTCATAATGGATAATTAACTAGTACGTTTTAGATTTAAAAGGTTAAACAATACTTTTTTCGGTGTGCCCAACTGCTGCTGATAAGAACTTTGCTTTCTTTTTTGATAGAAAATATGCTGCATTCCTGTACAAGTAACCCATGTCAGAATGGAGGAGTTTGCAAGGCATGGTGGGAAGCATACTACTGCACTTGCCAAAAGGGTTGGACTGGCATTCATTGTGAAATCAGTAAGTGAATGATTTAGATTTAGTTCACTCCTGTTCAGCTGAAATGTGTACCATTTATTACCAGATGCGGTATAGAATGATTTTCATTCAGTGAACAAATAAAATAGTAGCCACAACTATAATGACGCAGATGAATAGAATTAAAGTATTCATAACTGTCTTGGGTGAAAGTACAGTGTCTTAAAGATTTGGAGAAAGTAAGAAAGACAAACTAGACCTGTTAACCTTTTAGCAGAAGTTTACTGAAGATGTAACAGAAGACACCTCATACTCATGATAACCAAAGGAATGCCCCCTCGCAGGAAAATGCCTCTTAAAAGGCATTGTTTACAAAGCAACAGTCACCACTAACCAAGATCGCAAATCATGCATAGTGACACAGAATTCAAAAGGAAGAACCATAAGTCTTCATTTAAACTTGATCACAGGAAGAAAGACACTGCGCTCAGTAAATACATTTGGCACCTAAAAGACAGCAAAACCAATTACGATATGCACTGGTCAGTTCTCAAGAAGGCTTCCTCATACTCAAATGTTACCAAACGATGTCAACTATGTCTCTGGGAAAGATATTTTATCATAAACGCCGATAAATCAACCACCTTGAATAACAGATCTGAGCTAATTAGTAAATGCAGTAAATACTTAATAATACGTAACCTTTGTTTACATACAAGTTTGTGTACACACAGTCATCAATGAACATACCTAAGTACTGTACGTAAACTCAGACCACGTCAATAGTCTGAGACATAAAGCAGCATGTAAAGTCAACGACTGCAATATTACGTACGCCTGAAGATCCTTCTGGTGAAACGGTCTGTAGCGTAAATCCATAATGTAATATCATACTCGTCTTCTTTTATTTTATGTATATATATATATTTTGAAGTTTTTCTGGTAGTATAAGATGAATACCAAGGTAACAATTAAATACATTGCCAGGATTGGTTATTGTGTGAATATATTGCATGGATATAAAGGACAAACGTCAAGAAGAGATTTCTTCTCTTTCAAAGTAAACCTCATGATACTAGAATGTTTAGGATAACCCACATGTCTTTATAATGAGAACCCCTTGAACACGCCATCTTTTCCTCCAGACATCGATGACTGTGCAAAAGAACCATGCTATAATAATGGTACATGTGTCGACAAAATAGCAGCGTATAAATGCGAGTGCATGGCGGGATTTTCAGGACAAAGATGTGGCAATAGTAAGTATATCATATCATATATCTACATCTTGATATTAAAGCGGCATATAAACGTTTCACTCAAGTGAAGATATTTACATAAAACTTGTAATTCTAATATAATGTTAATGTTAATGTTGATGTATGCTTTTTTTTAACATTATAATTTGTTTTCGGGTATTGTTTGAATAGTCGACTGAGTAGTAGAGATTTCTTTAACTTTTATTAGTACGTATACTATATTACGTCATCGGATCGTTTATACGTACGTTAAATCCCAAGTTTGAGTTTAGTCAATTGCAAGTGATTAAGTATGCTTCAATAAGTCAAAGCATACTTTTAATATCCAGCAAATATCACATCCAAAAACATATGAACTCAGCTTGTTCCCCTGTAAGTATTCGTATGTAGAATATAAATAAGATTTTATGAAAGGTTTTCCGATATTTACGACAGCTTTATATAACGTGATTTGAGATTTTATCATACATTAATTAAAACCACATTTACAACCCGTAGTTCGAGCGTTTGATATACACAGAATGTGATTCGATTGTCAAAAAATACCTTGTAAATTTTAATGAATTATAATTGACGTTATATCTTAAACGACCGGTAGAGTAATAATTCAATTATAAATATTAAAACTTTGCACTGATATGACAATGTCAGTATTGAGTATGACTGCATATAACATATTTCTTTAAATTGTTGCTTTTATTGTCTCCACGTGTTTTCCTTATAAACTGCATTGCTTGTGTCTGTATCTCAGATATTAATGAATGTGCAAGTTCTCCGTGTATTAACGGCGTATGTGAAGACCAGGTCAATGGTTATAATTGTACGTGTACTCCAGGCTACGAGGGAATACTATGCGATACAGGTAATTATTTGCTATTATTCACAATATATTTCTTCGTTCAGCCAAGGAAAATACGAGTGACTGAAGTGGCCTTATCACTACGAGTCCTTAGACGAGTAGTGACAAACCCTTTAAAATAAGTATCGTGATTTTTCCGGTTGAATGAAGAAAGATATTGGGAATAATATAATTATACTTCCTCAAGCATAAGTCACGAAAAATGGAGAACAATAATATTCAAATTTGGGGCATCGCAGAACAATTGACGTAGACACGGATTGTCGTGACGTAGAACGACCAGGGGTATATAATCCATGGTTTCTATTTCGAAGACAGTATCTTGGCTTGTGCATAGTATAATATCTGTATTCATTTGGATATATAGGATATGAAAAGTATAATTTGAATCAATGTCGTGTACTATCTCATCAACTTTAATGCAGTGATATATATGGTGTCATTACTATGAAAGATGATATCACGAATGCAAATTATACACTGTGGAGACGACAAGGGTCAAAGGTCCTACCTTGAACTTTGACATGACCCTATGTTATAACAGTCTAGTCAAATTTGAAATGAATTAAACAACCGGGATTCTATATAGCCACTTGTGTTTTCTTGTTCTCGTCAAAGGCTTCAGTCATTCAATGATCATTTACAAAATTTGTTTTAACACCTGGATATATTTCTGCAAGTACAGCTTCAACTCATAATTATGTATGAAAAAGAAAATGGTGGGTTTGCCTCCTAAAATGTCTTGGCCCTTTGTCTGGAGAACCATCGCTAGACACCAGAACCCCAGCATCTAAGCCCCTAATTCCATTCTTATTTTCCCCTACTAGGCTTTGTGGATTATTTCTTTTAGATAAAACTGAGTGATATATTCAAACTTTTTACAGTATTATATATTCACAGTACTGTTTATATTTCATCGACATTTCAGATGTAAATGAGTGTAGCAGTAATCCATGTGGTAACGGTACATGCCAACAAGATGTGGTGAATGAATTCAGCTGTACATGTCATGCAGGATACACTGGAACACTTTGTCTTATTGGTCAGTGCATATAGTACTAGAAAAATCATCTTAAGTGTTGTGGAAACTAGTTTTTGATTTATGATACACCCGTAGAATCTGTCACTAAATACCTCATTATCGGGGTAATTTTGAACACATGGTTTCATCATTAATTGCCAATTTATCACTTTCGACTCATTTTCATATTGTAATGTATTTTTTATGAAAGTGTTTCACATTTTATTACAATACACATATTTCTGGATGATACTTTATTAAGCGTTTATAATCATCATATGTAATATATTGAGCCACTGATATTTTATACTGGTTTTGTAAATGTTATGATATAACTTATAACTGAGAGACCACCTCTAGAATATGACGTTTAGTTTGGGACACAGTATAGTACGATGTAGGTACGTTACAGATCGAAACGTGTTACATTTACATTTCAAATGTATTCGAAGGTGATGAGTCGTAGGATGAATAATGCATGTTCATAGTGAATAAATTAGACACATTTACAAGGTAATTTTTTGTTTTATTTATTTTGTTATTGAAATAAAATATCATTTCAGACATAAATGAGTGTGGAAGTGACCCCTGTCAGAATAATGCCACTTGTAATGACAATGTCAACTCCTACGTATGTGACTGTGTTCCTGGATTTCAAGGTCTCAATTGTGAAACTGGTAGGTAATCCATGCAAGTCTGAAGCTTGACAACGAACATAGTATTTACTGTTTATTTCTAAGGTTGGACTGTTTATAAATCTTGACCCAGTAGCCTCAGATTCAATGAGTAATAATCACCATACACGATGAACTAACGTTTCTGTGTATAGAAAATTCAGCAAACAAGAACAAACCATAAGTTACAAAGTTAAACTCATCTCTTGCGATTCTTATCTACTACACAGACATCAACGAATGTGAAGGTAACCCCTGCCAAAATAATGCAACATGTGAAAATGCTATCAACAAATTCATTTGTCATTGTCTACCAGGATTTAGTGGGGACCAATGTGAAATATGTAAGTATTAGTATAGGACCGTTATTATATGAGAATGAGTACTCAGATCAAAATGTGTGGTAGCGATAGAGATATCTTAGAAGCACAAACCCCTTCAATGTTTGTGATTGTTCTTTCTAATTGTTCTAAAGGCCCAATCAGCATACAAAAATGGATTTAAACGACGCTGATTATGCTAGATGACTTTGACCGTGTAACACCTTCACAGAGCTCATAGAGCGCCTATGAAACTGCCATTTTAGATAGTATTACAGATTGTTTATCTACTTATGTTGAACTACAGTATTATGAATATACAGACAAGAAATCTGCCACTGTAATTTTGAAAAAAAGTTATATTTTTTTCGTACTATATGTGAGAAAAATATTGGCTGAATAACACGGTGGGAATTATCGAAACACTGACCTGGGATTGAATAATAGTCCAGTCGTCGATGACTGTTAAATCTTCATGGTTGCTCTCTCTAATTGTCTTAACAGTCGTCGATGAATGTGAAAGTGAACCCTGTCTTAACAATGCTACCTGCAACGATGCCATCAACGAGTACAGCTGTGACTGTGTTTTAGGATTTACAGGGACCTACTGTGAAACAAGTAATTTATTTATTTATGAATATTACTATTTGTACACACCCTATCATTGTGTGACAATATCATGACTAGAAATATTCATTTATGATTATGAGGTTTGTGTTTTGCAAAAAAACATATAATCATTCCTCATCCAAGAATTTGTAAAAGTTGGTTAAGATTATATGTACCATTTAAGCGGTTAGCTAATAATTCTAATTTTGTCTTAAGTGTGATTTCGGATCTCAGAAAAGGCCTACCTCTAATCTGAAAGATAGTAGAAAGTATAATTGAGAATTGTATTTAAAAGATATTTGTTTTTGTTATTTAATTTTAATTTTAAAAGTAATACATTTCTCAAAAGCCCAGATGACATTTTATGTCACCAAAATTGGTCTTGGTGCAGACAGACAATGCAATGCTGAAAACATTATTTAACTTTAAATCAGGGTCATAAAGGCCTAGTATCTTAAATATATATGCTTTGGGTCATTTTCACAAAATGGCATGTTTGTAGTTAGGCCCTTATATGGTGTTAACTTCTTCGCTTATGGTAAAGGTAGTCAGGTAGAGACAATATCGTGCTTTAGGTGATATGTATCGGCAGATTAATGATTTTCCATGTACTTCTGTGTTAAACCTAAACTTTTATTCCACTAAATCTGAATCACTCATAAGATGGGTAAATGTATCTAATGTTATATCAACTTTTACATATTATAATTTGCATCATGCCCGTTGAAACATATTTAATCCAGTTGTCATCTATCATAAATTTCAGATATCGCAGAGTGTGCTAGCAATCCGTGTCGACATGGTGGTACATGCTATGACCGTGTCAATTCATTTTTCTGTGATTGCATTCCTGGATATGAAGGCATCTTCTGTGAAACTGGTAGATGAATATCACGTTTACGTTTGAAGAAACACTGACACATACACATACACACGCAGGCAGACAGACGTCAGACAGAGAGAGAGAGAGAGAGAGAGAGAGAGAGAGAGAGAGAGAGAGAGAGAGAGAGAGAGAGAGAGAGAGAGAGAGAGAGAGAGAGAGAGACACACACACACAGTCAGACATACATACAGACAGACAGACAGACAGACACAAACACACACACACACACACACACACACGTGCACACCTACACTTTAAGACGTTAAAAATGAATTGACAGATTAAATAATCATCCATTTTAAAATCTTATTTTCACTATTGGGTTTTGAAAGAGGTCTCGAAAAAATCAAAGACATTCTTTTTGCATACTATTCTTAAATATGTGTTGTTAAAGTCTTCGTGTACTTCAAAGAAGTGTGGTAAATATTACTAAGTCAGATAAATGTTTATTTTAACGTGTCTTTCAGTTGGCGATCCCTCTGTCATATTAGATTATTATCTATCAGTGGGCGTCGGCAATATATTGATCAATGGAGATATATCTGACGGCGTTACGTTGGTGCATGATTTAGCTTTCATCTGTAACACGGCTGAATACCAAGTATGTAATTTATGTTGTCAAGAAAGAAAGAATTATTAATATGTGGAATACATTTTCATTTATGCATCGTTAAACATGACATAGACTGAAGTGTAACTGTAATTGATGATAAATACAAAGTACAGAGACTGAGTCTAAAATAACCATTGTTATATGGGTTGTACAGAGCCAGAAGATTAACGTTTATGAACCCTGAAATGCGATATTCATATAACATAGCTGTGATACAGTAAGGATTAATGTTGAATGAATTGATTAACTTAATTAATGTTAGTTTCCTAAGAGTAAGAAGTTTCGTATATTTTATCTTACCAGGCTGCAACTGACCCTGGGGTCCGAATGGAGGTAAGTGAATGACATGTAATGTTTGATAGTCTGTATTTGCAGGTATTTGTCTAGTTGATGTTTCAAGGTTTACAATCATATACACGAAGGAATTATGATAAGAATAGGAAAATATCACTAAAGTTTGTTAAGATACTGTTCATCAAGACCACACTAGGCACACAACCGTGTAGTAGCAGTGTACAAAATACATCCAGCACAACAAATTCAGTGGGCTCTTCCCGGTGGCTAATGTGTTTTGTGTTATTTTTAATCGCAATTTTAAAAGAAATTGAGTACTTTATGTTTAATATAGTTAAACTAACCCAACCTCTAATGATATTTATACCTGGTTTTGTTTCAGATCAGGGAGGTTTTGGTGGTAGCCATGGATACCATGTCGTCATCCGCGGGATCCGGCGAAGACGTCAACGGTCTCTCGGGAGCATTTAACGCAATTACGAAAGAACCGAGTGAAATAAGTTCTACTGGACAGGTCGTTTTTTTTTATCATTACTAACGCTACCTCAAAAAATGACTTTAAATAGAATTTAGCTAACGTTTAGGATTTTTTCAATTTTGAATAGAAGCACATTTAAATCAGGACAAAGCGCAAATGAATATAGATTTATAAAGCGTTTAATTCCACAACACTGTCCTTTGCAACTTTGTTCTTTTACCCTGGATAGTTAGATCACATCATGTTCTCTGTTAAACAACCGTGTCATCAGTTCCGTTTTGGAACAATCCAGGCTTGAGGCCTCGGACGAATGTCAGTTAATTAGTAAAGAGTTCCATAGTTTGGGGGCAACATATGAGAATGCATTACCTCCAGTGATAACTTGCAATTATTTGTCATTTTTTATTTAAGTGGCCATATGGATGAGGATTGGGGTATTTATTTTAGATTTCTAATTTATAAAACTATTTCATACTTAAGAAATCAACGTGACACAAAATAGACCCAGTCTGTGTTTGTAACTCAATACCTTACCAAAAAGCTAAAATATGCGTAAACAGTTTGTTATTGTACGTACAAATGTATTAATCTTATTGTTTTATCAACACAGACTTGCATACTAGTATGTTGTTTCACATTGATATTTCAAGTAGGAAGCCATTGTTTCATGAATTAAAATCCAAAATAAATACCAATCCTCATCCATATGGTCACTTCAAAAGCAGGTACTTGTTTAAAGAACGTTGAGTGCAACTGGGTGTATGTATATGGCTGAAGGAGATCACAAATATACCCAACAATGTTGTTTGCTTTAAAACTGTAGTGGAAAACATCTATAATATATTATGATATCCGTATGGATTGTTTACAGTTGAAAGCGGCAGATGGCATGTTATCACTTTCGTCTACATTGAAGAGTTTACCAAATGAAACGATGAGTGGCACACTGAATTCAGCAACAGGTAATTTAATTGTATTCTCGTTAACAAGGGTACTGACTTCTTGGTCTAAAGCTTGAACGTGGTATTTATAAATCAGCAATGAAGTTATTGAATTCAGTCAGTATTGTGTATTACTAGGCAGCTTACCAGTCCATTCTCAACATCCCCACTTAATTTTAGTCATTGTGTATGATTACGTTGGCGATTGCATCCAGGAGATGAACATGTTTGCCACATATACCTCCGATCATATTGTAGTGTAAAATGGCTTCCTGTACACAATAGAAGCGATTTTTCAATAGCATCTATGAATGAATCTGTCCTGCTTGCAACCAGCTACTGTAAAACCATATATACCAATACTAACAGCAATGAAATAAATTCGCTTCATAATATAAGATTACAAAGTTTCTTGTGCTTTTTAACAGAAATTCTATCATGTGGTAGTAATGTCCTGTCTGTATCTATGTATGACGTCAAGCCAGTAGCTAAACCAAAACGGAAAGTATCTCTTGGTGATGAAAAATCAAAGGTACGTATATTAATTTTATCAAGTTATATATGTTATATATAAAATGGTTTATTTTCTTGACAATAACATATGATCATGTGTAAACAATGACAGAGAACTTAGAGTGTAGTTCTTATGTTATGCCATAGCTTCTATACGCTTCCTCATTTGCTTTCAGTGCCCATATCGTATCCAGTCAGGCTACCTAAAATCAAGTCAGGTTAATAATAGGCGAAATTCAACGTATCGCTAAGACTGCGTAAGCCAATACAATTTCAATGTGTTTTTTTATTCCACTGGTAGAATTCTGCTGTTACCAAAACTATCGCCGCAACACTCAATGCAGCTTCCGATGCAGTTTTGAATAAAACAAGCAATGATGGCGAACCCGTTTCTATAGCGTCGGATGCATTTGATCTCCAGTTACAAAAATCGAATCCTGCTGATATGCCATCAACGTTGGGAGGTAATGGTGCTGGTAGTTTTCAGTTACCTAAAGGTGAACTATTTGGGGATTCGACTGATCCGGTTTCAACACAGGTGAGGTTTTGTGCTAAGCTAAAAACATCAAAGGTGAAAGAGTGGTAGCTTACAATAGATATACATGTACATGGATTAGCGCCAAAAGGGTCTGTATTGACACAGGCCCCTGTGACCCACCCAAAGTCAAATCTAAATAATTGTTTTCCCTATAATTTGACTTTTTTGGTGATTTCGGGGAAGAAACAACAAACTCTCAGAAAACGTCATCTGGGCGTTTGATATTATGTAAAGAAAACTACGCCCTATCACAGCTTTCAGACAGATGATTGTAAATATACCTATATAAATGTCCATATAAATCATTTTTTCATGACCTTAATACCTTAATGCCATGACGTTTAATGTGAATATCATGACGTTTAACGTGAATATCATGATGTTTAACGTGAATATCATGACGTTTAACGTAATCAATGTGACGTTTATCGCCTAGCATTGTTACCACATTTATTCATTCTAATAGTTGACGTCATTTAAAGGAAATCCTTTAAAGTGGGCCGGTGGTTCATCTACAATCACTGGTGACGTCATGTCATTATCCCTGAAGAAAGATGACGGGAACGAACTCGAAGGTATGTTGTAAGCTCAGTATAAACACCCTGTTGGCAGCGATTAGTCTAAACTACACCGTGTCAGAGCTCCTTCACCATCCCTAGCCTGCCATTCCCAGAGAAGGCCAATGAGGTGGGAATGACACGACGTGTCTTTAAATTCTAGCAATGGCTAGACTTCAGAGGTATATAGAAAGACGTCCAATCAAGGAGAGCTATGGAGTTCACAAACTTATTTTGATACTGTTGGAATGTAATACTGTTGGAATGTAATTATTGTTTTCTCTTCTGGCAGTGTCTGGTTTGAATGATGGAGTCGTTATAGTTATACCAAACACAGAGACTGATCTCCCAGATCCTTACTTTGTGTCTGTGGTGGAGGAAAATGGTACCGAGATCTTTTCGTGGGATTTAATAGTGAGTGTACAATTGCGTAATTTGCGTCACAAATAAACGTACTTTTAAAGTTTTATTCCGATTATTGTGGCCATCAGTTCCATAGCTAGTGAACGCTAGTCTTTTATATGACAGCAACATTTATACAATGTGTAGACACTCACGTTATATATATATATATATATATATAGTTTTGGTAGTACTGGAACTCTTTCTTGGGTGTAACTCGGAGTTTCACGCATATTGCGATCATCAGACAGTGTCTGATGATCGCAATATGCGTGAAACTCCGAGTTACACCCAAGAAAGAGTTCCAGTACTACCAAAACTATTACGCTCTGCCACTGCGGTATAGAGCACTGTCTTAGCAGATTGATACTCACCGAGTTATATATATATATATATATATATATATATATATATATATATATATATATATATATATATATATATATATATATATATACATACAAATGAAAGAAGACGAGTCTGATATTACATAGTGGAATTACACTACGGACCGTTTCACCCGAAGGATCGTCAGGTGTAATAGTGTGGTTTAATAGTATTGGTTAGTTATACATCCTGCTTTAAGTACATAACTTATGTGTATTCACTGACGGCTGTGTGTACACAAAAAGATTGACAACAAAGGTTACGTATTATTAAGTAAGAACTTGTTAGCGTGCCGGCATTTACTGATTAATTCAGTTCTGCTGTTCAAGTTCGTTGATTTGTCGGCAGTTATAATAAAATATTTTTCCCAGAGGCATAGTTGACATCGTTTGGTAACGTTAGAGTATGAGGAAGCCTGCTTGAGAACTGACCAGTGTACGTCGTAATTAATGTTGTTGTCTTTTAGGTGCCAAATGTATTTACTGAGTGCAGTGTCTTTCTTCTTGTGATCAAGTTTAAATGAAGACTTGTGGTTGTTAAACCTGCTTTTGAATTCTGTGTCACTAACGCCTATGTATGATTTGTGATCTTGGTTAGTGGTGACTGTTGCTTTGTAAACAACGCTTTTCATGAGGCATTTTCCTGCGAGAGGGCACTCCTTTGGTTTTCTGCAGTTACAGGTATTTTGTTGTGTTTGCTTGGCTTTTGAAAGTATGGCTTTATTATGACCGCTGATTAATTTACCCATGTTGTCCATGCAACTATAGCTCACTTTAGTATTATTACGGTTGAAGATTTTATGCAGTACACTGGATATGGGGAAATGCTTGTCGATGAGGTTGAGAAATTTTCTACCGATGTTTGTTGAAACGTGTTTACTGTAAGGTGGGTTAAACCAAGTTATATTACGGCTGCGATTCCGCTTGCGTTGAGTGTGTCTTGTTTGGTCAAATTTGAGGGTGTGATTATATCCTGCTTCATTGAGTGCATCTTGGTAGGATGATGTAGTGGCGTCGAATAGTTGTTCATCACTGGAAATGTTGGATAGTCGTTGGTTTACCGAGCTGGGTATGGTCTTAATTATGGTTTTAGGATGGTTTGATTTCCTGTTGACGTAGTGGGTGGTGTTATTTGGTTTTGTGTACGGTCGGTATGACTCGTCACGCAAGTTGAAAGTGACATCAAGGAAGTTGACAATTTTGATACCTTGGTCGGTGGTGATTCTAAGGCCGAGTTTCTTAAATTCTGAAGTTAGCTGCTTGGCTACTTTGTTGGCTTTCGATGGTGAATGGTTACGGAGTACAGCTAGGCCATCATCCCTATACAGGATTATACAGGGATGATGGCCTAGCTGTACTCCGTAACCATTCACCATCGAAAGCCAACAAAGTAGCCAAGCAGCTAACTTCAGAATTTAAGAAACTCGGCCTTAGAATCACCACCGACCAAGGTATCAAAATTGTCAACTTCCTTGATGTCACTTTCAACTTGCGTGACGAGTCATACCGACCGTACACAAAACCAAATAACACCACCCACTACGTCAACAGGAAATCAAACCATCCTAAAACCATAATTAAGACCATACCCAGCTCGGTAAACCAACGACTATCCAACATTTCCAGTGATGAACAACTATTCGACGCCACTACATCATCCTACCAAGATGCACTCAATGAAGCAGGATATAATCACACCCTCAAATTTGACCAAACAAGACACACTCAACGCAAGCGGAATCGCAGCCGTAATATAACTTGGTTTAACCCACCTTACAGTAAACACGTTTCAACAAACATCGGTAGAAAATTTCTCAACCTCATCGACAAGCATTTCCCCATATCCAGTGTACTGCATAAAATCTTCAACCGTAATAATACTAAAGTGAGCTATAGTTGCATGGACAACATGGGTAAATTAATCAGCGGTCATAATAAAGCCATACTTTCAAAAGCCAAGCAAACACAACAAAATACCTGTAACTGCAGAAAACCAAAGGAGTGCCCTCTCGCAGGAAAATGCCTCATGAAAAGCGTTGTTTACAAAGCAACAGTCACCACTAACCAAGATCACAAATCATACATAGGCGTTAGTGACACAGAATTCAAAAGCAGGTTTAACAACCACAAGTCTTCATTTAAACTTGATCACAAGAAGAAAGACACTGCACTCAGTAAATACATTTGGCACCTAAAAGACAACAACATTAATTACGACGTACACTGGTCAGTTCTCAAGCAGGCTTCCTCATACTCTAACGTTACCAAACGATGTCAACTATGCCTCTGGGAAAAATATTTTATTATAACTGCCGACAAATCAACGAACTTGAACAGCAGAACTGAATTAATCAGTAAATGCCGGCACGCTAACAAGTTCTTACTTAATAATACGTAACCTTTGTTGTCAATCTTTTTGTGTACACACAGCCGTCAGTGAATACACATAAGTTATGTACTTAAAGCAGGATGTATAACTAACCAATACTATTAAACCACACTATTACACCTGACGATCCTTCGGGTGAAACGGTCCGTAGTGTAATTCCACTATGTAATATCAGACTCGTCTTCTTTCATTTGTATGTATGATAGCTCTCCAAGGTGATTGAGCACTCTACTTGGCGAAAGAAGAATGAAATTATATGTATATATATATATATATATATATATATATATGTACAATTGAGGTTAAGGCTACATTATTTAGAACTTTTTGTTCGAATATGTACTGCTCACAGCTGTGGTCATTGTACAACAAGAAATGCATTAACAACCTTAGAGTTGGTTATAACAATGCGTTTCGCATTCTGATGGGTTACTCACGTGACTGCAGTGCCAGTTGTATGTTTGTGCAGCACACAGTCCCCACTTTTGCGGCTCTAAGACGTAAATTGATGTACAACTTTTTTAAACGTATCGAAAACAGTCAAAATAGTTTAATTGCAGCAGTGCTAAATTCCGATACAATCCTCTATTCGGGGATTCATAAACTGTATAGAGAGTTGTTGTATTTTTAAATGCTTTTATTTGTCCATGTGTGTATTTGTCAGATTGTCTTTTTAAAGTCTTGCTTGTTTTAAATTGCCGGTTTTTAAAGTATAGTTTTTATCTATGGGATGTTTTTGAGCGTGTTTGCGTTCTTTTTCTTTCCCGAAATAAAGTTTAATAATAATAATAATAATAATAATAATAATATATATATATATATATATATATATATATATATATATATATATATATATATATATATATATATATATATATTGTTTGGTATACCTTTCCCGTTCGTTGATACCGATATCCGAAGACAGGGTGGTTTGATTTCATTGGAAACACTATGATATTCTCATTTGAAGATGGAAGAAATGTCATAATTTCTGTATTTGTTTTAAGTTTCAGAGTTTGTTTGTTTGTTTGTGTTTGTGTTTGTGTTTGTTTGTTTGTTTGTGTGTGTGTGTGTGTGTGTGTGTGTGTGTGTGTGTGTGTGTGTGTGTGTGCAACTTCAAATATATACTTGTCCGTTCCATTGTATGCACGCCTTAATACCAAGTTTCTGTCAAATTACGACTATATAACTACAATGAAAAATATATGTTATGGTATTGTCTTTCACAGGTTGCAGACGTCAACACATCAATTCGCATCGATATTGTTTCACTTCTTGACGATGGAGATCAAAATTATACCTTCACCATTTATAATGTCAGCATATCTCATGAAAACCTGACCTTAAACATCACATTGGAACCTGTACCGATTTCAAATTTCACTTTCTTTGTACCTGATGAAGACGTGACGATTCCAGGTGTATACGTGGTGTCCATTAATGAGGTTGGTCCAGGTAATAAACACGTGGATGTTTATTGAAATGAGGTACTCTCTGGTTTGTTAGAATGGTACAAACTTGGTATAAGCCAATACTGATCAACAAATATTTACTTGCTAAGTCTAATTGTTGTAGTCTTGTATATGAACTTAAAACTTATCATGTGGGAAATACATTATAAATAATAATAAATAAGATAAATAATTAGTATGGGCCATATCTTATGGCATGACCATCGGATGAAAACAAAACCTTCGCGTTGCCTAGATCTTATTTGAAACGACATTTATCTAATAATACAATTTCATTTGTCAGTCGGTTATTCTCAACCACATACAAAGTTGAGCGTTGAATACACTCTATTTTAATCACTGACCCCAATAAGTTAGACTTACATTTTCGACAACATCTTACATAAATAGCATAAAACTACTTTGCTCTTCGGAATTAAATTTATACATTATTCTTTGGTTAACATCATGCTATGTGTGTATTACTTCCTATATTCCTCTAAAGTAATTGTCTCTGCTTTAGATTTCGTTAACTTCACTGTTGAGATGTCTACATTTACATGTCGTTACATGGATGAAGAAAATGATGAATGGACATCAAAAGGATGTAAGGTATGTAATAACGGTATAGTCTAAGTCTATAGAAATCTGTGATCCTTCTCGGCAATTGAAGTTTTCTCGCTAATTGACCAAGTTAGCAGACTTCTTAAATGTTTATAATGATAATATTTATGAGATATGAGTATTATAAAACGATTCCTGTTACGTCTTTCTACTTTTAGAAACAGTGTGGAATAACATAGACCAACTTTGTGTTTGTAACTCAGTTTGATTACTAGAGTTTACTTGTGGTCCAATGGCATTACGTGTGGTTACCCAGTCTCTTCACAAATCTCTCCATATACATAAAATTGCAAACTTTTTACATACTGCTTTAGTCTTTATATGCAATAACTTGCAAGCAGGGACAGATAAATAGCGATTTCTCATCCATATTGAAATCTTTTATAAGTTTGCCATTAGACAAAACTTTAACTTGATGTTACCGTTGGACTGGTTTTAGGTGTTGCCCGTGTCTGACATGACAGCAGTACATTGTCGATGTACACATCTTAGTACGTTTGGTAGTGGATTTAAGATGATTCCACCGAACCCCATCGATTTCAGTACAGTCTTTGCTAAGTTTAAAGATTTGGATGAAAATGCCAGTGTTTTCTCCACCGTTATAACCATGTTTGGACTTTATTTGGTTGTTGTCATCTGGGCAAGACATGCTGATAAGAAAGATGAGAATGAGGTGAGCTGACTGGTTGGTTTATCTCAGCAAAAATATCCCTGGTTTATTGATTGATTCATGGATTATTCAAAATATGCATATATTTATCAGAGGAGATTATCAATCAATCAATTCAATGGTTAATTGAACAGTTGGTTATAATTGATCATTAAATTCATAAATGGATTGCTTGATTGATTGCTTGATTGCGTGCTTGCTTGCTTCCTTCCAATAGTCATTGATAGTAAGGCTGTGATTTGAATTCTTCAGAGTGCAATAAACGCGTCAGCTTTGAAAACATCGAATATATATTCCGAGTTTGATATAAATTAGTAATAGACATGCTGTCTTCCTATAACATTTTTCGTGTTTTGGCATGTATTTCACTATGTGTTGACAAATGACGGCTTTGTGATTGCTATGTAAAATTTTATCTGTCTGTCTGTCTGTCTGTCTGTCTGTCTGTCTGTCTGTCTGCATGTATGTATGTATGTATGTATGTATGTATGTATGTATGTATGTATGTATGTATGTATGTATGTCTGTCTGTCTGTCTGTCTGTCTGGCTGTCTGTCTGTCTGTCTGTCGTTTATAAAACATAATTATATAATGATACCTTACAAATTACGTACCCAATGCTTTCTCGATTTGCATGTTCAAAACTTTTGAATGTTTAACCCATTATTTGCCTATAGGGTCTGATGCCATTGGTAGATAATAATGAATACGACGAGTACTTATATAAAGTAATGGTACACACTGACGTCAGACGTGAAGCACAGACTAAATCGAACGTCTTCATTAATGTGATTGGTGACAAGCATAGAGCTGAGAACAGGCAACTGAAATATGCTGATATGAAGGTACTGAAAATATGACTTATATTTTTGTTCTGATCACATGAATCTCTAAATAACGGCTGTATCTATATACTTATGATTACATCACACATATATTTTGCCAGAGTTTCCGTAGAGGTGGTGTCGTCAAATTCGTCATGGCTGTACCAGAGAGCCTTGGTACTATTCAAGGTATTAAAATCTGGCATGATAACAGCGGAAAGGACAAGAGCGCCTCCTGGTGTCTAGCAAAGATATTGATTGAAGATATTCAAAGTAATAAGAAGTAAGTATATAGCAATAATTCATGCGTGTCTCATTTCAAACATTCCTTAAAGAAATTCTTAGTGTTTGCAAAGAGTCTGTACAATGTCAGACAACTGTTGTATAACAGAGTAGCAACAAAAAGGTCAATTTGTTTTCCACGATGTGTCACAAAGTCATTTATAGGTATTTGTTAATGTTAACTACAATACCAAATGCTAATAATAGAGTGCACATAACTCTGGTTATGGAGGTTTGATATAGTTATGATCCCCAATAAAGCAAAACAAATTCACATCACAAAGGACGGGGTTGCCAAGCACATAGAATCATCGTACCATGCTCATTTACATTCAAATGGATCAAGTGTTACTATCTGCAATAAAGCTATTCTTATCGGGGAAGGTAACACGTAAAATACTCTAGAGGGTCCATAAATAAAATTTCCCTCTAAATGGAAACTATTTTTTTTTGTATATTTCATCCCCTAGTTACTTCTTCACATGCAATCGATGGCTGGCGGTTGACAAAGATGATAACAAGATAGAACGCTTTCTTAAAGCTTCTCCCAATGAAAAAATTGGCAGCGCTAAGGGGGCTTTTGTAAGTAAAGCTAATCAAGATCTCCTTGATGGCCATATCTGGTTTTCTGTTGTTGGACGTCCAGCAAGTAGTCATTTCACGAGGGTTCAACGAGCTTCGTGCTGTTTGTCACTGATATTTACTTCAATGATTGCTAACGCCATGTGGTACAAGACCGAAGAGACAAACGAGGATGATTTTGTAATTCGTATAGGTAGGTAAGCTTTTAAAATAAAGTTAGACTATATGAGATGAGAGGAGAGAGCCCAGACAAGACAAGACAAGGCAAGGCAAGACAAAACAAGATAAGATTGTGAAGGAAATTCAATGATTTTAAAGGACCATCTTTCATCGAAATTATATCAATGGTCATTAGTATCACGAACGCTCTGATAATTCTTAGGCCATTCAATGTTATGTATTATGCAATGGTGCACATTGCATAAACATATTTTACGAAATTACCATTATACAAGGAAAGTCATATTTAAAATAGAACATTGTTTGATTACTATGCTGATGTATGTGTAATCTGTTTGCAATCTTCTGTTCTTTACTGATCACGTTTTCAACATCTTTCCTGTAGGCCCAATATCTATCAGCTGGCATCAGATGTACGTAGGTATTATGAGTAGCATGGTAGTATTTCCTGTTAACCTGATCATAGTACAACTATTTCGTAAAAGTCGACCGACGAATGTCAAGTTTGACTTCAAACGTAAGAAGAAGAAAAAGAAGAAGAAAGTAAAGAAAAACAAAGTTAAACGTAAACTGATTCAGAATAAGAAATCCGATGGTATTGATACTCTTAGTCACATGTCCACAATAATTGCAGGTACAGAGCCAGAATGGGACCCTGTTGGTGGCGCCTTACACACTAATAAATTGGCAGAGGACAACGCAAACTACCTTCGATTAGCCGGAACTATAAAGACAATAAGCAGCAAAGAGAATCAATTTAACTTTGATAAAGCTCTCGGTCCCTCGATGTGGAGTAAGGATGACCTGTCTTTAAAGAAGAAAGGAAACGGAATGACTATTAGGGAACCTCCTACATTAGCGATCAACGGAAATCACATGGAACCACCATCTGGACAGGATACATCAGCCGCTGACTTGCGTGCACTCTTAGAGTCACCTGACTCAGCTGTGTCCGACACCTCGGACAAGAAAGAAGAAAAGGAAAAGAAACCGAAAGAAGAGTTTTGGCTGCCTCATTGGTGTCTTTACATTGCTTGGGTTCTAGTTTTTCTGTCTTCAGTTGGTTCAGCCTTCTTCACCATCTTGTATAGTCTTGAGTGGGGTCATGAGAAGGCAACAGAATGGTTGATATCACTACTGGTATCTTTTCTACAGGATGTCATATTGATGCAGCCTATAAAGGTAATGAAGTCACAGCAATCATGTTGTAGTTGGTAGAGTTTGTATCAGTTATCCATATTTCAAGACCTGAACACCATAACATTGCTAGAATAATATAGTACATGAGTGTATTTGCCTTTGTGTTTTATGGAATGTTTAACACAACATAAAGAATTTTGCATGGTCTTATTGTACCACATCATACCCATCAAATCCTTCATAGGCTGATGCCATTTACAATCACATTAAACATAGTCCTGTTATCTTGTTTTAATCTTATACCACTTTTGCCACTTTTCGATTGTGATAAGCCCTAACTCGATAAGCTATATATATATATATATATATATATATATATATATATATATATATATATATATATATATATATATATATATTCATGGACAGGGAATCATCTTTACATTGTATGCTGTGTTATTTCAGGTGATTATTCTAGCCGTGGTGATCACGATCATTATGAAACAAATAAGAAAAAGGAAGGGTGAAGTAGATGATGATGATCAGTATCTAAGAGATACAGAAAATGAAGGTTGGTAATTTTGTCTTACATAATGTTGACGTAAGTGGTTATGTGTAAAAACTTTCCACGACTTTGGTGTCAGAATACAAGTAGACCGAATCCGAACCAACCTATATTTAAAGTATATACTTCTAGACTCACAATATAATGTCGTATAAGATTAGATATAGCAAGAAGGCTCACTCACCTTGCATACAGACTTATACATGCTTTTCACCTGCCAAACCGAAACTGAATTCGTATATTATCCTGTGATATTTATAGACATCAGAAGATTAACATTACTTGTAAGATGTTAAGAACCTCTTCAAGTACGCAGGTTGTAACCAGATATTTGACGTTAGAAATAATTTGTCTACATTTCGTGTAAATTGATTTTCAGATGGATTTAACGTGAACAACAAGGACCTACTAAAGGCCAAGGAACTACGTGAACGTGAGGACACAATGTGGTCATTCTTCAGGGAGATTGCAGTCTACATGTTTTTCGTCATAATAATTTTATCTATAGCATATGGACAGAGAGATCTGACAGCTTCATACATGCACAAATCAGTAAAGGATATATTTGTGATGAACAGCCAATACTCATCGGTAAGAAAAATGTCAACCAGTACGTGATAATTGTTCAATATCAAGTCTAGCCCTGGCTTCCTCTTTGTCAAACACACTCACAATAACAATTCAATAGCTTTATTGTACGTACACAAATGCGGACATTTGTCTTTGGGCTCAAAAAATACAATTTGCATAATACATAAATTTCATTTAATTACTTTAAATGACAGTACAAACACTTCAATATACGATCTAACAGCAGAACAACGGTATAGTGGGAAACTGGAAGATCACATTGTGTAAGGATTTGCAGAAACAATTCACTAAATGTAAAGTTAAAAACAGCCCAGGTAGATTCGCTTAATCAGAAGAAACTGACCTAAAGGTATTCACGTATTCATTAAAAGATACTTCACTACATAGATGTTTGAATTAAAAGATATGTATGTTTATTGCGGTGTTCATTAATTGTAACAAGATGAGACCGGTTATATATTTTTTTAATTATTTTCCTTCCATTGGTATTTTCAGCTGTCGTCAGGTTTTGGCGATTTCTATATCTGGGTGAATGAAATCCTTCTACCAGGATTATACCCAACTGAAGCGTACAACGGAGACGACCTTGGAAACATTAATAAAGATCTGAAAATGTTCATTGATGATGGTTACTTTGCCTATAGAATTGGTTCACCGAGATTTCGACAACTTAGGGTTCCCACGGGTGAGTATCATTTAGTTGCTTAGAGATGTCATTTTACTTTGGCTTGAGCATAAGATGGTTGATCAGATTGAATAGTATCAAAGAAAGCCTCGTTTAATTTTCTGTACAGCCATTTGATTCTGATTTCCTTTGTACGCCAAATTACACACATTGATTGTTTGTTTTTAGTCTGCCTTCCCAAATCGAGGAAATTTTATTTCTCTTGCATTCATAGTTTACCATTGGAAACAGGTGAACTTTCATCTGACAAAGTGTCGACTCAAAAATAAAATGAATTATGTTCTATATTTTTCGGCAGGTGGTTTGGTGTATATAAGTATCATCATATTATTTTAGAACACATCAAGGTGATGGGATTTTCTTCGAATTACAATCTCTTGAACACTTTTTTTTCAGATTCGTGTTCACCTCCACCAGAAACTGCATTCTTGTTTAGCGAATGTAATGGCGATTATAATCTGCTGACCCAAGACGAAACAAACTACGGTGAAGGATGGAGTGATGACTACGATCCCAACAAAACGTCCATTGGTTTCAGGGATGACGTCTGGATATACCATAACATGACGGATTTGGAAGGCGTACCACTGTATGGAGTAGAAACCCTGTACAGTGGCGGGGGATATGTAGCCGTGTTAGGTATGATATCAGGCACCGTGTCAGACTCTGTTTTACTGAGGGCATTTAATAATTTAGTGAAACCTGCCTCCTATGAAGATAGGGTATACTAAGAACGAAACATATTAATATGATGTTCTTACTAATTTGCAGATACATTCCTGTGGAGGGCCAAATGGAAGGTGGACTATCTACAGGATACCCGTTGGTTAGATGACCGCACTAGAGCCGTGTTTGTAGAATTCACACTTTACAATGCCCATGTAAACTTATTTAGGTATGTAGTGGTTGTGCTATGAATCTTCGTGTATGGTACTAAATTCCCACAATGACAGATAGATTTACAAATTGCTTATTGTGTATAGAAACATACTGAGTTAGCAGAAATGTGATTTTAATTTAATAAATGCAATACAGTAACTTCTGTGCTTGATGAGTTTGAAGAATCACTTAACTTTTGAAATTTTGGCATTTGCTTTACGCCAAGGAAAATTTTGAGGGATCTATACAAGCTAAGAACGTTAGGAAAGATAGGGTTCAATCTACATATAGTAATCCATACAGAAAATTTATGACTGAGTGGAAAATGTCACAAAATTCACGTGCATGAAACTAATAAAGGAAACGTTGTAGGAAATTTATAAAAACTTAGAAAATCAAGTCCATGCGGTGCAACAAAATATATCCTACATACGTTGAATGGCTGCATAAATTAATTTATATATTTTCTACCAGCATGTTCACATTGTTGTTAGAATACCCGAGTACAGGAGGTGCCTTAGTCAAGACCAAGATAGATGTATTGAGGATTTACAACTATGTGGGTAGTATGACAGTGTTTGTTGCCATCTGTGAAGTTCTCTTCATTATCATGCTTATATACTACCTGATAAAAGCACTTATTGATATCAAGAATCAAAAGAAGAAGTACTTCAAGCAATTCTGGAATTGGATAGAGGTCAGTAGCATTCAAGTAACATTAAGTCAATTAATCAAAAGGTTGCGGAAGTTATAGTAAGCAACTCACAATCATTTCACGTTTCTAAAGACTCTTTTGCAAAGATTGAAGTAACTTAATGGCGAGTGTGTATTTATGACATAACGATACTTTAGTAAAGAACAAGTGACAGTAATTGTAATAACATTGTTTTCATACAGCCAACAGCGAATGGCTTAGTAGATAGATGTTAACAATCAAAATAAAGGTTTGCAAACGCTTTCCCTCCGTTAAAGCCAAAGGTACAAATCTTTACACTAGTGATTGTAATAGGTATGGTTATCACAAAGCATGATGAGGTTGCCACTTTCCTAATTTAAGTTTTCTTGATTGAAATGTAAATATGCATGGAATGTATAAAAGTAATGCTTCTTATTTATTATTAATTAGGTAAGCAAGATTGGACTGTGCATGGCTGGTATATCTATGAGAGGATACAAGGCATTATTCTTTGACATTGCATTGGAAGAATTGTCAGCTGAAGACGGTGAGTAGATTGCATATTATGCGTATGTATGTATGTATGTATGTACGTACGTACGTACGTACGTACGTGTGTGTGTGTGTGTGTATGTATGTATGTATGTATGTATGTATGTGTGTGTGTATGTATGTATGTATGTATGTATGTATGTATGTATGTATGTATGTATGTATGTATGCGCGCGCGTGTGTGTGTATAAATGTAACATATTTCTGCGTATTTCCATAAATTCCAACCAATGTGCTCCTATATCACCAAAGTTTCGTTTTCAATTTGCAGGAGCGACTACATTCATCAACCTACAACAAATGGCTGTATATGATGAAACCTATGGATACGTCATCGCTGCTGTGGTTTTTATGGGCACTTTACAGTTTATAAATCTAATGCGATTTAATGCCCGGATGAACGTCTTAACGAAGACACTCAAAGGAGCTGGTAGAGCATTAGCCAACTATTCAGTTATTTTCTACATCGTGTTCTTCGCATATGGGCAATTACTCTTCTTAACCGTTGGTAAAGAATTGGAACAATACCATACTTTCTTTGGTACAATCAAAAGCCTTTATCTTATGTTTCTTGGTAGTTTCGATTATAAAAGTCTCGAGGCCGCTGATGCAGTCATTGGTCCGTTTGTTTTTTTCACCCTGACTCTCTTTGTGTACATGATCTTGGCTACATTGTTTGTTACTGTCATCGTGTGGGCCTACGAGTGGGCAAACGAACAGAACAGCGATGAGACTAATGATATAGTAGACTTTATGTGGTGGAAAATAATGTCAATGGCAGGAATGCATGAAAGGGCCAAGCAGTATGATCCCTGGATAGAACGAGAGGAAGAGGGAGATCAAGAAGATGAAGAGGGAGAGGGGGAGAAAGAAGAGGAGGTATTAATTGAGGATGAAAAGAAAGAAGGTATGTGTCGAATAATTAGTTCACAATTTTAGTTGATTTTGCCTACATTACGTTAATCAGTCAACGTGAAAGTCTGTATGTCTGTCCATCCATCCACCAACCTGCCCATCGATTTATCTGTCTGTCTGTCTGTCTGTCTGTCTGTCAGTTTGCCTATTTGCTTGTCGTTAGTAGTTCAGGTTTTCTTCCTTTTCCTTCCATGTGAACTGTTCAAAGGACTTCTTTGTATAAAAACTTGGATTTCAAACTGTTGCATCACACTTATTTGCACAATAGCTCTAGACATATTTATGATTTCAAAATATCCAAAGAGTGTGTCGAAGGATGATGTCAAATCATCACCAACTCTACAAAGTTTACAGATAGCTGTAAGAAACAGCAATAACTCCTGAAAAGTGTGCCGATATATAACAATATTCAAATATCCGATTCACAGATGACGCAGAGAGCATATCTCCTAGACCAGTGTCAGAAATGTCTAAAAGACCAAAACCGAAGCTACGGAGTCGTAGGCGTCGAAGGAAACCTCAACGTTTTGTCGTGTTCAAACCATCTAAGAATAAAAGTGACAGTCAGCAGTATGGGTATGGGAACTTGGAAGCATTACATGGACGTCTGGATTACATATTTGATAAACTCAATGACTTTAATTCGTCACGTGATGTGAAAATGAAGAATAGGAGTTTGACAATTGCAATGAGACAGTTTTCAAATATTCACTAGGATATTACAAATTAGACCAGGTACACGTCGTTTCAAATTACCGTTCACCGGTTTTATTTAATACAAATATACAGAAACCAATAAGACACTGCATATTCTAATAACATAGCCAGATCACAATTTCTTGCTGCATTTTGTCTGTTATGAAATAAACCATTTAGACATACTGCAATTAGGCAGACACGCGGGTACCGATGTTTTGAAGTCTGCATTTGATATCTACATAGTGGCACATTAGGTCATTTCCTGTAGACAAAATGTAGCAAGAAACTGTGTTCATTCTTACTATCTTAAAGTGTAGTATGAGCAGTTTATTTGTTTATGTGTGGTTGTATCAAACAGAGCAGGTGAATGGTAACGTGAAACGGGCTGTAATTAAGAATACATAAGTCATAAATGATAGAATTCATTGACATTAGATTTAGTTAGTATAATTAATCAATCACAAAACCCCGTTCGATGTTACACCATAGACGTTGGAGAGAGAGAGAGGGTCAGAGTTGGGGCACTCTATGGTTGCATCAACTGGCGTTGTTTCTACTTAAATGGCATGTGTTGGTGAAAGGTGAAAATGTGGTAATGTTAAATTGGGATTCCTGTCTTGAAGCGCTGTTACAATTTTCAGAAATAGAGTAAATTTAAGTGTATGTAATGTTTGATTATTATGACACATTGCTATACAAAGTTAATTACAGTTTAAGAAATGTTTAGTCCTGCGCAGTACTTAAAAAATGTTTATTGCGAAATTTTTTAAAATTAGTGTATAGAGTGTTCATTATTCAACAAGTTCAAAGTTTGCATCTTAAAATACCTAGCGTGAAAATTTACATTTACAAATGCATTTACTATTGTTTAGTTGAATATGCAACACTTCGTTTATTATGATTGAAATCTAGTAATATATTTGACTATGAACAGACAACCAGCTGACAATTCTAGGAATATTTATCATCTCAGCTTTACTTTTCAAGTTCAGAGATGTTCACATTGAATGACATTAATATATCGATGTGTTAAAATCCTCTCGTTAATGTGTTAATTAGCTCAATCATACTATTTCTATTTTAGTTATTCCAAAACGTAAACAGCGGTGTTATTCTCAGAGAGTTATTTACAACAATTATATAACATCTGTAGACATAAACAAGATGTTAAATGCGTTAAAAAGTGTAAAATTCATGTTTAAAAAATACGTAATTCAGTGAAATTTATGTATCATGCGATTTTGTTGTATATAAGTTAATAGTAAGGAGAGCAATAGTTTTTTTTTTTTATCTTGGGTCCTTCTTTTTACCGACAAAACATCCTATATTAGGACAATGAAATATACGAATCATAATGAATATTTTCAATTAACTCTTGTTTTCTGTACTGCTTATCATAGTGTTCTCCCTACTAGAACACTGGTAACACCATTCTTACCATCAAAGCCGGCATGCTTGGCAGGTTTCTACCACTCTTCAAAAGTATTCTACCATCCTTGAGCTTTAGTAATCTTTTGAATGATAATATTATAATAATACTTTCACGTAAAGAGAAATGGCTGATCCTAATGTCTGTTTTAAACATGACAGAGTAGGTTTCAATGTTGATGACATTCATAGTGTATGCAAATTTGATATTGATATGTAAATTGCTATGCAAATTAGCCACCAGCCTTGCCATCTATCCTGGGGAGAACACAGTACAATCATGCATTTTCTGTATTGTAAATTTTCATGATTCATACCTTTCATTGTACAAGTGATGTTGCATTTGAATTTAATACATTTACAAGATTGTAAATAGAAATAACAAGTTAAACTCACGTCATGTATCTCTGTATGGACTAATACATTTTCTATAAAGATCATTTTCATTTCAAAGAATACACAATTAATATATGCCATGAGTAAAAAAATTTTCCCGATTTCTTTTCATTTCAAAACATTGAACATTCACCTTTTCAAAAGTTTAATACCTTGTTGCTCTTGACAACTGGCCATCCTGACTTAGTTTTAATGTAAATGTGAGTGTATACAAGCAAATGTACATCTATACTAGACAATCTGGCAATGGTTAGGTCAGGTCTAAAGCTACATTTTCATAGACATCAAGTCTGTGTCTCACAGGGGACAGGAGGCACATATATGTGTTGATCTGCACAATTTTCTTACTCTATCTGCTTTTATGTTCAATAAAAATATGACTGTTGTAGAAAACCATTTTATTATTGCCTTGTGTTCAGCATTCTCGCACACCTGCGCAAATTTTTCTGTTGATGTAACATAAAATCTTGGTGGGTATGTGCCATGATGAGGCCTGTGGTTTATGATATGTCTTTAGCTGTTATCAGCTAATGCCCAGTCCTAAGAGTACGTACACATGGTGTGATCACCATACATCTTTCCATTCTGTAAACATTCCTGACCTAGAGTATGGCATGTACACATTCTTACAGGAATGGGGAGGGGAGAAAATAGTTGTACATCTCACACAACAGTTACCTGACAAATCAAGCAACATGTGCATGTTATTTTTGTACAAAAAAATTGCAACACACCTGTTTTTCTTCTTTTTTTACAGATATTACTTGGAAGTTTATTTTATTATCAAGAAATTATCACACTTGCAAATGATGAAAAAAGAACTTAAATACAAAGAATAAATTGATTCTGGAAATGTACTCTAACATTTTCAATTCAAAATTACAAATATCTAAACCAAGGAACTCAAGAATGCAACTACACAAAGTTGAACTTCATTGGTTAAATTAGAACATCTCAAAAATATCAGCCAATCAAAACATGTCTTGTACATTGAAATGGATAAACCTTCTGGGATTTGTCGAGTTACCTGTTTGAAATCAAAATGTACATGTGATTGACAGACTACTGAGGTATTGGCCATACAAATGATAATTTAAAGTTTGACCAGGGACTAAATAAAAATACTCTGAGGTCACTGCGGTGTACTATTTATAAAGAAATATTTTGACAAATAACCCCTGACCCTGAAGTTCACCCAGGGTCTTTGAAAAAACCTCAAACCATGTAACCTACTCACACTTGAAGCAATTCATTTCACACATACAATACTGAACACAAACCCTGAAAAGCTGCGAAACATAAGTTTGAAATTCGGGGGCTGGTGATAAAATAGTCATTATTTAAGAGCACATGTGGTTCAAAGATGAGCTTCAGTTAATTAGAAGATGCTTATATCATAGTCTGTAAGATGCATTGTGTCCCTCACGTCACAAGCCTGCTACAAAGGGGGCTGACCGATGTGTGAGGGCTCGCCATCGTGGCTTACCTTACAGACTACTTATACCAGGGCATGGGGCTAATTCACAGATAAATGCTCTATACAATCCCTTCAATCAAATGATTAATTAAATAATTATTACTGCAAAAAAGGTAACTTGAAAAACTACCCAAATGACAAAGAAGTAGCAAAACCCCCATTTTTCAAAATTATAACACACAAAAGAAAATATGTATAGAAAAATACAATAATAAAGCTTCCATACCACCTGGTATCTTCTTTGATTTGTATTTGGAAGTATTAATAACTCAAAATATGTAACTGTTAACTGCTTAACACACGTAAGAAGAGAACCAAGCTGAAACATCTATCTACAATTAAAACACAATCAAAAATATCCTACTTTAAATAAATAACAAATAATCCAGTAGGAAAAATGATATTTTGTATTTTGAAAAAATATCAATACTTTTGATTGTTGCAAACATGGCATTAATGGCCCACGATGCATTCCTAGGTTCTTGCATTAGTGCTGTCTTATCATTACAGCGTTAATTAATTATTCTTTTGTACAGGACCAGTTTTTTCTACAGCTTGGCCAAATAACTGTTATCGGGTCCTTGTGTTCATCTTAATCTGACATTGGCATTTACAAGTAATACAACCTGGTTACCATATCTCCCAACAATCTTTCTTCTGGTGTCAACAACTGTATTTTTATGAAACACACACTGAAAAAAGCAAACAGTTGACTAACATAAACCCTGTCTTATGTCTTACTTCTTCATCTTCTTTAAAGTTTGGAATAAGAAAATAGTGGAGAATACGACAATGAAGTAATTTTAATAAATTAAATATTCCAGAAACTTGCAAACCATGACACTATATCGAGATATTTCACTTTCTCAAAATAAGATTCACAAAATTCATTTACAGTTTTATACTCAAAGTTTTGTTTTCTCAAAATGGCAAACATGAAATTCATATTTTACTGAAAAAAAAGGTTCAAATCATCATTTCATAATTACAGGTAATAGTTAACACATTTGGACTTATAATCAAATAATGAACTTGGTTTGTTTCACATTATCTCAAAATGTTACTTGTACATAATAAGAACCCGTCGTCATGGTACAAGAATGTATTATTACTTAGTAATTATACTATGTTTACCATACTGATGAACATGTTTTTTAATGACAGCTGTATTTTAAGCATCAAATACTGTAATATACCCATTTCAAAAATGTTGCTTATGCAAACGTCAAATTTACAACATGTTAAAAAAAAATTGGGCTAATACCAAAGTGAAACTGACTAACTGTAAAGAAAATTGGCAGAAAGCAAAAATAAAGCTGGCAAAATGCCAGAATAAAGTTGGCAAAGTTGCAGAAGAGTGTAAACAATGCGCAGTTAGAATCTTTTAGTGGGATTTTTTCAAACTTGAATGATGTGAACGAGAATTTCAGTTTTCTCTTCCACAAAAAACATTTTTGCAATTCTAACAAAACAGATACCACTGATAAATTTAAGTCAAAGTGCGCAGCTGCAAAATGTTTATAAAAAGTCAGTCAACATCATAGATGAACACATGTAATGGCTAAAAGCCATTCCTATTTTAGAAATAGCAAAACTTTATAAATGTAAAATTGCTTACATTAATGTAAAAATATTTGTCACACTGCAGTGATCCTATTTATTTATCACCTTTAAACCTCCAGCAACAAGTCATAAAACTTAACACTCCAAAAAAGTTTTTAAAATATTAAATTATTTGCATTTTTCTCATGCTGGAGGTGTTTTCTGGGTTGCATTTGCTTAAGGGTTCATTTACATCTGCATATTTCTACTAAACCTGAGTTTTTTCACCTAGTCAAATCTCTGAATTAGTTTCTTGTAGCCTTATTGGACATATTCTGTAGTTTTCTTGGACATTAGTTAATATGGGAAGTGGGTTCTGTTAATATTACATCTGCTAAAAAGCTGAATAAATAAAGGCATGTTACATATACTGTTTTTGCAGCACTATGAAGATAGAGGGACAGCGTATGAAAAAAGTTAAAAATACTATTGACACCTACAGCTTTCTGTCCAGAAAAGCAGAAGATTGGATGTAATGATGGAAAGCTTTCATAGAAGTCACCCCCCCTCTCTCTCTCTCTCTCTCTCTCTCTCTCTCTCTCGCTCTATCTCTCAATGCTTGATATCTGTGTCACCAATAATGAAATGGGAACTTAGACCCCGAAGGTAAAAGTGAAGGTCAAATATAAAGATACTGGCAGAAAGGTCATAACTGATAATATATAGGAAGAGTTCAAGTTTACAATATCACATCTCACTTTTATGACATTGAAAACCCTTCTTTTTTTTTCTTATATGAAAATTTAAAGAGACACATCTTTCTCAAGTCTACCTGTCGCATGCTCATTGTAAATCGAGAAATTTGACGTTTACAACTTTAATTTTCTCTTCTTGCAATAGTAGGAATGGTGTAAACTGTTTTATTTCAGTTTCAGGTACAATGTGACTAATATTAGAGTTTTCAGTAATACTTACATTTTACAAAAAAGCTCACTATGTCATGAACGGCAAGATGCAAGTGTTGATGAGAATGACAACACAAACATATACGTTATCATATTTGCTCTCATACTAGGAACCCTGAAGACAATGTTATGATGTACATCATCTGCACTTACTGTTACTCCTATATTTGAATTTCTGCTTCGTAAAATGGTACATACACACGTATATTTGGTCCTGCGTTGTGATTATATATTGAGTAATCCCCTGATGTTGTTAACAGCATACTTTATTTAAAAAAATGTTTCAGTCTATTAATTTGCTTCTCTGCTAAACATTTGATACAAAGTTACAAAATGTGGATGACCTAAGGTGTAACAATGTAGCAATCCCTGATTGATCAAAGTGAATAAAACTCCCTGATTGGTAGATTCTGACAATGACAACATTTGTGTATAAGCCAATAAGTAAACAGGTAGGTGAATACTGGGATGGTTGGAACTTTGTTACAAGACTTGAAACATTCACTAGCAGATATATTGCCATGTTTGAAAGGAGGTAGGCAAAAGTTTTCAACATGTTGGTTGATTTTAGGTCATACATGTACTTTGAGCTTTGATATAGTAGAGATTTTAACACTATTGTGCTATCCCACTAAATTTTACAATTTGATACTATACTCCCCATGATACAAGTAGGTAATACGGCAAAATGATTCTAATGACAGCCATATCTTCATTGAAAAACAGGACTTGGCATTTAAAATCTTGCAAACTACTTCCAAATCTTGTTTCATACAATACTCAACTATTCTGGTCATGGTTCTCACAGTATAATAACAGCCAGTAAACAGCACTCCTAGTGGCCAAACCAGGAAATCTTTTATCGGTGATAACCAGAATATGCTGTATTGCTCACAGCAATTGCTTTACACAGATGAACTCAAAAATACTGAATGACACACTCTGTAATCAGGTTGCATCATGGTGACACATTTTTTTGCATTAACTGTATCACAGAAAATATACTGAACAAGAGGAATCACATATGTGTGTATGTGTAATGTTAAGTCCTATTATACGAAGAAACATTCACTACTTAGGCTGTGGCGTGCATCTAGAAGGTTTTGTGTACATCTTATACTCTTGGAAAGAAAGACATAAAAGGTGAAAGTATTGTGGAAATCAATGAACAACTTCACACTAAAATTTACTTTGAAATTCAAATATGAATGGCCTGTTTATATACGGAAAAATATCTCCTCCGTAAATCCAAAGATATCTGTTATGACTTACAAAAATAATAATTGAAAACAGTCACAGCAGAAATTTGGGGAATTAACCTGTGTTTGGACAGTCAGTCCTCGAAGTCAATATGAACCTGCATGGGTTTCTATGCATTACAAATGTTTTACATACCAAACTCTAAACACGTCAGAAGTAAATGAACACAGTTGACTTGTTACCGTAAAACCTACCTCTTTGCTCAACCACATTTGTGTCTTGGAATGAATGTATTAAGGGCTTCTTCTAAAATTCTAAAAATGAAGCCTCTACTCCTGCTGTTAATTATAATCAGATAGGTTGCCAAGGTGACTGTACATACAATAGGTTGCTATGGTGACTGTACATGCCTGTTTTGAACACATCTTCTCAAACAAAATTCATTGAAAAGATTTCTTCTGTACAATAGATGGGGTTGGCATTTGCGAGCCATGTGGTCTGAAAATGTTTCTCATAATACTGCCTTGACGAACTTTACAATATTCACTTTCAAAGTTGGCTGAAAGCTGTGACTTTGGTGAACATCTCCTGTAAAGAAACATAAATAAAGACATGTATTAAACTTTTGCTGGTGAAATATACTTGATAAAACCTCCACCTCTCAGCTGGATCGTCTCCACACAATGATAAACATTGCGAATCTGGTAATCCAGTCTTCAATTTACTAAGATGGGTGCAAGCTAAATCTACTGTTCTTCAATGTGGTATATTACACAATTGGGTGATAGCGTAAACATCGGAAGTACAATGTACTAAAACAGTACATTTCATGTTTAGGAACTCGGTCAATAAATCTTTGGATGCCTCCCTACTGAGACTATACCAACATCCATACAATAGCTTATCACTGTTGTGTCAAGTTGTTGTGACAATAATTTTAGTTTATGTCTATCTTAGTAAACCGAAGACTCTATTACCAGTCTGAGAGTAATATGTACAATGCTAAGGAATAGAGTAAAGACTTGGTAAAGTAGAAGTCCAAAAAAAGTGTTCATTAGGTTGGTGCAAACTTTTTGGACTGACCATCTTCTTAACAATACCATGTTTCCATTATAAATATAGAATACTTTATAGATGGAGAACATGCCAATATACCTATATTTAACAGCAGTGTATCCTCAAAACTAATCCTATGCACACGTGACGCATGGCAATATCTTGAGAGACCCTTCAATTTGGTGTTCCCTTAATTAATACTAGTCAGGAATAACTGCAAATCAAGACAATTATCTCAATAGGAATAATAATATACACGATTAAACTATGGTGGAAACTTACCTCAATAAGTGTTGTCTTGTCATAGTCTTTCCGATGGGTATATATACATTGACACAGCACACTGTGAAGTTTTTCTAAGTTCTCTATGTTAAAATTACATGTCACCTTAACTGTATAGTCCAGAAAATCCTAGTAAGAGATATAAAGCATTGTAACAACTCATTTGAAGATCAGTTATAAAGGCTTGGTTCGGGAGAGGACTAAAATTTAGGTGTCTGTCATATCTATAGAAAATTTGGTCCTAAACAAAGTGATAATCTCAATCCAATCTGTATGGTTCACTGATGAGATAACACTAATGTGAGAACCTAGGACTGAATCATGTGCCTTTACGACAGTTTAACACTCATGAAGACTAATATTAAGATGTTCATATACTGAAGTACAGCAATAGTAACTTATGAATAGAACATATTTCAACTAGTAGAATCCGCTAAAACACACCGGTATGTTTGCTTGACTGAAGTGAGCTAAGGAAAGATTTCAAGCAAGGACAAAATTAGGTAAAAACAATCTGATACAGAACGGGGTGTTGTGTTATACAGGATCACCTTTCTTTAAGCTTTGTACACGAGTCTGACTCAGCTTTATGGGGACTGTTCTTATCAATAACATACAGGTACCTTCGTACCC
The DNA here is from genome assembly GCF_964340395.1 of Glandiceps talaboti. Taxonomy (NCBI): domain Eukaryota; kingdom Metazoa; phylum Hemichordata; class Enteropneusta; family Spengelidae; genus Glandiceps; species Glandiceps talaboti. Next base: position 4,424,076 of record NC_135562.1, read on the forward strand.
TTAAAAATAGTTAATATAATATATATATTTATAATCACCTTTAGTTTGTCATGATCTACTACAAGAGGTGGGGTTGGTTCTTGTAATATTTCTATGGCTTTTTGTCCTTGTAGTGTTGCAGATCTTGCCCTCGTCATACGTATCATTGGTGCACTTTCTGTACAACAATCATATAAACATATCAAATTTGCTCATTAACATGAAAAGTATACATGATACATAATACAATAGATGGAACCTACAATAGAACATTGTTAAACTCCCACCATTTGATTCCTTTGTTCAATCTGCAGTCTGGAAGATTTCCAGTGACACATGTACAAAAAAAAATTGTATGTCCGAGTCTCAGTGAAGTCAGTACACATTACACCACATGCAAGCCAAGTTGAATGTACATTGTATTCTAAGAAAATATATGGAATGTATGTCTGAGTCGCTGTGAAGTCAGTACACATTACACCACATGCAAGCCAAGTTGAATGCACATTGTATTCTAAAAAAATATATGGAATTTACACCCTGGAATTTACAAAACAATTTGTGTCTATAATTCTATAATTCTGCAGTGTTCAGAATATGTATAACAATATTACTCGTACTTTTCCCAATTTTTTTATAAATTACGTTACGTACATAATTCCCAACTATTTTTCGTTCAATCAGCTGGAAAATTCTTATGAACTAAAGGCTTTGTCACAGCTTGTCTTTGACTTAAACGTAATATGGCCCTTTTGGTCACTCATATTTTCCTTTACTAAGCAACAAAAAAGTCTTGGGACATAATATCTAATAATCATACAAAACAATCAGTAGCAGTAAGTGTCAAATTCCATAAGGACAAAAAAAAAAAGACTCATCGTTTTACCTTCTTCCATCACTTCTGCCTCACTGCCAGTATTTTTCTCCTTTTCTTGTCCATCCTTATCTTCAATTTCTGTAGTCTGGTCTGTTTCTTTTGTGAGATTCGGGATCTCCTTGTTTGTCTATTGGGTAAAACATATGTTTTGTATGATTGCGGTTGGGAGTGAAGGATGGGTTAATAAGACATGGGCAAACACAACCCTTCCAACAACAATGTTGGACTTGAGACCCTTAAAAGCAAGTATACATGCAAACATGTCCCAGTAGTACTTTCCTTCCCCCACCCCATATCACACTCCAGTGTGTTATCTTACTTCTACGCCAATCTGATGCACCAACTGACACAGAGTAATTGTTTGTGACATATTAAAATTTGGTATTTCACTATCCTTTTAAAGGTGATGAATCCATAGAAAATCCAGTTTTTTAATCAAAAGTGTGTCTTTTATTGAGGACATACTAGCAAATATGATTTGGTATATTTACTATTCTACATATACCTGTAAATGCAAATCCACTCTCAATGGGTAAGCTGGTAAAATCTACCATGGTTCCCCAGTCATATACCCAGGTTCCCAAACAAAATTATGTTAGAGTGTATGGGAAACTATGTAGCTTTTACCCCATTCTTCCTCTCTGTTACCGGGGTTCCCCAACCTTAGTAAAAATACTGCATTCTACTAGAGGTACATGTAGGTGTTGGTAGACTAAGTGAGAGGTACATGTAGGTGCTGGTAAGCCTAAGAAGACTTAGTCTATTAGAAGTATGAAACTTAAATTGTATTTGTGAACAGGGATGATGATAACAGATACTGTACAACTGTACATGTATCAAGTGCAAACATAAAGTAAAAACCCTCCCGAAACAGATTTTACTAACTATTAGCTTATACAACTATTTCAGACAGTCCCTTACAACAAACTCAAATTGTCACTTCTTGTCAATTTTTCAAAATACACAATGTACTTTAAACCCGGACATTTTCTTATAGACTTATTTTCACCTTTATCACTGGAAAACAAAATTGCAAAAATAAAGTCTCCAAATGCTTTCTTGTACATGAACATAACATACAAGTCTGGTAATCAGTAAAAATGAGACTTTGAGAACTAAATGAAGACTGTAAAATGGCAAAATTTTCGAGTGGTGAAAATATCTTTGTCTGCTATGTATGCAACTCTTCATATACTCACTTCAACTGGATCACACTCTTGTAACTGCTGTTCTCCATTATCAATCGGTGTTGAACACATGATTTCCTCTTTATCCTTATCGACATTGTTTTGTGCATCAACACACTTATTGCTGTCACTTGTGCTAAGCTTTCTAGTCTGTCTTACACCACAGTCACTGGCATTCTCTTTATCATGTACCTCATCTTGCTTTTCTGATTTTTCATCAACTTCAGAAGAATGTAATCTCTGTCGATTCAACCTTATCACTGGTCCACTCTTAATACTTTCATCGTCACTGCATTTTTCATTTTCACTCTCCTTTTCCTCTTCCCTACTTTCATCACACTTTTGTTCTTCATTGTCAACATTATTTTCTTCTTCTTCTTCGTTTTCAGTATCTTTTTCATCCTCCACCTCTTTTTGTTCATTATTATCATTGTAAACATTTGGTTTAGGTTTGGTGGGTTTTCTCTTTGTGGCATTCCCCATAGCCCAGGCTGATCTCCGTCTTCTTGGCTTTTTCCGAAGAGGTTCCCTTTGTATAATATCAATATTCTCATCCTCATTTCCTGTATCCATTTCATCATGTTCCTCCATATCTTGATCCGGGTCATTCCCATCGTCTTCCATTGAGACATTCATTTCATCCTGGTCTTTGTCATCCTCTTCTTCTGTTTCCTGGCCATCGATTTTTACCTTTCGTTTTGATGTCTTCGGTTTTCGGACATATCCCTTGGCCCATGCTGAGCTTCTCCTCCTTTTTCTTTTCTTCTGACTACTTTGTACAGTGGTTGTTGTTTCTACTCCTTCTCCTTCCTCCTCATTAGCAGTGTCTCTTTCTTCTGTGTCCTGGTCCTGATCTTGTTCATTCACCTCATTCTCTGTACCTTCATCAGACTTTGGCGCTGCTCTAGGTTTCTTCTTCGTTGATACTAAACCTCTCGACCACTTTGAAATCCGTCGTTTTGGTTTTTTCTTGCTCTGCTTTGCCATGTGATACATATAGTCAGAAAGATTATATTCAGAAACCTCTGAAATAGGATACATGTCCATCCCATTGGCTTTTCTGTTTTGTTTTAAGGTAGGTGGGGAATGTGTTTTTGCTGCAGCTGTTGAAGTTGAAGGTACTGGGTTTGAAGGTTTCTCCAACGGTTTCACATGGTAATAGTTGGGTGCAGTTTTAGCTGGAGTATACCCTGTCAAGATAAAAACAGCACACAATCCATAAATGGCTTCATTTGCCAAATTACAGCAAATTTTGAATCTGCATCCCATGTCATATTAGACACTTACCAACTCGAGTTCTAAAAACTCTTGATTGTGAAAACTTAACATTGACTGAACGGAGTTGTTGTTGACACTCCTGTTAATAATACATTAATGATAAGTGACAGTAATGTACACAGAACTGAATCTATTCAGTCTACACTGCACCAAGCCAATACGACAATGGCAATCATGGTGTTAGTTTACTAAAGACAGATGTCTACTGAAACTATTGTCGTTTGATGTGGTAGACTCGACATGTGGTGATTGTAGTGTCTATGCTGTGCAGATATAATCACCCTGTAATCAAGATAGCCTACACATTCGAAGTCTGCAAAAATATATCCTGCAAGTCATGGACGTCATAAGAAATGCTACCCTACTGCAAGTACTTAAACCAATGTCCATTCAATAGCTCATATCAACATGTCACAACAATAACTTTCAGGCTGTGTCTATCTTCATGCACCAAAACTGCAATTACCACTGTAGTAACTTCAGTAGTTACAACACAGAACTCAGAATATTGAGTGAAAACTGAAAACAATAAAAGTCAACAAACTTGCCATACCTCTCCGCTTTCTTGACTCCACAATAGAATCACACATCTTTTCAAACTCTGGATCAAGTTCACTGTCCACTATTGCTTGGGCAACATCTTGAAGTTCACAAGCACGATGACGGATTATCTTATCTGTTGTTGTATAGATAGACAAATAATGTTAATATTACTTCAAGCTACACTAGCTGCAAAGGGTCAGGTATTTTTTCTTCAAATTTTGTGAGATACATGTATGACTTACTCTTATACACCATATGGTGTACTGAATCATTTCAATGTAAACTTGGTAAAGGTCAGTGTGCCCTTTAAACCAATTTGACACGCCACTGAAGCACAATTTGGTGTTCCCCTATCTCTTAGAGTCTTACTATGTGGTGACTCGCAAGAAATGCCAATTTTTTATCATTTTGACTCACAATAACAAAAGTAGGCTATCATTAAATTAGAGGGCACACTGGTAAAGATCAACTGACATTTAAGAAACTGGTGCATCCCTTACTTACCTGAAGGATCTCTATCTGGGTTATACTCCAAAGCATTGTTGCATATTAATCTAACGTGGTCAAGGAAACCCTTCACATTGTTGTAATGATGTAAGTCTATCTTCTTCATCATGGACGACATATCCATTGGTGTCTTGATGACATCTAGGTAATCTGGAACCTACAATTGAAAAGAGTTTTGTAAGGGGTCTGGCAAGTATGTAACACCTAAAATGGACAAGCTTTTAATAAAGACTTGATTCAGAGTATTGCATAGGTGCTTGAGATGTTCTCTAAGGCAGTAATTTCATGAGCAAATGAGTAAAAACAATGAATGTGCAGCTAAAAACGCCACGAGTAAGACTGTAACTCACACGTTATAGAGTTCTGATATCATAGATATATCTATGTTAATCCACAACAGCATATTTTGCCCCCCCCAAAAAAATAAAATAAAAAAATAATAAATAAATAAATAAAACAAAACAAAACAAAACAAACATGGTCTATCCTTGACATGCTAAGCTGGCAAAGGGGCATGGCATGAAGGGTTTCCTCATATTCAAAGTTGAAAACAATCTTATAGTTATTGTACACCATACATTCGTTCGTAGCCTGTACTACAAAAGCAATTGTACTTTTTTAAGCAATTTCATGAACATGAAAGTATCATGCACGAATTTGCATACAGGTATGCATTAATGATTTTGGTATTGCATTGAAGTGCAAACAACAATAGTATGCACAGTCACTGTTCACACACCAGTGCAAGTAATCTCTGGTATATATGTAATAATACCACTAGTATGCACACACACCAGTGCAAGTAATCTGGTATAACAAAGTATCTTACTTCTTCAAGGTCTACAGGTCTAGTAAAGATCTTGAACTTTCTGTCACTGGCCAGCCGTGTTAAAATATTTCGTAAAAACAAACGTAATTCCCTCATTGTCATTTCTTCCTGTTGATGCAATCTTTGCAGCTCTGTGTCGTTCAGTTTTCTTGGCTCTGGTTGGGGTGCTACTGGCAGTTCTTCCAATACCCGTACAGCTGTCAATACAATAATATAAAAGTAAATAATAATACATTAACAATTTTGCTGAACTGAATTAAGGCTATATAAATGGGACACCACTCCTGGAAATATTAAGTCACTTATTGTGTTCTGGTGCATTATTTCATCATTTCACATCACCTACATATACATCATGCTCGATTTCAGAGAACACCATTTTGAACGTATGCCACATTTGGAGATGTTTGCTGTGGGCCACATAGCCTCATAGGTTTCAGCAGAAATACATATATGCAATAGGTGTATAATCAATATTCATAGATTTTCACATAAGGTAAGGAGTCCATGTTCACAGCTGTGTATTTCGAATTACCACAGACATTAAAATTTCATGAAACGAAAGCCTTTTTACCTACTTCCAATTCTATAATTCAATCTTGGCCAGGCCTACCTCACAATCAGGCAAAGTTATTTAAAACACATTTTACCTGCTTGTTTTCTTCTTGGTGGTGGTTTTGCAGCTTGAATGATGATCACATCATGGAAGAAATTTCTTCTTTCTTCTTCATTTGGCAGCCTAACATTGATGACTTCACCTCCTACTGGATTAAATAATTGCTGTACCTACGATTGTAGATAAAAATATGATGTTGTAAAACTTTAGTGAAGGAAAAGTCCAGCTAGACTTACTTCTGCATTTAGTACACATCACAGCTATCCTTACCTTTCGTGTCCAGACACTTACTGACTTTGACTGTCCATGACAATAATTTTAAGTTGAATAAATCTTTTATGCTACATTAAATTGAAATTATCAATTTTGAACACATACCTGAGAATCCAATTGCATGTGTTTTGATTCACTTGTTGCTAGTAGAAGTACTGGAGACGATGGAGGTAGATCTTGTAGCAGTGTTAAGAAAGTAGCCCTGAGTGTCTCGTTGATCACGTTCCACCACTGTTCAATGTGAGGCATGTAAATGATAGAGGGCGCTGTCCGTCTCGCTTCACGGAACACCTGTTAGAAAATTCAAAGGTAAAAGTTGTTGTGACTGATTTTATACTTGTACTACATTATTTGCTTACAAATATATATATAAATAATAAAGAGTATTCATAATGTGCTTGTTCTCCCAAGAGCTCCTGATGCTGACAAAGAACGAAAATAAAAATGTAAGGACACAGGGAACAACTGGAATAATGGCATGTCAACATGTTGCAACAATAGTTTAGAGTTTAGAGTTTTCAGTTAGGTGAAAGCTCACTTTCTGCTCTTCTATTCTTTACAAAAGATGAATAGGTGGACAGATCTTACCTGAGCACACGATTCTTCTGGAGTTTTGACACTGACCCCAAACAATGCAGGCAGGTCGAGACAATAAACTGGAAACCTCTCCATACTGTGTAGTATTGATGGCGCCAGATGTGAACTTTGACCCTGACCTGGCTCACCAGCTATCAACAACCGAGGCCGATGTGCTGATGGCGACTGACAAACTGAACTGTAGAATGACAACAGGAAAACACATGATTTTATTCTGAGTGAAGAACAATTGTAGGCATTTTAGTGAATTTTGTAATGCAGTAGTTGGGAAGATCAGAGCAGTATGTAAATGTATCCTGTTTTATAGTACACATAGAAACTTTTCCTAAAGACTTTTTTTGTGTGTGCATATTTTGCCGAGAAAAAAATGCATGACAATAAGTATGACAATAAGAAGTGACTAAAATACCCCCCCCCCCCCTTTACATAATAGTGCACCAGGCTTAGTATTCATAGAACTTGTTAAAAGTTTATTCTTTGAGAGCTAGTTGAAACCACTAAAATTGCAAAATTTCAAGTGGCGATATTATCTATGTTTACAGTACTACACACACTACTACATCAATTTAGTGTGGTTCTGTGGGGTTGGCTGGAGGGCACCTACAGTTTTACCATGTGTGCAATAGGGTGGGGGTTGGGGGCAGTGGGGGTAGAAATGAAGATGAAGCTGAAGGTGGGAGGTATCACTGTATGACAATGGAGTGGGTTCGCATGGATGGATATGAAGGTTTGTACATTGTACATGAACATATCAAGTTCCATGTTCTTTTAACTAAGTTGAAATGCTCATACATTGCAATAACTCATACCTAGAAAACCGTAGGAATGTTTGTGAAGCTTCAGTGGTTTGGAACTGAGGCATTAGACTTCTTCTACCTCTGCCTCTGGAAGATTGGTTTTCAAAGATACATACACTGTCATCGTCACTGTCATCTTCATCTAAGGCATCAAGGAGCATGTCACTTGAATTCAGTGATTCTGGCAAACAATGAATTCAACACAAATATTAGTAGAATCTTACATATACTACATGTATCATGAATAACTCATTTTATTATGGCTAGCCTGGTCAACGTATAAATTGTGCAGGTCTAAATACATGTGATGAGCTATCATGGACATTGTCATAGACTCTCTTACAGCCCTCGGAGCTTCGTTTTACTAAAATTAAAGCTAAACGAATTATTTTGTATGTACCGATGCCAGCTAATTAACCGTACTTGAATATCCTTGTACTATGTGCCCTCATCGACCATGATAGAGATAACCATTCGTTGACGTGTGACTGCGACGCTCCGTGTTATCGCGAAGCCCCGGACTACACGTCAATGAACAGACATCTCTATGTGGTCGATGAGGGTGCACAGTACAAGGTTGTTCGAGTACGATGGAATACGTTATGTAGATGGTATCAGTACATACAAAATTATTCATTTAGCGTCGATTTTAGTAAAGCGAAGCTCCGAGGACTGTGAGAGAGTCTAACATTGTCAATGTTTTTGTTAAGGGTCACCGGAGTAAGTACATGCAGGTACAGTAATATGTAAACCTGAGTTCCAACCAATTATGGCAGTATGTATGAAAATTAGCATACATGTAATTTGTAAATTATATTAGGACGACCCCCCCCCCCCCCCCCCCCCCCCCATTGTGGTCAAGTCCATCGATAGATTAATGTTAACAAGTGACAATAATATTTAGAATTTGTCTTCAAATGCAAATTCATCTGTGTTGGTAAAGTAATGCTAGTTTCAGTTTGCATCTATCACACAATAGTTACTTGTTAATATTATTCTGTCTTTCTTTTTTTGTATTTGTATTTGAAATAATGAAATACCTGTAATTAAATAATAGTATATAATAATAATGTCTTGTCGAAAGGAACTCATTGCTATAATATATTACTTATTCCTTACCTTGGGAATTATTAGAACTGCCCTGACTAAATGCAACTGGGAAGAGTTTATTGAGAGAGTCTGTAATTTCATTAATGACATTCTGTAGAAGTGGTCTGACAATAGGTGTTAGAGAGTGTCCAGGTGAAGTGACAGACCGTTGTGATGTCGGTACAATGTTTTGTGTAGCTTGGAAGAAATCCTTGGCTGACATTTGTATGGAGTTTACATCAAGTTGAAGTTTCTCATTGGTAGCATAGATTTGTGGATATCGTCTCCGAAGAGCTAACAATGCAGCCTCTGTACATAAAGCTTTGATATCAGCACCAACATACCCTGAAAGGAGCAACACATACTCTTGTTATCATGTATACATGTGCAAAATGTCTGTCTATCTGTCTGTATGTATGTATGTATGTATGTATGTATGTATGTATGTATGTATGTATGTATGTATGTATGTATGTATGTATGTACATACGTACATATGTATCATAATCACTGATTGTATGTATGTATGTATGTATGTATGTATGTATGTATGTATGTATGTATGTATGTATGTATGTATGTATCTGGCCCCTTGTGATCGCTTCTGAACAGCACCCCTAGTGGCCAAACTATACCATCTTTTGTCTTTCTGCTAACCAGAATATGGTATCATTACATAGTCCATTGAAATGAGTTGATGGCATCTTGAAACAACACAACTGATATGGGTTCATTTTAGCTTTCAATTGACTGGTAAGGGCAACACTGAAAACATATGAACTTACTGGTCCAAACACATCTCTCTGCAACCTCTTTGAGGAAAGCATCATAGTTTTGTACTTACCAACACATCTCTGCAACCTCTTTGAGGAAAGCATCATAATTTTGTACTTACCAACACATCTCTCTGCAACCTCTTTGAGGAAAGGATCACATAGTTTAGGACTCCATTCCTTGGTATGAATCTTTAGTATACTGAATCTTGCCTGGGAAAAAGTAGAATACAGCTTTACTCAGTACAAATCATGATTATGAAATTTGCTACAGTTATGATCTTCTTTTGACTATCACAGTAGTGTACAGATGCATGGCAACATGGTGACTTGCATGTCACTAAGCCTCCTCCCCTTTCTGAATAGATACACAATCTGCTTGAAGGAGGATAAAAGTGAGGCTAGTTATATCTTAGCTGCATTTCTTTATGGACAGTGGATACAGAAAAGTCATTTATAATGTCTCACCCTTGCGTACACTACTTTGCTTCACCATGAATGGGGTGTGCGGTGGTGGTGGTGGTGGTGGGGGGGGGGGAGATTAGGCGATGATAACACTCACATTATCATTATCAAATTTGACTTACATCAGCTGAAGGTAGTGGAAACAAAAACTCTCTGTCAAATCTCCCTGGTCTTCTCAATGCTGGATCTATAGAGTCAATTCTATTGGTTGCTCCAATCACTACAATTTCACCTCTATTATCCAAACCATCCATTAAAGCTAACAATGTAGATACTATAGAACTGTGGATCTGGTCTTGTCTACTCGATCTGACTGGAGCCAAACCATCAATCTCATCAAAGAATATGATAGAAGGACGCATAGTATAGGCCTGAAATCAAAGATAAAAAAGTACTTGACTGATTATTCTACTGTGAAACTTAGTGAGAGCTACTTTAGTTTTAATACAACAGTACACATATAACTACAGCTGTCAAGAGTTTGTGAGTAACAGTTTCTTGTTTAGAGCAATGCATACTATTCAGGTAAAGTATGATAGAAGGGTGCATGGTGTAGGTCTGCAATCAAAGGAAAGACTATATTTGACTGATTATGAAACCTTGTAAAAAGTATTTCACCTTTTAAATCCCTGGGTTAAGTCACATATTTAATACTGTCATCAGTTTTCTTGTTCAGAATGGTACAATACAGGTAAAATCTACCAAATTTTTCACAGCCATTAAACTGAGACACTGCATGTTAACTAAAATTGTCAGGAATCTGGAAATCAGGAAACAACTTAAATTATACCCCCCCCCCCCCTCCCTCTCTCTCTCTTACAAGGACTCTCAGACCATGGCAAATGGTAAAGAGTGTCTTTATAAAACCTAAAGTTATAACAAACACTTGAAAATAGTGCATATTAATGCTGATTTAAGAGCCTGTGTTTCAGCGACATACCCTAAGATAAGTTTAGAGTCAGAATACAGTTAATTAAAAGATGTATAATATTCAATACACAAATAACTTACTTGGTCAAAGAGTAACCTGAGCTGTCTTTCTGACTCTCCCACCCATTTACTGAGGCAATCAGCTCCTTTCCTCATGAAGAATGACACTCTTTTATCCTCTCTGCTACACTCATTAGCCAGTGCTCTGGCTACCAGTGTTTTCCCAGTGCCTGGTGGTCCATGGAATAGTACACCTCTAGGTGGCGTGATTTTAAATCTTTCAAACACCTCTGGGTAAAGTAATGGAAAGACGACCATTTCTTTCAAAGCTTGGATGTGTCTACCAAGACCACCAACAGTCTCAAATGTAACCTAAAACACAAATAGATGAAAGTGAAAATTAATGTTTTTGGACTCTTGGTTTACATTGGACATAAAATATTGCTACTCGAAGTCAGGAAATTAAGATTGACAGATAATAGCAACCAAATGGAATTATATTTCAGCAAAGTTGTACCATACGAATTAGACATTTTTATTTATGATGACAGCGGTGAAAAAAACAAGAAAAAACAACAACATTTGCCTTGTAAAAATTGAAAAATATGAAAAATATGACATTAATATACACACGTATCAAATTTCATCATAACATAAACAAACAATATTTTAATGTTTTTGCTGATATGTTGAATATATAAAGAACAAACTGTGAAAATATGGATTCAATACCTTCATTTTTAACAAAGTTATGACATTTTTACTAAGTAAAGAATGGGGATGAAAAATAGCCTGTGCAACAACCTTAACTGTAAGCAACAATATTTTATCTATAAAAAACATGAAATTAACTTTCACATACAAATATACAGTATTCTCCATGAACAAAGTAATGACTTGAGGGGCAAAATACTTGTCAGTTTTGAGCATCCTCAACTGAAAATAATACTCCAACAACTCTATCCAAAATGCACTGTGCCTGGCCACAGACTGGAACACATACTGTATATACATGCATGGTGTGATTGATCTCCTAGCGTTTCTGTGAAGAAAAAAATCTAGGAAGACCATTGTACATGTAAATACATTACTAGTACATGTATTTGAAAACTGTGTATCAAAGGTGACATTACCTATTGCACAAATATACAGTCAATAACATTTATTTCATCTTTTGTTATAAGAGCTATTAAACCCTGGATAAAAAGTGGTTATGATTTACAACTTACAGATCTGTCAATGGTCATAGGATCTACATCTGCTAAACTTGTACCAATCTTAGTACGGTCTTTCAACAAACCAGACTGGGCTACATCTTCTGGTAACAGATTCATTGGAAGACATCTCATTCTTGCTCTAGCCATACTCTTGGCTTTCCTACGTTCAAATCGTCTTTCATCATCTGAGGAGTCTGAAGACGATGAACTTGTAGATGAGCTATTGTGAGTAGCATGTCGTCTTCTGATTCTGATAAACATAAACATAAACATAAACAACATAAACATATTTCACATATATACCATTCCTTGTCATGAGAACTGTTTTACACTTTTAGGGCACAGGCACCCAAGACTCCGGAATATTCAGTGTGAAACTTGAATACATTATTTCTGCTGACTCCCATGATGCAATAGCATACAGATACCCTAGAAAGTCACAAAATCAATTTGATGTATCTCTAAAATTGCAAGTAGGTGATGTAACATCATGAAAATCCTAAAACCTATAGTTTATGAAAATGTCTCTCTATTTCCGGGAGTGGCATTCCCCTTTTGAAATAAAGTGATTTTGTCTTACGGTTAACGTGATAACATATTTTACTCTACATAGCTCTAGCAATGTGATATTTCACTGCTTGAGACTCTACAAGGCCTATCATCATGGCAATAATTTACCTCTTCAGGCTCTATAACAGTTTATTAACTTGAAATTGTACCTTTTGAGGCTTGGACTTCTCATTGGTGTCATAGGTCCTTGATAATGCTTCCTGAGTGTCTTAGACGGTGAATCAAACAAACTTGGATTCTTCTTTCTTCGTTGTCCGGCTGAGAAAACATATCAAGCAAAGTGAAATTTCTCTAAGTCAATGTTTTCTCTGGTACGCATGACATGCAAGATTTGGGGATTAATAATAATACAAGCGAATTTATTCTGCGCCTGTTTTCTGAAGAGCTCCAGGTGCAGACAAAATACTAACAAAATGAAAGGATACAGAGAAACAATTGAAAACATGGAAGGATGTAGAGAGAACTGTGTAAGTGAGCGAGAGTTTAGATTGAAATTGGTCAGTTTTATGGGCAGAGTGGAAGGAAGATTTAGAGTGAGAGTGATGAAAACTGTGGGGAATACTGTTCCAAATTGAAGGAGCAGTGTCAGTCGCCGAGTTTCTTAGTGATAAATGTGTCTTTAGGATGCGTGAGTCAGAAGAAGACCAAAGTTGTTTATGGGGAGCATAAAGGTGAAGACTAATCATAGGACATACAACAATCATCAAATCTGAACACTTTTATGAAGAAACTGAAGACATACACGGTGAAAAAAAGCTTGACCCTTTTTCGGGCCCTTCAACAGTACCATGGTTCTGGAGTTTGGCACATTATAAATTATTATTATTAGATTAGATTACATTAGATTAGATTAGATTAAATCATCTCACATAAAATCACACACATGAAATGAGCAGTAATGTGGGAGAAAACTATGTTTTGATGGACACATACCCTCAGGTTGAATTATAAATCTCTGAGGTGCTGACTTCTTCTCACGAAGGAAATACTTCTGCCTTGGTCTCTCTTCCGAAGAACTCTCTGAGGGAAAGAAAAAACATGCAAAAAGTATTGATTACCCATAATGCACAACACTTGTCAACTTTAACAGTACTACTATCCCTATCATTAGTAAACTGTGGCAAGAAAACTCAGTTTGAAATCAATATTTTTTCATAAAGTGGTCCATGTAGACCCCTGGTTTTAGATTTAGGTGGTCAACAACAAGGTACATAGGTGGTCAATTTTAAGTCACTATCAATGTTACTATTGTTATATTCATTACATTTGCAAATTTCACTGCTGCAAATTGAATTGGTAGACCAGAACTAAAACTCAAGGGTCACTACCACAGCAAAATTCAAACCCTGGAAGTGATATAAATGGAAATATGTGGCCATATAAATGAGGAATTGGGTATTTATTTTGGATTTTTAATTTACAACACAATTTTACCATGGTTTCCTACTTGAAAAATCTATGTGAAACAACATATGCCAAGTATTGAGTTACAAACAAGGACTTGGTCTATGTTGTTGCACATTGATTTTTCACATAGGAAGCCATGATAAAATTGTTTTATAAATTAAAAATAAAAAACCACCCAATCCTCATCCATATGGCCACTTTAAGAAACATTGCATTTCTCTGACTGACTGACTGACTGACTGAAGAACAGAAACACTCTTCACCTTCACTGCTATCGCTATCATCGGAATCATCGGAATCTGCTGTTTCTTCATTCTGTCCATCATTTATGGGTACACCATACACATTACGTTCTTTAGGGGGTGGTCGTTTTCGTTTTACTCGTGAGTACATGTCTAAGGCCAGGAACTCCTATCAAACAGAAAACACACGAATATTGTTACATGTATGCTCTATCAATACAGCCTAGAAAGCTGCTGTTAATAACTGGTATTTGAAGGTGACAAATGGTCCAATGCACATGAATTATTGTAAATACCTGCATTCAGCAGGTGACATTCTAAATTTACTGGCAATTAACAGGTGAAAATTCAAATTTAGCTGCATTTGACAGACAACTTTTGAAGCTCTCTTCCATATTGACTATTTCCATGATAATGGGAATCTTTTTGTTTGCATTATTGTTATTCAACAGCATTGATGATTATTTTTATCCAACAGATAAATATGATATTTGTCACAACAAATATTGATAAGAATTAAAATTTTATATATATTATTTTACTTTGCTCCTAAGTATTACATTTTAGGAACATTTTGCACCCAGGAGTAAATTGATCCTAAGAAATCTTACTCAGAGTTAACTTAACAATACCATCAGTTTCAAGTAGGTTACAACTAGTACAACTGATGTTGAACTGTACAAGTAAGTGACTTATCTTTTATTTCACTTTAATTCTACACTACAGAAACAGACAATAAATACAATTTGTTTTATTTGATTTGCAGATAATGAAAGTCATCAATGATTATTTTGTCTTGATACCCCTTACCCACATCCTAGTCATCCGATTTTCCCACACTAGCCATCCACAGTACTATTGCCATTAATGGGCTTAATGTTTTGTATGCCATTAACACCCACACGTACCGTGATACACCCCAGCACATGCAGATTCTTAGACAGACACATGCAGTGATACCCCATCTTCCTCCCATCCCCCACCCCACACCCCGACTGACACTTTCTATACATGTACATGTGTAATAATTGTGTACTGGGCTACATCTCTATTGATAAAATGCAGTATTTAAAAATGTGAATGTTTGAAAATGCATTTTTCTTTTCTTTCTCAAGTCAGTATTGTAAATTAACGTTTTATGTAAATATTTTCATGTAAGCAAATAAACTGATAAAACTCAGCTTGTGCCACTTTAATTATGGAATTATGGATAACCGTTGACCTATGTATTAACCTTTGACCTATGTATTAACCTCCACTTACCTCCTCTTCTATTTCTCTTCTTCTCCTTTCTTCTTCATCTGTTTCAGATTCAGATTCAGAATCTGACTCAGATTCTTCTGTGTTGTCTTCTCTCTTCATTTTAGATTCTTGTTTTTGTCCTCTCATCATATGTGGCATGACATCCACAGCACCTGATAATGATATCTCACCTGTTGATAAAACACATCACAGTATCCATCATTTCACGGTGAAAATTACTCAATTTTCATTCTCTAGTCAATAGTTATGAAATTATTTATCATTAAAATGACAAGACCTCAGAATTTTAGCATAAATGAAACATTCATAACTATTGTGATGATAAACTAAGTTTATCATCACAATAGAAAAAAATATGCTAATTAGGGTATAGTTCTGACCAATCAGATTCTGCACTAATTATGCAAAGGTTATCATTGGCCAATCACAATCTAGACAAACAGCTCAATATAGTAAACTTTTGACCAATCACAATTAAAGCTAAAATATACTTTCTACCTACATTTCAATAATTTTATACAGTAAAAGAAGACTTACCTAAGAGACTTGCATTGTAAGTACCATAAAGGGGTTTTCGTTGCCGACTACTCCTTCTTGGTTCATTTGTACCATTCATATACGAATGATCATTTTTCTTTTGTTGTGATCTGTATGCAAAAATACAATTATTTAATAAGTATTAAAGTGAGAAAAACCTTCTGAGGTACAGTATATGCAGCCCTGAGCAGTGTGTCCCTTCTAATGTTAGCCAAATAGTGTTGTTTTGAGTCAAAATGCGAAAACTGGCATTTCTTGTGAGTGAGTCACCACACAGTAAGCGATAGCGGAACACCAAATTTTGAAGCGTCACAAGAAATTGTGTGCGTCAGTGATGCGTCAAATTGGCTAAGACGGCACACTCACTGGCCCTAAGACCATACCATGTAAGCTTTCAGGAGAACATTCTGAATTTATATATATAAATACCTAATTAATTGAGAAAAGGAAACAAGATTCATTAATAATAAATTAAATAAAAGGAGAACATACCTTGGAGTCTTCTTGGTGAATGTTTCTATATCCCTGGAATTTTCATCTTCAATATCCTAAACAATACAATGAACAAAGAAGTTTTTTTTTTACTATAATTATATGTATAAAATAAATCGGTATATGATGTAGCTCTTTTTCTGCTGTATATATATAAATTTAAGTGTACCACTGCTAGCATTGCTTCAGTGACATTAAAATACTAAATTCCCATACCACACTTTCCATACCATTCCCACCTCAACCACCACCATTGTATCATGTATGCATATGCCAAAAGTAACATAATAATCCTGGAAATGGTCTCGCTGGAATGAACAGCCATAGACCCTACACGTCTATGAATGAACATAAATAGGCAATATTAGTACTAAGGTCCTACTTGTTTTTTCACTCAAGAATTGGGCCTTGGCAGGTTTATTTTTTCTAAGTTGCTGGTACAATGGTGTAATATTTGTAATATGTATAATGGCTAAATATTTTTTTCTTTTAAATTAATGAAAATACTTCGTCAAAATGAAATAATGTTGGTATTGTTGCAGCTTTTTATAGAACAGGACGTTCGATATGTGCTGCCAACACGTACACATACTGGTGACGTCTGCATACATCTATGTCAAGGCCATTGGATATTACTTCAGTTTATCAGACAACCAGTGACTTTTTCACGTTCGTCGTCGTAAGCAAGAACGGACAAGATTTTTCTTCGTAAGTTCAATTATTTTGACAAAAGTGTCCCGTCTACGCTACTACTACTAGCTGCCTGACCACAACGCAGAGAACGTGTGACACCGGCGAGTCGTAATGACTAGCAGTCCTGGGAATGGCGCCCTCAGTTAATACACAATGTAATATATCATGCAAATCAAGTAGCTCGATCGTGTTGTACCGACAAAAATACAATCAAAGCATTAGAAATATGATTTATAGGGAAAGACTAAATAGAATATCAATACACGATCATTATTGAACTCAACGTCAACTTTTGGAAGACACAACATGTCGGTGATAAGTCCCTGGACACTGAACTTTGCCGATTTCACTTCCGCAAACACGGTGTTGATAGTGGACGAACAATAACATCAAAATTTCGTATCGAATATTTATAACTTACTGCAAGTTCGTCGCGGTAATCGCTGCTCCTTCGTGTCCGCCTCCGATTAAGTGAGAGGAAATCTGTAGATTCGTCAAGATCGGCGCCACCGCCGTGTCGCGTTTTGACCATTTTCCTCTATTTCTGAGTCTGAATGATCTTCAGCACATCAACCATGTTGAACCATACAACATCAAGCTGAAACTACGTAAGGGTGCCCCGTAAAATAGTCCTAAAGTTCACCAGAATTCTGGTTATTAATAAGGAGGAGTACCCCAAGCTTATTTAATCAACAAATATCAAACAAATATCACCAAAAGCTAAGACTAATTGTGGCGTGGATCATATCAACCAGGGAAATTTTAACTTGGTGCGTATGGATCCACAGCTGAACTTTGTGAATAGGCGTCAGCCGGGGTTGGCGCGAAATATGTTTTGAATTTTGCTGAATATGGAAATATTTTGTCATGTCAGATTTTAGTAGCTTTGAAAATGATTGGAAGTAAGTAATTAAGGAACTAGTATTTTATTTCTAAACGTCGATATATATTTCTTTGCAAATTATACTCCAAATGCCACAGTTTACATCATATCTGTGAAAAGCCTTGAACCTATCGTCAGAATTATCCAACCTTTGACCTGTATCCTCGTACACTAAAAACTTAATGTGTGTCATCTAAAAATTATAATTTCTTTCTCTAAGCAGTAAAATATTTCATTTTCTCTTAAACTAAACATTTAATATAAAATTCCTCAACATAATCTACTTTTTATGCAATTTGTGAACGAAGCATTAATTCAATAAATATATTTTCTGTAAGAGGATTCTTTATTTGAGTCGGGTAAAATACTATCGAGCTGGTAGGGCTTCTGTGTGTTTATGGTTGATTCGCCGTCACCATGCTAGCCGAAAATGACAGTTTCTACCGGTGTATGTACATTTTTTAGTTGTCACTCTTGTCTTTGACACATTAGCTCACAAATTTTATTGATGTACTATTCAATATGCCTCTCTCTATTCGTTTTGCAGAGAATTTTCCTCAATATTGTGGTATGTCTGTTCTCGTTCTATGCTGTTTTCTACATCGCTGCAACTGTCGTATTCGGTGTATTCAGGTAAAGAAATTATGCTTTTCAATTAATTATCCAGAAAATCATGTTTATTACAAAAGTAGACGAGTTTTAGTCCGAGTCACGTAAATGTTAACCGTCCAGTTTTTAGGCATACATCGTGTATATATTCAGATTAAAACACAGTTTCCGAAGGACGTTGATCAGCCAGCTGGGAACCTTGTTTTAGATACTGTTTGCAAAAGGTGTAAGGGACGCGATTATCTAAATCAGAATCCCCCGACTTTTATGCTTCGTCTGCCAGCAATGCTCCAGGGAGGCTAACCCCCCCCCCCCTCGGGTGGGCTCCTTCCTCAATTTGACTATTGCAGAGAATTTTCCGCAATATTGTGGTACTGTGTTGTCGATGTATATTATGCATATGATTTTACAGAGAGCAACATTACAAGATTATTATTAACATGAAGTTGATTTTCTTTTCAGACTTGAGTCTTTTGATGGTACAATTCCATTCCATTATGAAAGTTTTGATGATAAATTCTACCAGTTGGTACCTTTCAATCAATCAGCATGGACAAGTCAACCTTTTCTTAGTGAGTAATACTAATAAGCTCTATTCGTACATTACTATGTAATTGTATTCAGATATGGTATGATACATAAGTAACATGTATTGGTAAAGTAAATTTTACCAAGGGTCTTTATCAATATCAGTGTTTTGCTAAGGGCAATGAAGAGGTGCAATCTGCTTCAATTGGTTGCCGTTCCTCGGTCATTTTATTCTGCTGCCCCCAGGAATTCTCATTGTTTGAAATGATGCCAGTTTCCAATTTTCTGTCTTACCAGGATTCCCAATCTCTCTCCAACATTTATGCCTAAAACAAAATCACAATTGATAATCATACCAAAATCTACCCATTCATCATCAGTAATGGTTCTTTATTTCTAGATTATCACCGAGACCTCTGTTCTGTTCCTTGTTTGTTCTTACACTTTCTTGGAGAAATTGTTTTGACTATTGCAAGTATTCTAGAGCAACATACATTTTGATTTATACTATAGGTATAATTAACCCCAGTGCCCCAACCATTTTCCAAAGGATGCTTTTCAAATGTACAGTTTCACCATAGATCCTCCACCCATGGTTTCACATACATGTATGAGAAACTATGTAATTTCTACAAATTTTATCCTTCAGTGTTACCCTGATACACAGCAGAAGTACGGCATATAGCCAACTATTCTCATGTAGTGTTCTGTTTTATTTATTCCACAGGTGATATTATAGCTCTAGAATCAACGTATATATTTACTACATGGATATTTTTGATATATTTAGACAGTTGGATTTGGGACTATGGTTTGACTATAACTGTCATTCATTGTGCAATAGTATGTGCAGGTGAGTTAATACTCTAATCAAGGTTTCGATTGGTTTACCAAGATAGACACAAACCCAAACTATAGTCGCAATATGCTATTGTACATCTTTGACATGTAAAACAAACGTATAGTATGTTTAGCACAGTGTTGGAGAATTCTAGTATAAAAAAATGCATTGTTTAATTTTCATAACCGTTATGAAAAATATTGTGTACTTGGATATCAACTTCATTGTACTGTCTGTATTTGAAGGCATAATTTTCACTGGAAAAGTGTTAGCTGCATCAATAATTTGCAGAAATGGTTTCTTAAATTGTGTGATTAGATATTACTCCAAAGCACCTTTGTTCTACCAAGATAAATACAGGTGACCTGAGGGGCCTTGTCACTGTAAGTCAGAGAAGAAGTGACTAAACCTTCAGGTCACAAGTATTTTTCGGCAGAATGAAGAAAATTGTTGGTAAAAAAAAATAAATAATGTAATTATACCTCGTCAAACACAAATTATGAAAAATCGGGGAAAATTAATGACAATTTTGAATGTATGACTCATATTTCAAGCACCCCAGAACCAATGTCATAAATGTGACTTGTCATGACATGATGAAGCAACCAGGGTATATAACCCATATTTTCTGTTCAAATACAGTAACTTAGCTTGTGCATGATGTAGTTCTAGTTTGTGGCAGTGTTATAGGTTTAGTTTGTTGCTGTGTTAGGTTTAGTTTATGGCTGTGTTAGTTTGCCAAAAGTTGAATCTACCATTGTTGTACATTAATATTTGTCACTTTATTTCTTGTTATGTTGAAGCTAACATTTCTTATTGTCTTGTTTTACAGTAAACCTAACATTTCCACTGGTATGGGAATGGTGGGTGTGTGTTCTCATAGGACTGGTACTAATGATTATTTTAGGAGAGTCTATCAGTGCCTGCTGTAGGTGCAGAAAAAAAGGACAATTCTCACCCAATGAAGACTCCAAATAATCTTGAACTTGAAGTTAGAAGCAAGACAAACAGTTAACACTACCTTGCCAAGATAAGAATCATCTAGACAATTTGTCTGTGATTTTTTAAAACATTTTTTAAACATGTTTCTTATCCCTACACATACATATTTCACCACTACTGTGAATGTTTATCTTGGCACATACAACTATTAGCAGAAATACAATCGTTCACATTTTCGCTCCACTTTAGTTTGGCTGATAAAATTTTTTTGACTGAAGTGTATGTATAGGCACATCACTTTTGTACGTTAATGTATTGATTTGAAGTAAATCTGTCTTTATTACATGTGGTTGCCTAGAAATTACCAGTGAAAGGGATTCCTTTTTCACCTGGATATATTTTTGCACAAAAATTGTGTCAGCTAACCGAGTTAAATTGAGCACTTAACATTTAACCAGTACACAACATATTTTTGATAAGCTCAGAGCTTTGTGATGTGATGTGAAAACAAACAGCGCCATCTATCATGGAGTGAACTTGACAGTTTGCAACTCTCATTTTATCAAAAAATGTTGTGTGTACTAGCTACCACAACAGTTGAATTTCCACCAGTGTAAGCTGAGATGAGTTAAAAAGCCAAAATACATATGGTCACAGTATCCTAGTTTGTGTTGTGCCACACCTTATCAGCTAGCGGCTGATGTGTGAGGGTGTCCTGTCATGGCATACCTTGCAGACTAACAGTATGATAGACTGAGGTTAAATTTATTTATGTGCAAATTCAGATTTACTAATCTAATCATATTTTGAAATCAGTACAGAAGTAATTAAAAGATTGTTGAATTTCAGTAGCTAAATGTAATTTGGAAAGTTGTATAAATGTTTTCGTTGATTTTAAGTTTCCAGTTGCCAAATAAAGGGGCATAAGCTGAGCGTGTATGTGTATTAGGGGTAATTATATTCTGTTGCATATTTAATGGTAGCTATACTATATGGCATTCTAGTTACTTGACCATCACTTCACTGGTCCCTGCATACATTGTACAAATGTATACATACGCAAGTATCTAGTAATGGTATCTATGTTTAACAAGTATCTAGTAATGGCAGATCCAAGAGGGCAATTACTAGTTACCTGCAATCTCACATGAACGGATAGGTCATGTGATGAAGCAGAGACCAGTGAAGACCATTACTTGCTATATTGGTAGAACATAAATCTTGTATTCAGGCATAAGACATAAATGATTCACTAATATACTTTAGTACATGGATACTAAAATGTTTAGGAAGTCCTTATTATGCCTTCAGCTGTGACAACAATGCCAGAAGACAATTTTTGATGTCATCAAAGGCATGCATTAACTTCATCATAATGCAAAAGTAGTCGAAAGGTCCGAAATTCAATCCAGAATCTTACATTAGTGTTATCTAGCTATCTACCAGTGGAGCTAAAAGGATTTACATGTAAAAGGACCTTTCTTTTGTTCTGGACCAACTTTTCTATACCTCTGCCAGACAACTATTTAGAGACCTGATTTTTAATCGTGATTTGGAAAGAGCCTTTAGACTCATGTTTTTATGTAATAAGAATTTTCATCGGTGTAACGATACATACAATCTCAGTTTGTGCCGCTTTACTTTCAGATTTTTCAAAGTGAAGACAACTCCATTTTGAGTAAAGTTGCATTATGGAGATAACTTCAACCATACATTGACAACTTTAATTCATTATTTAAATTTGTGGAATCTATAGTGTATATTTTGTGACAATTTCTATGAAATTAAAATGATTTCGAGTTTTGTAGAATTTTAAGGAACTGTAAAAAATGTCTTGTAAATAGTATTATGAGTTCAAAGAAACATGATTTGTCATATTTATTTTCTGTGATGTGTGCCTCAACATATTTTTGCACATTTATGTACTTGTTATGTTGTCCTTGTGTTACTACAAATGATGTCTATTTTAAAAAAATAGAATATTTAATAATGCGAATGACTTTTACAAGAGGGAAAATATGAAAGACTTTGTCACTTTATAAAATAATGAAGATGTACTTACTGAATGATAGTTTTAGCGTTGATTTATAAGAAAACTTAAAAAGAGGAATTCGAGATCCCACCATCCAAATTTAGTAATTTGCTAGCATTTATACCTAGCCTGTTTTATCAGCAATTTTGTATACAATGTTTATGTTAACTTAACTCTATCAGATCACTTCCTTTCAAATTAACACAATAGTAAACGATATAAGAACACATGTGAACCTATTTATCTCAGATTTGCAATCTGGTATTACTTTCTAGATTTTTTCTCCCCATTTCTACAGCCACAATTTTGGTGTATGTTTGTGTTCTGTATACTGTAAACATAACAGTATACAAGTATATAAATATTTACCATACTAATTGCTCAAGAAATAATCACAGAATTTGAGGTTTATTTTTTAAAGTTTTTTTTATAGAATATTTACATAAATATCACTAAGTTTTTAAATACAGTTAAATATATTAACAACTTCTTGTAGTTTTCATTCCTGATATAAGTTATTACTGTTATTGCAAAACTTACAAACTTATTTGTACTTCTTGAATATTATTATGAAATTTCAGTACAAGTTGATATCCTTGAACATGTCTGTAAAACATTGTAATATTAGTTCTTGTACAAAGATCAAGGGTTCTTATTACTTATGAGTGATGTCTTGTCTTTTCAGGTCAACAGGCTTTGTCAAACTAGCTTTCAACCTGTACAGCACTCATCCAAGGGTCTCAAAATAATGCTATTTTGAAAATTAATGTTTCACCACTGGTGGCGCCCTCATTCTAGGGAGGTCGCAAACACTTCCATTTTACAGTTTCAGTTAGCCACACTCTTCGAGCAGAATGTGTATTCCATATCTTTGCATACAATCTCTTGCTCACCCCATTCACATCGGGATGGGGGGGGGGGGTGCTATTTGTATAAAAATTAATATATCACACTTCAGTGAATCCAAATGCTGCATCTGCAAAAAGGAAGCACTTGTGACCTCCTTCAAGCGAGCATGTTGCCAGCCGTGAAACATTTTTCAATTAGTACTATTGGGCTTTATTTTATGAGTAAATAGAGTAATTGTACATTTCAAATACAAAGACACTATCCTTGTTTATGTATTCAATTTTGAATATGGAAGGCTGAAATATATCAAAACTATTTTCATACCCCTGACAAGGGTTCAAGCTCTATATAAACTTTTGCTAAACAGATGTTTCCATTTTAGTTTGACCGTCGCTTGACCTGCTCTTTTATACCTAACTTAAGTCTTTCAAATGTAATTTTACAGATGTGTATTTTTAGTATTTTATTTTGAAATAACACAGAGGTTGTATATCATAAAATTTATGATGTTCATAGAGAGACAGATGGTGTCTGTCATTCTTGTAATAGGTACAAGGCTTTATTTAATCTTTTAAGGTTTTTCACAAATATAAGCAACTCCAAATAGAATTATAGTATTTAGATATGATACCCAATAGTTTTTCTTTCCTCAGCCATGGAAAATATGAGTGACTTAAGGGGTAATGTCACTACGAGTCAAATGACAAGTAGTGACAAAACCTTTAAGTCAAAAGTATACAGATTTTGTGGCAGAATGAAGAAAAATATTGGATAATGATACCACAAATCTATATCTCCACAATCACAATTTACGGAAAATCAGGGAAAATAGTGATTTTGAACATTTTTACCCTTCATGTTTTGAGCATCACAGGACCAGTGCTGTAGACATACAAGTCATCGTTGTGACACAACAACTAGAGTATAAATTCCATATTTTTTGTTCAAACACATGCAACTTGGCACATCGTAGTGACACATAATGACTAGATGACTAGAGTATAAATTCCATATTTTTTGTTCAAACACATGCAATTTGGCACATCGTAGTGACACATAGTGACTAGAGTATAAATTCCATATTTTTGTTGAAATGCATGTGACTTGGCAAATCGTAACGTAGAATGACTCAAATTCCGTGTTTTTGTTCAAACGAAATAAATTTGGCTTGTATGAGGTATGATACATCATACATGCATATTCATAACAATGAAAATCTAAAGCAGAATTGATGTGTACATACATATACATCCAGTGACCTTTTAAGTTTTGTAAATGGGGAAAATGACTATACCCTAGAAGATTACACCCTGCAATCACATTCCTCATTGTAACTCAAAGCTTTTTAACCAATTAATAAAAAGACATTCTAAAAATTTAACTTGCTTCGTGGACAACTCTTTCAAAAATACTTATTCATTATTACCAGTGCTATGATCGACTTGAAATGCCAGTAACATGACCTATTGTATGGTTATATTACAGTAACTTTGCAAACAGTTTTTGATCAGTCACATGGTTAGGCAATGATCATTTGTTTCTCACCCATATTTGCAGCAACCATGGCCATAGTAACAGTCAAATGATTTTTCTTTTCAAAGATAACAGTGTTGAGAGTACATGAATGAACATTCCATATTTGAACACAAATTTACCTGGTAACAAAGATCATGGGTAAACTGTCAAACGAGTTTCCTTTTCAAAGATAACAGCGTTTGATAATCATGTCAATGAATATTCCAAAATTGAACAAAAATACACCACAAATACACCTAACAACTATGATTATTCCAATAGCAACAGCCAAATGGTAGTGTCTACCCCAAAGATAACAATAGGGCAATAATAGGTATACATACTCATGTAAAGGAGGATTATAAAAAATGAAAACAAATACTCCTAGTAACCAGAACCATGCCCTTAGCAACTGCCAAAATGTAGTGTATTTTAATGGTAACTGATCCATAGTTAAGTGAATGAGCATTGCAAAAGTGAACACAAGTGCACCTAGTAACAAAGACTATGCCCATAGCAACTGCCAAAATGTGATGTATTTTAAAGATAACTGGTGGGTAGTTAAGTGGGTGAGCATTGCACAAATGAGCACAAATGCACCTAGTAACAAAGACCATGACCAAAGCAACTGCCAAATGTAGTGTATTTTAAAGATAACTGATGGGTGGTTAAGTGAATGAACATTGCACATGTGAACAGAAATGCACCTAGTAACAAACACCATGCCCATACAGAATTTGAACGCAAGAGAGATCAGTATGGGTATTCCAATAGACTGAGAACTTAATTTATTCTTAAATCTGCACTAGCTGCAACTGGAACATTTTTTGAAATTATTTTTTTTTAAATATAATGACTTGTAATATCATACACTCATGATAGTATTCAATCACGACATATTTGTGTAGCAGTATACGTACAAATGGTATGGGGCAATATGTCCAATCCAATTTATTTTTGGTCAGCACTCGTCGTCGTTGTTGTCGTCGTCGTCGTCGTCATCATCATCATCATCATCACCATCATCATCATCATCACCACCACCACCATCACCACCATCATCATCACCACCACCACCACCACCACCATCATCATCATCATCACCACCACCACCATACCACAACCTCCTGACACAAATAGGACCATTTTCCATAAATCAAAACTACAAATAGTCAAACTTTTTCTCTACAAAAAAAATGTGGATTCTAAATTAGTAATATCATTAAAACAGATTTCAAATGGACGACTTCAGCTCCTGACTATTTCTCTACAAATATTGCGATTAATTACCTAAAAAAATCCATGTTAGTATACTCAGCTGTTTGCCTAAATACGCTTTGAATGACATATTTCTGCCACTATTGTTCACTTCACCATGTGTATCGGTCATATCACTGACGCAGTGTATACAGATGGATTAACAGCTGGTAAAGATTAATATGACGTATTCGGCTCCATTCTGTTCATGGAAGAGGTCAAATAGTGTGATTTCGACGTGTTCAATCCAAAACATTTATTTTCTGTTCAATATTGTAACCGTTAACGTTTAGTCGTCTGTTCAACGCCATAACGTCGATGTCCATATTTGGGTGATATTGATGTCCATATTTGGAACAGGTTGATGTCCTTATTTGATCATATGTGTCTCCAGCTACCAGCTTCATGGTGATAATACCGGTATAATATGGTGTTACTTTCTCTGGATCGTTAGTTGGTGTGCTATGACGGATGTTGACATGCTCCATCGGCTTATTACACAACGGTAGGATTGTCGCAGAGAAATATTTTTGACGTCGAAATTAGTCAGAAGAAGATTTATTGGAAGAAGATCATAAAATTGTAATTTCTAGTCGATTATTAGAAGAAAAAACCACATATTCAATTCCCCGAGTTTTAGATCTCCATCCGGTTAATTGAAACATTCAGAGTTGGTCAGCTGTCACATTGCTACAAAAGTGTTGGATGTCAGCCACGTCAAATGGATTTGGATATAAATTTTCTACATGTAACCATAGTAACGTGTTCAACCAAATTCCTAGAAAAACACTCTACCAAATTGTAAGTTACTGATTAACGAGTTGTTGAAAACGTGGAGCACTCTGTGTTGCTATTTTGGAACTAAGATAATTTATTCAACTAGTTCCAACACTGTCAATTCAAGCTATTACATGTAGTATAAATTTCTATGCAATTTGTAGTTTCTTAAATTGGAGGCAAAAACTGTTTAGTTCATACGCACAAAATCGTCAGAATAGGTGGAAATCATTTAATATTTTGTACGATAAACTTATTTTCTCAAAATGAAGTCTCACCGGCGACCGAATTGGATGTCACGGCGGATGACACTCAAATCCCCGCGATCGTTGGTTCAACTCCCAAGGATACGACGGAGTTGGTTTTGCTTCATATTCTTTGGGACTATATTCTGGACTTCAGTCACGTATTTATGTTTTTCAAAGATTTTACCCTCTGTACCTGCAATGTTGTCAGACGAAACAGGTGTGTACCCACACGGTAAAACTATAAGAGATAACCCAGACCCGGACAATATCCCAATTGATTTGTTCGGGCCACTTAATTCTGTGAAAAGAGAACCGCCAAACGAACTGAGGACAAACAATAAATATCTCATTCCGATTTTACTTGGAAACCAGGGTCTCAATAATCAAATGATCGGTTTTAAAATGTCAGTTGCTGTTGCCATGTACTCGAACAGAACTCTGGTTTTAGCACCATTTTTTGATGAGCTGAAAAACTCAGTGCGCGTGCGCAACATTCAGGAAGTCATCGACCTGGAACATTTCAGGTCGCTTCTTCCAACTATTTCAATGCAGGACTTCAGTAAGAAGTGCAATGGTCAAGTTGAAGTTCTTTTTAGTGGAATCAACATGTCGAACGCTCTGACGTCAGAACAGTATAACTCCTACCTAACATCCGTCAACTCAAAAGTCACGATGTATAAAAATTTGACACAAATTGAAATTCGGGATTTTGACAAAGACAGAGGTGTGTTGATAGAGTTGCCTAGCAACCTAGCGGATGGCGAACATTCATTGAAAACATTCCGTGCTAAAGGATTATTTGAGTCTGATGCTAACTGCGTAGGTTTGGTCTATCCGTACGGTTTAATGGTGCGATTCTATTATTACGACTATGTCACCATTTTCGCGCAATATTTGAGAAGGCCACCAGATATACGACAGATGGCGGATTCCTTTATATGGGAAGTTATCAATTCCAGGAATTTCCTTGGGATACATTGGCGATTTGATGAAGCCTGGAAAAGAACATGGTAAGGTGTAATTAACACATGACTATTTCATCTTTGGATTTATCAGTCACTTAACACGATAACCACACATGTATGTGTTCAATTTACACACATGTGCACATCACTGATGTGAACATAGCAAAGTTTTGATTTATTTACTCTTACAATCCTTGCATGATAATAGCATTTGGAAATTGTCATGTACGGATAAAAACACCTGTCACCAATCATTTACATAATGCATAATTATCTTACTCACGCACTTTTCTTCATTTACAAAGAAAAGGTCATCTTGTATAATTATCATGTACTAACCTTTTTTGTCAATACCTAGCTATATTTCTTTTTATTTCAAAAACACCTAGCTATATTTCTTTACATGATTTCAAACGTTGTTTTTTTATTGTGAAAGGTGCAACAACGGAGTCATCGACAACAATGTACGAAATAACTGCCAGCTGCTTTTGAAGACCGATGAGAGATCGATGGTGTCTCATATACTGAATGTCATGAAAGAACATTCCATTTTCTCTGTATACCTGGCCACACCACCAAACACACAGGTAATATCGAGTTTCATGGTTGTTTTCAAAGTAATAATAACATTACACGTAATCTTAATTACCTTTTATTACTTGGCGGAATGTTGTCATGTAGTGTGTATGGGTTACACAGATGGATGGTTAGTGGTAAATATTCGTCTCTCTGTGTGTCTGTAGATCTTTCACCCTATCTCTCTGTCTCTGTCTCTGTCTGACTCTCTCTCTCTGTTTGTCTCACTGTCTGTCTATCTCTGTCTCGATCTGTCTCTCCCGTACAAGACATGTAGATAGATAGACAGACAGACAGACAGACAGACAGACAGACAGACAGACAGACAGATGATCGATCGATTTCCTTGAGCAATCAATCAATCAATCAATCAATCGATTGATCGGTTGGTTGGTTGGTTGGTTGATTGGTTGGTTGGTTGTGTAGTGAATTGTGGATTGACTACACTTTCCCCATTTTTACAGGACAAGTTTGTACAAGAGTTAAAGAAAGAAGTTCCTAACGTGTACAGTCGAGATGATCTACTGGGTATTTCAATACTAGGTTTAGATTTTGACCTCGATGATAACTTTCGTCTATCCCTCCTAGAACAGGAAATTTGTGCTAGTAAGTAAATCATGACAATATTTTTTATTACGTCTGAATGGACCACTATCTGTATGAAGATTTCAAGTAGAGTTCAAATACATTATTTAGTGATGGCGCTCCCTGGTACACCATGTGACGTGTCAAATTTATCTAGGTCATTGTTACCCAAAGTAGGTATTTAGGTCAATTCCAATGCTTCAATATTTACTAGACGATCCCTAAGTGGGAAAGGAGTAAAATCGAAAACGAAAAATAATCAAGCAAAATTGTTCTGCTCTGTGTAAAATTCTCAACTAGCTATTATTTAAAATGATTAATCACACCTTAACATAACATTGCATTTAACAAAAAAACAACGTAACGCAACGTGTCATGCCATGCCATAACACAACGCGCAACACAACACAACACAACACAACACAACACAACACAACACAACACAACACAACACAACGCAACGCAACGCAACGCAACGCAACGCAACGCAACACAACACAACACAACACAACACAACACAACACAACACAACACAACACAACACAACACAACACAACACAATATTATACATAACACAATAAACCCTCAGGTGCAATGCGTTATTACTGGACTGTCGAGTGACGTGACTGTGAAAAGTCTTGGCAGTTCCCGGAGTAACGTAAGAACGAGTGTCCAACAGCCCTGTCACGTAGTCCCAAACATGAACAGAAAATCTCTCGAATCATGTTATTGTATTTGGGTGTAAGCTTGTATATGCCTGTCATTGGGAGCAATTCCCATACTTGACAATTAATCAATTAATTAATTGTATTTTTCTCCCCTTTCCCCTTTCTACAGAGTCGGCAGTTTTTATTGGTAGTCGCATGTCAGCGTGGTCCGATATTGTCTCTGAAGACAGGAATTACAAGAATCGTCAGTATATGCCAGATATTTTCAAAACCACGTGATACGATTTGAGTGTTGCGCAGTTACTACTACGTATGCATAAATGATGATGTTTACTTTCTATAATGGAAACCAATATTGCAGAGTGAATATTGAGTAGAAAAAAAACGTTGTCAATCTTGACAAAACTCTTACAAATTAACATTTCTTCATTGTTTTGCCTGGCTAGATAAATATCCTACTAGTGGTATACTAACAGGGCTAAAATTTATCGTCTGTAACCCTCATTGCTAAAACATATCAACTGCACTAGCTGTAACTGGGACGTTTAAAGAAATGTTATGTTATTAGGTATAATAACTTACTCGTAATATCATACACCGTGAACAGTATGCATCACCTGTGAGAAAAGGTATTTTTGTAGATGTACACACACGATACATTTTTGTTGGATCCATCGCAAAAGCCAGCGCCCTCAACGACGATCATAATTTCAAACTGTTTATGGATAATATCCGGTGACCACGATTAGCATGTATAGTGTGGTATTGTAACACTTTTCAGTGAACATATTGTGGTTGTCTGGCCGAAAAATGACACTCCAGTTACAGTTTTAACATAGTGGCATATTCAAAAGTTTGAAGTATTTGCTTAAGATTTAAACTGACCATTACACTAACTACATATAACATTGACCATTAAATAACAGATACAGGGCCTTTTTCATGAGTAATTGACCAATTTTTGTGAATACAGTTTTAGTTATTTGATAAAATAAATATCCCAGTTACAGCAAGTGCAGGTTCAAAGTAATAGATAATCTACGAGTTTGGGAGGGTCATGTGCCAATAAAGTAGGAGGCGTAGCCCCCGAGTGTTTGACACATAACCCTACCGAACGAGTTGTCTATCTTACTTATAGTACTACGGCGTGATTGGCTCGATCAAACGGATATATAGGTCACACCCCTAAGAAAGAGTGGGTTATGGCTCCATAAAACCAACCGAAATCAAGGCCTCGATCTGATTGGCAGAGTCGGTCTAGCCGTAGTATAAGTACATTTATTACATTTTAATTCAGTTCACGGCGCCTAACAAAATATGCGGAACATTACTATATGCTTTGAGAACGATCTGATAACGTTATGGTAGTTCCGCAATGAACAAAATGTTGCAATGTTGGTGGGAATGTTGGTACCCTGAGGAATTTTGCCACGTCAGAAAGGGAATAACACTAGTAATAATGATGTCTCGCCAGATGGTAAGATTTTGTTTTGACATGTTTACAACTGGCATGTGAAGTAAGTGATATTTGATTTAGAAATTAAAGACATTAAAACTGAATGTACGTAAGATACCATGTTTGTACTCTTGTACATTTCTCACAACGTATACATTACAACATAACATTTTAACATATTAATATAAAAAAACTTAATTACACACTACACTTGTTACATGAATAAAATAGTAATGTGTACTTTATTAAATCAAAATCGGAAATTCAAATACGCGTGTCGCCACCTGTCCAACACCCCAGTGAAAAATAAGAAGTAAACCAGAATATCTGAGGAAAACCTGCGTTGATTCGGGAGGTCAAATAGAACATCCATTCTTCCACACGGCATATCTGATATTTTTTTTTATCAAACCCAGCCGAAGCATCGAACCCGAACCACGCATACTGCAGTGGCACAAGGTAACTACTCCGCCATCGACAACTCCATCAAAAGATGTCTTCCTGATTCTCTTATTAATCGTCTACATCCAAGCAGTACGGAACCATACACATTAGATTTGAATTGCAGTTATGTATAGTTGTTGTGTTGTGTTGTGTTGTGTTGTGTTGTGTTGTGTTGTGTTATGTTGTGTTGTGTTGTGTTGTGTTGTGTTGTGTTGTGTTGTGCGTCAACCGTCGCTGGGTTGATGCTATACCACCGGGCTCGCATAGCTTGCAGCTTGAAGCGTGTGTACTGTGCGATTAACTTCTGACTGGTTGTCACTCAAGCTTCATGGTTGATGTTATATACAAAAGTCGGTCAGGTCGAAAAGTACTCGAACTGACATTGAACTGTTGACATTATTATACGGTACTTCCGTTGTCAAGGGGACAGATGTTGTTGCCAGGGTAATTCTTGAGTTGGCTGTCAAGGGTCCGGGTCAAGGGAGGGGTATTCAACTCAACATTGGTGGGGTTGTTTTAATAGCCTCTCTACTTTGGTAAGGAACATATATAGCAGTATACCCCAGATTGACCATACCCCTTGCCTAAAATACATGTATGTGATTTATTTTTATTAGTTTCTGCCATACACTTCTTTTCTTCTTTTTGTATAATAGCTAATTACCTCAAACAGTGGCAAGCTTTTTTGGAATCACTACGGTATGATACGACTGTTTAGCCTCACACGTCAAATGTGTCTCTAATACCAATTAAACACAATAGTTTACGTCAGTGTGTGTCATCTTAAAATCATCAGACCTCTGCGAACAAACTTCCAATGGCATGGCATTTACTTGTTCCGTGAGAGCGAAAAAATTACACTCTGACTTGTTCGCGAGAAAGGTGTACGATGTGAAAGTTACATTTTCTAATTCTGCTGAATGTGATTTTGCAATATATTTTCTTTATCCCATAAGAGCAAGTTGATTTCTTCAATTTTGTTTCGGTTTTAATCCAATCAAATATAGCTTGCCTAATGTATATCTTGATTCGTTATATATAATATTCTCATTCTAAGATTTCGTAATGTATACGGCCCTTTTCATATTAGTGTTAACTGGGTCTGTTTGATACACCCACACAGAAACTAATAATAATGAGAAACTACACATGCTACACTTTAAGAAAGCAAGATTGAATTAATTCCGTTTCTCACTATTGCGATATTTTGAAATGGTCTAACGCGACACCATGCAGACATCAAATGTAGACAACATAAAATTGGCGCCCACCAGTCTGCATCTAGTTGCAGTATGTTTAAACACAGACAAGTAAAAATGGTTAATTTCCTTTACACAAAATGTAGCGAGAGGGTCCATTCTTCTAGGTTGTAACAAACAGAGTCAGTGACCATTAACTTAAAAAAGCCTGTGTCTGATAATCGCTCCTGATTCGTTATACTTCTGAAACCTAGCCTTTCAGACACCTGTTGAATATCGTGATAGATGTATTGAATTAGCACTGTAATTTATTACCGTGTATATCTGTCATATCATCAGTAAAGTGAGGATTTCCGTCAACTTTAATTATAAGTACATCAAACAACTACCTAGCAGTGACGACCTCGGTGGGCGTGGGGGTATTTCCCTTGACAGATACGTGTGTATAAGTATTCGTTAATAATTAACAATGTACTATTAAAATCTTAGCAAATCCAAGACTTCATGAATTGGGGTTGTTTGGGTCTACTCGCCAATATGCCACGTCAGAAATTGCGACTCCGCGGTGGCAATCGTGTTTTCCTTATGCTTTTGGTATCATGCATACTGACATTAAATGTTTTGCTTTACACGAATGTTCTGTTACAAGTACGATACGACAGTAGTCACTTGGTGAACGATCATCGGAGAGACCAGGTGTGGTTTTTTACTGATTATGATGCTAAAGATGCGTCGCCATTGGTGTTGCCAAAATTGGAAAGAGAATCGGGTAACCGCTATAACGCCACCGTTGGTGTTCGCAAAGAATTCCCCAAAATGGTGGTGCCGACATGGAAAATAACACAACACAGTGACGTCAAACACTTCAAATCGGAAAATGTTAAGAAGTTCCAAAACCAGATATCTGACGACGAACAGTACCTCCTGCCAATTTTGGTCGGTAACCAGGGTCCAAATAATCAACTTCTTGCTTTTAAATATGCAATGCTTGTCGCCAAGTACACCAACAGGTCCCTTGTATTGGCTCCTTTTTTCGAACACCTACAGGACAAGAATTTGAGACATTTCAACGAAACCCTTGATCTTCAAAGTATTCAACGCTTTCTGCCGACCGTATCTTTGGAAACGTTTCGGGACAAATGCCATGGTAAGGTTGATGTTCTTATTAGTGGAATGAACGTGTCCAGAAGTGTAAGTATTAAACTGTATAACACCATTTCTACATGGGCAGCCCACTGTAATAAAATATTCACAAACTTGACTGAAATTGCGGTGCCAGATTTCAAGGTGAATCCGGAGATATTGATAACGGTTCCCGGTAACCTT
This sequence comes from Glandiceps talaboti, assembly GCF_964340395.1. Lineage (NCBI taxonomy): Eukaryota > Metazoa > Hemichordata > Enteropneusta > Spengelidae > Glandiceps > Glandiceps talaboti. The sequence goes on from NC_135562.1 coordinate 4,458,937, forward strand.
ACGGAGGAAAGGCTTTCAGGCGAAAGTATAAAGCAATACGGATTATTTCAAACTCATTACAGATGTGTCGGATTTGTGTACCCGTATGGTTTGCTCTACCGATTTTCACTTGATGATCAGATGATGTCAGAGTTCATCCGAAGACCGCTTCGGATTCGAAAAATGGCGGACAGTTTCATAGCAGACGTTCTAGGAACGGATAAATATCTGGCCATTCATTGGAGATTCGATGAAGAATGGCGAAAAACTTGGTAAGTAAATATCGTCAACACGTGGAAAACGGCTTTCATGGACTGACAAAAACAGCAACTTGAAAGATATCTACGATTTGAACAAAATCTTATTGAGTCAAGTAGAAAAGACCAAGATCGTTAGGTCAAATACGACAAATCGAGTGATTCTGATTATATGACTATATCTAAGTTTTCACTACCGATCGTAAAATTATCATGTAGATTACAAAGTTTAAAATGCCATGGAAATCAGGAATTACAGGTGCAACCAACAACGCTGTTCGTGCAAAATGCATGCTGCTGCAGCTGCTCGTAGAGCTTGCTCATTCAATGCGGGGAGTGAATATTTGATGGAGTGCTACATACTCGAACCGACCAGTCCATCACAGGGAACTGGAGTTATTATGCAAACATTTATGTTTTGACTTTTTATTTTCAAGAAAGATGAATGATAAAGGTTGACTGCAATTTATTCTCAACGTGTATCTTTAGCTGTTATCAGTTAAAGCTAGACGGCGAATGTTTACATTGGGCTCGAAGTGTGACCGAGGGAATGTATAGAGGTCAATATTTAGTTATTTTAAATTCCAACATGGCCGCTGACTACTGCAACTCTATGAGCAAATAAAAGATTGAATATTTTTTTGAAAACAAGACGGTGAACCCCTTATTTTCCCTTATTATTTCAAAAGGACCACGAACAAGCTTTCACCTGGCAAAGTTTGGAGAGAATTATTTACAGGAAAATTAGTACCCTGAATTCTATAGCTACCTTAAAACTCGCTTCCTTTCAATTTTTACAGGTGCATAGACCACCCAATGTCGGATGATGGAATGAAGAAACAGTGTTACCAAGTTTTTAAAACGGAAAACAATGTTAAGGTGTCTTATATCCTTAAACTACTGGACAATATCAACGTCACTGTTGAAGCCGTCTATCTAGCCACACCAAAAAAACTACAGGTAAGAACAATTTAAGACAATCAAATTATATATTTTGAATAGAAACATAAAATATAATATAAAATGACTGATACTTGAGTAGAAGAACATGTGAAGACACATTCCAAATACTGTATTTTCTTACTGACCCCCCCCCCCCCCCACAGAAACAGGCACATATTTATTTTCACTTTCAAAAGAAACACGATTTTTCCCCTCTTGCTTAGAAAAATTAATTTAAAAAACGAGACAAGCTGGATACACCCCCCCCCCCATTTTCTTCTCTAAATCATAACATTCCTTACAATAGAGGCTGAAATCGGTGAAAAACTATATCAATGGAGATAATGCACAAAGTAAATAAAATTCTCAGACTTTGACTACTACGTATACGTTGTTCACTATTTACAAGAAAATTCGAAACGAATCGGGCGTAACTAGTCAAAAGACGTCAAAGTAATATCGTCAACTTATTTAAAATCCAATATGGCCGCCGAACAGGGCTACCTCTATCTCTAATTGGGAAAATATCAGATTGTCGTTTACCTTGGAAACGGGACAAAGAACCCCAAATTTCTCTTATTATTTCAAGAATACCATGAACAAATCTTCGAGTGGCAAAATTACAAGAACTTTAAATTTCAGGGAAATAAGTCCCTGAGGTGCATTCTGGGAAAACAACTAAATATTCGTCTTAATACAGATAGTGCTTTGTTTACATCCCTTCTTTCCATTTTTACGTTTTGCGAAAGAGCACAATTGGTATCTCAACAAACACAATCCCTATTTTAAAAAAAAAATTAATTTACAGAATGGTTTTAAAGGAGCACTGAAACGTGTGTCAACACATATTTACACTGCCGAAGATATCTATAAATCAAAATTCCCGGATGTGTCGTCGCTAAATAACGACAACTACAGAATGTCATTATTCGAGCAAGAGATTGCATCAAGTAAGAAACTTAAACTTATACTTTACTACCCACCCAATAGAATAGGGAACTTGCAAACCCGCCATGTTGAATGTTGCATCATGGGAAATGTGATAATAAATACTAATCAATTAGTATTGTAAACAATATTGTTACATTGTTTATAACCACCAATAATCAATTCATAGTTACTCTGACCATTGTGGGAGGTTTATTTCATTGGTAGCTCCAGATTAGGTATTGCGACAACCACAGATAATTAGTCCTTTGCATCTGAGCATGCTCAGTCTGGATTGCGAGTTCCCTATTTGTACATGTAATAGGTCCTGTGTGCAGCGAAGACAGCACAGGGTTATTATCATTTTCAGTCTTATGACTTTGCAAATAATTCTTAAAAGATATTTATAAAACACATTATATAGTGGAACTGTTGCTCATCCTACCATGGCGTCGGTGGGATTTTTTGTAAAAAAATGCACAAAAAATGTTTTGAATTTTGAATGCTATATAATGTTATTTCCCATCAAACAAAATAGGAAATAGGTTGACCGCGATCAGTCACGGAGCAGTTAACAGTAAATCGTCGGTTTAGAGCCTATATCCCACTCATGCACAAACGTTATTGTTCAAACAAATGACATGTTTTTGACGTAGAGAAAAGAAGAGAGGGTATACGTAATTAGTAATTAACTCATTCCCTGTTTTGTTGACAGGGTCGTCGGTGTTTATTGGTAGCAGCCTGTCATCTTGGACGGACCAAGTCATTGTAGATAGGAATCATAAAAATGTATATTTAATGCCGCACATATTTGAAGACGGCATATTTTTGTGAAAGCCATTCTGAAACACCATCCAGGCAATAGTTATATATATATATATTTGTGTGTGTGTGTGTGTGTGTGTGTGTGTGTGTGTGTGTGTGTGTGTGTGTGTGTGTGTGTGTGTGTGTGTGTTTGTGTGTGTGACGTAGGTAGGTAGGAGTTCCACCTGTCCGTCCGTAGCCGTTGTTAAAGTATTCCCAAGACGATTTTCTGCAAACCCGAAGATAAAGGATTAATTTAAATGTTTTTATGTAACATTTGGTCAAATGGCGTCAATTTTGTTGTAAAAGTGACCAAAGATTTCATCATAAAACAGCGCAAGCCTGTAAGCCATGGTAATGTATGGAGTGGGCTCTGTCGAAAACACCCAAGAAACATTTTAAAGGGGCGCAAGCTGAGTTTGGACACAGTTTAGAAGATACTCGCAATAGTTTATTTACTGGAGCCCACTTACCCACCACTTGCAATTACTTGTAACTGAAGTCAACTTGGTATCAACATATATCAATAATTTATAAACGATACGATGACGTAATTTGTCATACGTATAAAAAAATGTTGAAGAAATCCCTACTATGCAATCAACTGTTTTCATGTGGCAATTGTAAAGGTAATTGTAATGTTATAGGAAGCATGCATCGACATCAAAATCATTTTAAAATGGTTTAAACAAGGTTTTATGTAAGTATTTTTACTTGAGTGAAAAATTTATAAACTCAGCCTGTGCCTCTTTAAAGCCAGGTGGTGTCAAATACATAAAGTCATTATAGCTATTTCTTGCATATCACAGATGTGATCATACTAATTGTCGACCCATTGCTTTCAAACCTTTCGGAAGAGGTGCAAATAAATTTACGTAAATCTACTGGATAGCGACCTTTTTTGGGTTTGAAATACTTAGTAATGTGTATCAAAAACAACTATTTCTGACAGTGAAAATGTCTGACCTTAAGACATTGGTTGTTTATTTATTTATTTTTCATGATGACAGCACACTACATGAGAGGACTCCGGATTTCCGGATTAGAAGGACCCTACGTGACTGGGTTGTGTGTCAGCTAAGGTGAATGTACAGTTGAGACTAGATTGTCGACAATCTAAGTTGAGACGTGTATAATTATGTCAAAATAGACAAAAGTTTCACTTTTAATGTTTCTCAGCACTTACCCGAAATTAAATATATGTGAAGTTAAAGGCTAACTAAAACTCAAAGTGTATGATTTACTTTCATGGTGTTCCTGTTTTTTTTTTAAAAAACACTACTTGGGAACAATTTGCACTGCTGGGGAAAACAAAGATGAGATTAATACGAACTTTGTAACGTAATGATTATAGTAGGAGAAACGACAAATATAAAAGTTGATCAAAACAGTTGAAAGATCATCACAAAAGTGACTGAACTGCACGTGGCGCGAAACTTGCTAAAACCACAGACTTGTCACTACGGCGACCAGAAGGGAGTAAAGAAAAGGGGCAATTTGCTGGATGCGTACTCAGTGTTATTCCATATGAAAGAAACACTATGGACAATTCACTGGTGCCACGTGGTGGTAAGAACTTTCGAAACTCGGTTTTCATAATGAAACTAGGTTACGTTTACGAAGTCCTAGTAACTGTGTTATTTAGTGGAGGACTGACACGTTGCACAAATATTGTATATATTACCATAATTATAATATCATTTATACTGCCGATCAAACCTTAACGAACCTTACCCATATAGATAATACTACGGAAATCAAGGTATAGGCAAACGAGAATAGACACAAACTTAAAAATAATGTTAATTTATGTAGTGATTATGTGTGATATAATCCTGTAGATCAAGTCAGGGTAATACTGAATTAATGAGGTTGAATACGTGCCGGGCACTTGAGGAAAATTTGCTATCACACTTGAGCGAAATGACATCAACGTGCACTGATAGATTATATTAACATACTACAATAGTCGTTTTAGTATGTGTCAGTCGTAGTTTGCCGATAGCTTGATGTCCATAGTTACTGTAGTATGTGTGTTGGGATAATTGATCGTACCGATGTGGTGAGTGTGGCCCTCCACTCTGTAAATTGATATTATCACATATCTATCGACAGGAAGTGTCGGTTCGTAACAGAGATAACACCATGAAGTACACAATACCAGAAACCATAGAATAACTTGATGAGCAACACCTCCTGTCAACAAGGTGAATAAACTATTAAGTGTCTCGAAATAGGTACAGTTAGAACCATAGACCATCCACCAAGGGTGGAGGGTCTATGTTAGAACTAATTAAAACCAGATTACTTGACAGGCCCTGTGGATTTCTTTTAAATTCTCTACTCGTTAGAAAAGCACAAGCTTTAGTTTCAACATGTCACGTGTTTAAATAAAGTAGTTTTAAAAACACACTGTATTTAAGTCATGCTTACGAAAGCCGTAGAGGGACTTCTGACTTCCGACTTCGAAGTCAGAAGTCAGAAGTCGGAAGTCAGAAGTCCCTCTACGGCTTTCGTACATGCTTCGTATTAAAAAAGACAAAAAATGGGAATTTTATTTGACAAAAGTTAGTAACTACATTTTCCTACTTGAAAATGAAAAATAAGATATAATAGACCAAGTGCGTGTCTGTAAGTCAATAAATTGTCAAAAATACTAAAATCTGTACAAATTTAAAGTTTGTTATTGTACGCACCGAAAGTGCTTTATGAATAAGACAGGGGTAAAACAAATCTTTGGGTTACTTGCAATAGCTCCCCATGCATGCTTAGCCTAGAGGGTTAAATGGCACAACGATAAACTTATTCTCACCATAGGGAGCACAGGAACCATGTTGCAAACAAACAAACAAACAAACAAACAAACAAACAAACAAACACAAAACAAACAAACAAACAAACAGCAACACCATAAATAAATAAATAAATAAATAAATAAATAAATAAATAAATAAATACACAAACATATAAACAAACAAATATATGCAGTGTAATAATAACCAATACCGTTATGTTTCTATATAGACTCATCCATGGACGGGCAGGCGGGCAGGCGGCAGGCAGGCAGGCAGGCAGGCAGGCAGGCGGGCAGGCGGGCAGGCGGCAGGCAGGCAGGCATATATTGACCATAAAAAGAACCTGTGCATGAGATTTGTTTTTTCATTTTTCACCCACGAGCTCAAAACTGTCTACACCAAGTTTTTTTTTCTGGAAGTCCAATGTTACCGCCTAGTACCCAGTTGACGGTAGCACATCATGTTTGTGTCTTATCCACGAGGTCAAAGTTTAAAATTGATTGGCACTTCTTCATAGAAGTACTGTAATTGACCGAAGATGAACTATTTTTCCGTAACGTGACGTCAGTGTTAGCAAGATAAATGAATTCTAACGAGGATTTCCAATTTTTCATTTTCTATTACTACGTGAATAGCTGTCCACATGTACAAGGCGTGCAATGGATTAAATGCCAGTGTAACAGCTGGACGTTTCAAACCATGCATGCTTTGCAATCGTGATCAAATTGTACGCTTACTGGTATCATAAATATCAATAACGACAAATTAAAAAAACTGATATTTTCATCTGCCTTGAAATATTTTGGTGTATATCTAAAAAAAATTGTAACACTCGTCGGTATTAAAATATTTCATTTTTTAATCCGAGATCATTTTTATAGGTTTATTATGTAAAACACCTGTGAAAGATGTTAATGCTCTTTCTACTGTACCGTGTGAATATCAACCATACTTCATTAAGGTTAGCCAACGCAAATGTCTTTGACTGTATAGGCCAAAATAGTGACAAATTTGGTCATATGAAAGTAAGCAGGGGGTGTTTTCTATTTCTATGAATTCATGAGGTGGCATATTTCGTCACAACCGACGTAGTGACGTCCAAAATAATACCCATGGCCATATCAAATAAGTGTTTAGTATAACTTAATTTATTCAGTTTGTTTAACCTGTGTCACCAAATGAATATGGAATTAATAGATCACAAATATTGATGAGGATGGCAGTCTTGTGTTAGTGTCTACAACGAGGCGTTCGTCCAAAAACACAAGGCTTGCATCTAAAGTTACACTAAACGTATTTCAAAACAGAAATATTTCATTTGTTTGAATTTCCGAACGTATAAACAAAGTATTCTTTCCATTTGGCCGTCGGATTCAATATTGTAACAGCTGTTGAATATATTGTGACAGATTTCGGTGCTACTAATTTTTAACAGCAATCGTCCATTCTCCTAACTGTCATCCATGGAGAGGATGTCTGTCTGTGTGATTCTTTCCAGGAGAAGAAAATATCTCGGCGTATTTGCTCTGTTTCTCGTCTGTACGGTACTATGTAACATTACTTGGTACTTTGCTATGTCTTATCTATGGAACGGAGACGACGTGAGAAAATTAGTTTTACGCGAACTCCGCAAATCGAAAGGTGTTATATATACATCATCTTTAGAGGAAACCTCCTTGGACTACTTCTATCATCAAACTACTCTAGAGAACAAAGTGGTTTCCATGACGACAACATCCAGAAAAGAGGAACGAGTAAATTATCTTGTACCAATTTTGTTGGGAAACCAAGGCCCAAATAATCAGCTGCAAAGTTTAAAATTATCAGCTGTCATAGCAGCACATAGAGATAGAGTGTTAGTAAGGACGCCATTTTTTGACCATTTTACAAACAAAAAAGACCATGCCAGATTGTTCAATGAAACACTAGATGTCAGATTATTTAATAAGTTGCTACCAACGGCAAGCATAGAGGAGTACAACAGACACTGTAATGGTAGGATAGATGCTGTATTCAACGGAGCCAACTGGAGTAACGATGCACCAGAGGAAGTTTACAAAAAGACTATCAAATGGGCTAACGATAAAATGAAGGAGTGGGCTCAACATACGGGAATCCAAGTACCTGATATGTTGAGTGAACCTGATCGGGTCATCAATTTACCCGATGATGTACCAGACGGGTACAAGCCACTAAGGAAAGTGATAAACAAGGAAGGAATGTTTGACTCCAGTCTGAGATGTGTAGGAATTGTTTACCCATATGGTCTGCTTGGACGATTCTATTACCATGACTACGTGCCAGTCTTATCAGGTTATGTTACACGCCCTCCAGAAGTAAGAAAATTGGCTGGCCAAGTGATCCGACATGTATTGGATAGAAGGAGATATCTGTGTTTTCATTGGCGATACAACAAAGAATGGCGGGACCAATGGTAAGAATGAGTTGCAGTACAACAGATACCGCCACAATTTCGGTTCAGGGCATTCTGGAAAGGACAGACAGACAGACAGACAGACAGACAGACAGACAGACAGACAGACAGACAGACAGACAGACAGACAATGACATACAGAAAGGCAAAGGGGATGGAAAGGCAAAATTGGACAAACAAGAAACACACACACACAAATGTGTGTGTATGTGTGTATGTATGTATGTATGTATGTATGTATGTATGTATGTATGTATGTATGTATGTATGTATGTATGTATGTATGTATATGTGTGTGTATGTATGTATGTGTGTATGTATGTATGTGTGTGTGTGTGTGTGTGTGTGTGTGTGTGTGTGTGTACATATACTGAGACATGAGGGTACGAATAGTAGAGCTATACTAATACATACATATACGTAGTTGAGAGAGTCAGCGAGGGAGACAGAGGGGGCTGCAAGTGAGTATGTAAGTAAGGAGACCAGCGGAAGTGACGTGTTATGACTGAATGTTTCTTAATTATATATCCCGTTGTAGGTGTTTTAAAAATTCCCCCAAACAAATGGAAATGTGTCGACGGCTGAATAATACAGATAGCAATACAATTACAGATGTCGTTCAGGACATGATGGACGTGTCAAATCTCGAAGTTGTATATTTAGCAACGCCTGTCAGTACACAGGTGAGTCTTACAACAATTTAACATTATACTGTGAATTCGACAAATGGTTATTTCCCTGTTTGTAATCAAATTCGGGTATAGTACAGTGTAGCTTCTAGAATTCGGACTTTCTTCTGAAAGGTGCAACCGAGCTCGACGCAATTCGGGCTATCGCCCTCACACTAGCGACCTTTGTTCGCCTTCATAGTGAGCATAATAGCCGGAGGGGTCTAGCAACAAGACTACAGTATAATATGCCAATGATCGCATCATCCTCATTTCTGGTATAAAAGCTGCTTCCAAACAGCGCCTCTTATGGCCAAACTATGCATTTCTTTTGTCTTTCTCAGTGATAACTTGATACAGACACGTTGTGTTGGTTTTCAAAGACTGGAATAAAATGACATTGAAATTGTCACTTTCTTTCCTTTGCAGGATAAATTAGTCATTGAATTGTTAAGGAAAATACCAAACTTATATACTCGTGATGATGTCTTGGAATCACCACTGATGGCGGTACACAGTAAATCTCTTAGCAGGGACAATTATAAACTATCTTTATTGGAACAAGAAATATGCTCACGTGAGTATACGTATGATATGACCATTCAATGTTTCCAGCGAAAAATCATAGTCAAAGCTATCATATATTTTGAAGGAAAAGTAGTAACGAAACGTTTGCGAAACCACTCATTATTGTAAACATACATCGCTGCGTTTTGACAACATTTGTGAATTGTACATGAAAAGAATGATGCCGTGTTTGAAACCTTTTGAAAATGATTTTTTGTGACCCTTGTCTACCATTTTTATTTTACAGGGTCTACTGTATTCCTCGCTAGTCGTATGTCATCCTGGTCAACCATTGTGGATGAAGACCGGAAGAACCGTGACGTCATTTACGTACCTGATGTGTTGTTGAAGAACAAGACGTCACAACTTTAACTCTCCCATATATTTGTAGAGATAGCGTAGGATGACGCAGGAACCGTGATAATAAACAATACAAATCCATACATTTATTAGTAAAAAAATTAACCGAATTAATAAAAATGCAATTTTAAACACAAGAATAACTAATCTGACCTGTATACTTGTAAAATAATATTTATGTTCTATGTTTCTATGTACTCATGTTTTTTTTTTACAGATCTTCAGGAGTACATAGAAACGTAGTACATTCTTTTAGTAGCATACATGCCATATAGACATATGTATAGATTAATTATTCGTGTGTTTAAAATGACATTTTCATTGAATCGTGCACATTTTTGTCTATTTTAAGTTATGTACGTCTATTTATTTATTTATTTATTTATTTATTTATTGATCGATCGATCGATCGATTGTTTGTTTGTTTTATTATGGTTCCTTGGGTTCCTGTGGAGATAGTTCGTATGATCTGATTATCCTAAACTATGTAAAAGTCTGTTGCGGAATTTCTAACATGTACGCAATCTCACAGTCAAAGGCTCCGTTCTGGTCCATCAACGCACAAGTTACTGTGGATGCAGACAACATCGTCGCGTTTTTGATGAGGAGATAATGGATTGCGCCATCATGCGATCAAAGCAGTATAGTCTCGGTTATCCAGACTCGTCGTAGAGGGCTGTCGTTTAATGGTTACCGCCCCAATGTGGGACTTGGACTGTGCAATGTCTCAGACCACTTATAGTGGTCTGAGGTAATGTTGAGTAGGCTAGTGATCGACGTATACTAATGTGTTATTAGAGATTGCATTAGTGCAATGGAAAGATGTTATTTTATCATTTACATCACAAAAAGAGGCTTAAAAGTACAAAGAAAAGATGAAGACATTGACAATCGTCAAACACCGTGACCGTAAAAAACTCGGTCGTCTAATCTTGAAATATACAAATCTAATTTACATAATGACATAATGAAATAAAAAAAATAGTTATTGAATATAATATTGATGTCTGTGTACGTTACTATTCTGAAACTATCAATGTATGTGTCTATATATGGTCGTATTACACTTTATCTCTTACTGCTACTTCACGGGCCTGTCATTTGAGACAAACCATTGGTTAAACAACAAACAAACAAACAAACAAACAAACAAACAAATAAAACTAACTAACTAAAAACTCGTCATCTATTGAGGCATTCTATTCATAATATATTTGTCGTTGCAAATATTCAGCTCTCCTTTCCCTCCCCCTTCTCTTCCTCCCCCTCCCTATCTACCCTCTCCCCCACTCCCTCTCTAGGTCTCTACCATATCTATCATTGTTCAGGTCTTCTTCTACCTCGTACTCCTTCAAATGTTTTTATTCTTAACTAAACTGAGTAAAAACGTCTGGGATAAGTAACGTATTCTGCATTCTCTCTTCACCAACGATCTCACTCCAAGATGAACGCGAGCTTGCCAGAAATATGGTTGAATCTAGAATAAAATAATGACGAGAGCATTACTTGTAATATCAAGTATTATTGGGCTACCGATGTCAGTATTTTGCAAAATAGAGCGAGGGAAAGAGAGCGCGAGAGAGAGCGAGAGAGAGAGAGAGAGAGAGAGAGAGAGAGAGAGAGAGAGAGAGAGAGAGAGAGAGAGAGAGAGAGAGAGAGAGTGAGAGAGAGAGAGAGAGAGAGAAAGAGAGGCTCGTTCACTCACTCACTCACACACACACACACATACATACATACATACATACATACATACATACATACATACATACACACATACCTTATCACCCACCCATCCACTCACCCACCCACTCACTCACTCACTCACTCACTCACTCACTCACTCACTCACTCACTCACTCACTCACTCACTCACTCACTCACTCACTCACAAATATACATACATTAATTACAAATCTTAATTCTTACGTTTACATATTTCTTGTTCAAACATCGATATTTTGTAGTTGTCAAACTCCAGGTCATCAGCGCCAGGAAAGTCATCGTCGATGATAATTGAGCTTGTTACAAAGTTTCGGATATTGTGTCGAAAAGCCCTTATCAGAGGATCCTAATGAAAGATAGAAATAGTTAGACAAATGCTTTATCTTCTCCCATTTCGTATTAGTGTCTCGATAAGTGTTTGTGTTCGTGTACGTCATTTTTATGACGCAAATATTTTAGAGGTCATTGTCCCAAATAGACCAATATTTACCGTCACTAAATATCGATATACGTGTATATTTTACAACAAAGAGACGATTCTTACCTCTGGTTTGAGTGGCGTGCCGAGGAACACTCCACTAAGGTTATATGCCACCATAATGTTCTTGACAATTCGAACGACGAATTCACTTGAAGTGGAATTGAGAGCCTGGCAGGCTTTTCTGTCATGTTCAGAGTTCATAAAACACCTGTAAGAATAAACGTTACATGGCATAGAAATTAAACGGTAATATAATCTTTATTGTATAAAATATTTGATTGGGTTATCAAGGCACCGTAGCAGTAAGACCATTTTTATTTTATGGTAGTACGTGCCTTTGAAATGGAAGTCATAGAATTTTGTTCAAGAAAACCCCAGCACATTCTTAGTTTACACCGAGAAAGAAAAATGTGCGGTCATCAGGCAAAGTTTTCAAATAGGCTACAAAAGGAGTAATTACCAAAACTAATCCATTTTATAATCCAATATGGCAGATGAGTAGTATAGAAGATGATATAGGAGATGGGGGTGCTAGGACAGTTTGTAAATTATATGTTTTTCATGTGGAAAATTGCGTTGGTGATACCCCAGGATTGTAATGATCCCATGCAAAGCTATCCCCTTGGGTAGCATAGCATAGCATAGCATAGCATAGCATAGCATAGCATACCATACCATAGCATAGCATAGCATAGCATAGCATAGCATAGCATAGCTGGGTAATTATGTAACAGTCTAATAGGAAGTGAGTAGGTATCCGGGTACTACCGAGGCCGAAAACGACAAATCGGTCTTCTAATTCAAGTGTCGGTCTTCTCGTTCAAGTGTCGGTCTTCTAATTCAAATGTCGGTCTTCTAGTTCAAGTGTCGGTCTTCTAATTCAAGTGTCGATCTTCTAGTTCAAGTGTCGGTCTTCTAATTCAAATGTCGGTCTTCTAGTTCAAGTGTCGGTCTTGTAATTCAAGTGTCGGTCTTCTAGTTCAAGTGTCGGTCTTCTAATTCAAGTGTCGGTCTTCTAATTCAAAAATCGGTCTTCGGCCACGGTAGGTGACAGGTGAAGTTGGTTCCACATTATGATCCCATGCAAAGATACCCCTTGGGAATGGGTAAGTATAAAATAGAGTGTGAACTTGTCCTCTGTATGGGAAAGCAAAATATTGTGCAAAATGATTTCCACAAAAACAAGGTACTTTTATAATTTGAAAAAAAAAACAGAAACAAGTTTCAATATGACAACATTTGGAAAAAAAATTAAGAACTATCGGATTCTACCTTATATGAGACCATTTCTACCTGTGTTCACTGTGTAGCTTTTAAAACTTAAAAGCGTGAGCTGCAACTGTGACATTTTATTTCATTGAGTAACTAAAATATTTTCTTTAAAAATTAGTCAATTACTTCAAGAAAAACATTGTATCTCTTAATTGGTGGTCAATATTATCTGTAGGTGGTATTTATATTGTGACACGTTTTTGAGCGAAAGCTTGGTTTTGAATACGTTGTCATTGGTTGTAACTGGAGTATAATTTTTTTCAAACATGCACAATTTACTTAAAATTATTAAGATGCCAATAGTTACACACTATGTGCAATTGAACATAGTTTTGAAAAAAAAAGTTTTGTTAGATACAGTAACTTATTCTGACACGTACACCCTGAACAGTATTGCATCATCTAGGGTAAACATGCTGTTTGTAGCTGTATACACAATAAATTAAATTTAAATTGATTTTTGGGTCCACATCCAAAATAGCGCCCCCAAAGACGACCACGATTTCAAACTGTTTCTGTACTACTTCATGTACTTATTATGGATAGCATTCACTGATTAACATGTACAACAACAAATCACCAATATTAAAACAATTTTCAGTGAATAAGTTGTGGTTGTCTAATTAAAAAAATATATATTTCAGTTACATCTAGTACATTTTTAACATGGTGGCATATTTAAACTTGTCGCTACACTACCTACGGATATTATTGACCACTAATTAATAGATAAATGTCTTTTTAAAGTAACATATGTATGTATGTATGTATGTATGTATGTATGTATGTATGTATGTATGCATGCATGCATGCATGTATGTATGTATGTATGTATGTATGTATGTATGTATGTATGTATGTATGTATGTATGTACATTTTTGAAATTTTGAGAGTTTCTGAATATAAGTCAAAATGTAAAAATTTCCATTCATGAAAAGAGTTGTATCGCCCAATAAATACGTTATTATAAAAGAGACATTCCGACTGAAGGGAGAAGTGTATTTCCCGGGTGGCGTTTTTCTTGTACCCTAGGCTATTTACTACACTCATCCTATATGTTTTGATTTTTGATAAGAAATCCCACTTTCACAAATCATGAAGTAACGGATACATTCCGTGAAATTTGCCACCCGGGCCATTTCACCCCCGAACACTGCATGAGACATATAACTTATATGTCTCATGCAGTGTTCTGGTTTTGAGATGGGCCCAATTTGATACGGATATAAATCAGCACAGACTTGCTGACGCCAAGACACGTGTCAACATTTGTAATCAGACAAACGGCATCATTATTTATAACATGACAAATATAGCTATTACATTATAGTGGACAACTATTACGTACCACTATGTTGGCAATGTTATTTGTCATAGTGATGACACCCAGACAAAGTGTTCGTGTCGTTACAATATTCCTAGCATTATTCGTCAACAAAACACAAACGGCTAATGGCATTAATAACCTATGTCTGATTCTTCGTCACTGTTTACTAGATGACGCCTCCTTATCAGGAGTCATGTTATTTTTATTCTTTGTCACTTTTGCGTTCACAGTCAGGGTTGTGTTATTTGTTATGATTGATAGCCTAGTCACTCATGGGGAAAATACACTTGCAGCACTCAAATTAGAAAATCTGATACGTGGCTGATACACTGTCTTCATGATTTTTCCCCTTAACCTTCTGATTGGTCAATTCCAACATTAGTATCTGTCAGTCGAAATTTAACGCCCATGCTGGATATGTATGTACGTATGTATGTATGTGTGTGTGTGTGTGTGTGTGTGTGTGTGTGTGTGTATGTATGTATGTATGTATGTATGTATGTAATGTACGTGCGTGCGTACGTGTGTGCGTGTGTGTGTGTGTGTGTGTGTGTGTGTGTGTGTGTGTGTGTGTGACAGTGTTCGCTTGTTTTAAGTAAACTTAATTTTGATACATATACCTAAAAACAAAGTCAACAAATTTGTTCTTACCATTGTTTTTTCCACTCTTCGTTGTATCTCCAATGAATCCCAAGAAAATTTTTATTCTTAAAGTAGCCTTTAATGACATCTTGGGCAAGTTTTCTTATCATTGCTGGTCTAAGTACATACTTGGACAAAATTGGTGAGTAGTCATGGTAATAGAACCTACCAAGGAGACCATAAGGGTAGGCTATACCCACGCATCGTGAGTCCGACTGGAACAAGCCGGGCATGGACGAAACCTTCCAGAATGGGGTGTATCCGTTCGGGATGTGGTCTGGCAGCTGTATTACCTTCTCCGGCTCTTTATACATATTTGGAATTCGAACACCACTAAGTTTGGTAAATTCTTCTATCAGAGCTTGCACGTACGATAACACGGAATTGTAGTATGTTTTTGTGACGTCATTGGTTACATTTACTCCGCTAAACAAGACATCAACCCGGTTATTGCATTCTTGTAGATATTCCTCCATCGTTGCTACGGGCAACAGTTTTTTTATTACTTCGACGTCGATTGTTTCGTTAGGGTGTCGTTGATCAAATGTATTCACGGTGAAGTGATTAAAAAATGGCGTCAAAACAAGTGTTCTATCTCTATATGCAGCAATAACGGCAGAAATCTTGAAACTTTGCAGCTGATTATTTGGACCTTGATTTCCCAACAGTATTGGAAATAAGTATTTCTTGTTAGTGTTTGAAGTTTTTAGTTGAACGTTATTCACAAAATTTGAATTATCTCCAACCGCACGTATCTTAGATGTTAAGTTGAGAGCATCTGCGCTAAGTTGATTTTGTAAATCGGACACAAGATTTTCTTTCTTCCTGGGCATAATTTTAGTCGGACTTTTCGCGCCTCTCTTAAAAGAACCAATTTTCGCTTTTCTGGATGGCACTTCCATAGCTTTTCGAGTACTATTATTCCTGAAAAATGTCCTTCTCAATGTATCGTGAGCGTTAGCTCCGTCACGTTCTTCCCGCATTGTAGATATTCGTAAGATGTTCCATAGAAGAATTGCGGCGAGAACAAAAAACAGTTTTTTGACGCGACCTCTCCGAAATTTCATGGCGACCACAAATATTCACAGTCTTTTTTAGAGAGATTGGGTTTCGATCGCATTAATTATGTCATCTATTCACGGCCGTCTGTTTCTCTTCACTTCATTATGTATGCAAAATAAATAGATACATTAAAATGCATGCGAGTAATTAAAAGTACATATGCCAGCAATGATTAACAATTAGTCATGTATTACAGTTTAGCTATCGCGATGGACCACAGTAACTACTGAGCCAATACTTCATTCAAGGAGCTAATATATTCTATCAAGGATGATAATAATACAAAATAATGACATTATGAGGTATTAATAAAATACCGGTATTTTTTTGAATATTATTAAATACCTAATGTTGTCATTATTTTGTATTATGATTACCTTGAATAGAATATTAGCTCCTTGAATGAAGCATCACCTCACAAGTGACTGTGCGATGAACACCGGTGATGAATAAATTTCGCAAATAAATTTCACAAGTGATGCCATATGTTACCAGTATTCGGTTGTACCTACTGCAATCATGCTAATCCAACACCCGAATAAGTTAGCTTATTTTGCAAAAGCCAACAGCAGGATTACGAGAGAGAATAAACAGCTGGCATGATGTGGAGGAGTTACGTTTACTATAAACAGCTCTGTTCCAACGTTGTCCCCCTGACGATAATACTAACATGTCGCAAACATCAAAGGTCACTTCAGGAATGTTCTCTTTACATCAGTGCACTTTCTCAAAACACATCGAATCCAATTAAATGTTGATTATTTGTCCATATGAATGACCGAGTGTATTTTCTACTCACGTATTAGAACCACGTACATTTGTCGACAAACTTGAACGGTTCTTCCACAGAATTTCTGAATACTATTATCTATATAAACATGTTGTATATATCTGTCACCATAATCATTTATCATGTCTGATGTAAGTTGTAACCCCTTGTGATCTTAAGTTTACAGTTACGTCACTTTAGAAATTAATCATCCCAGCGAAACCATAAACAACCTCTCTCTCTCTCTTTCTATCAACACTTACCCACCCTTTACTTCACAGCCTTCTAATGTGTCTTGCCACGCAATGTAATCATTGTAAGTAAACACAGTTGCCATATGTTGGCTCAAAATTAGCATCATTTTCTGTAGTAACTAAACAATGCAATGGTATTATTATAACTAGCCTTGTCAGAAGTTGAACAAAATGTGTCTGTAAATCTCAAGTATTTTACTAATCTAAGACGATACTGTAGTGACCAATTGGCATCGATAATACATCAAATTATGCAATACAAAAGTTACTGATGATTTACCAACATCAACCTATAATGCATTGAATGACCGATAATGTATATAGTAGAGATTTTACTGATAAACAAGTGTTACTACAATATCGGTTAATTCATACATTATCAGTCTGATTTTGACAGCGTTTGTAATCTTTTACTACATTATATTAATAGGTTGGTTGAACAATTGAAAATCGGCATCTTATCGGCAAAATATGGGGTTGAAAGTCGTGCCCCTGTACGTGTCAAAGAGGGGGTCAAACCTCTACACAAAGAATAAAAAAGAGCAAAATTTAAAGTTTATATCAGTCGAAGGGGGGGGGGGGGGGGGGCAGGGGATGAAAACCACGGTACATATTTACATACCATTTCTACGCCAGTAACCTTCATACATGGATGGGGGGGGGGGGTGAGGGGTAGGTTACTGGCGTAGTAACGGTATATAAATATGTACCGTAGTACGGGTGTATGGGGGGGGGTCATATTTAGTCTGGAACATACTAACTCATTTTAATACTCTTAATAGTTTACAAGGGAAGTCGGCCACCAAACTGCATGTAGTTCACATTGGGACCAATAATACCAGACATAATTACTTTTTCAACCTTGTTATTAATTCTAAATGAAATACATGTCCTAGTCAATAAGGAAACTAGGTATATTGATTTTGAGATCGTAACCGAATACAAATAACTACCATATCCCAACCACGCTATATTTATAGAATACACGTTCCCATTGTCAAAGTACAGCGGTTGTTTACATTCAAGTAAACTAGTTGTCGTGTACCATATGGAATACTAACTTTAACAATATTTGCAATTCTTAATAGCCTCTCATACACACTGTTATGCAACCAGCATATCTAAAGAGTAAATTCAATATGAATATAATTGGTCAGATCACACGTTTTAACTTTTTTGCCATTCTAACCGCATATTGATACAAGATAAAAAGTCAATTTTCGAGTACACCCGTATGTTTATTGATATCTGATAAAAAAAATAAACTGTCGATACATGTATATGTTTCTTTGTTCAGTTGATGGAAACGTGAATGACCGAAGGAGCACAATTTGTCAATTCCTTTACTTACTTCAAGTGTATTTTGCGGCTGAATGACGAAGAATCCTGGCGAATAATAGCAGTATAAACTTAATGTAAGAAAAAATCGTGAAAATAATATGCAATACTAAATGTGCAACTCATATTTGGAGTTCTAGAGCGCCAATGATAGACGCTTGTAGTTGTAACATAGAATGACCTAGGTGTAAAGTCCGTATTTTCTTTTCGAATGCATATGCGTACAACTTAGCTTGTGTATATGGTTTAATCGTATATTCCTTAATATTTTTTTACGTTCAGCCATGGACAATAGAGTGACCTAAGGGGCCGTGTAGTTACGAGTCGTTAGACGAGTAGTGACACACCCTGAGATCATGACTATTTTCCGACCGAATAAAGAAAATCATGGGAATAATCTACATGTAATTATACACCGGAGTCCGTAAATATTTCTAAAAAAAAACAGGAAAATAATGACGATTTGGAGGGTATTGACGAACACGGCAGTACCAGTGACGTTGACATGGAGTTGTCGTGACGTAGAACGACCAAGCTATATATTTTCTGTTCAAAGACAGTAATTTGGCTTGTGCATGGTACAAGTATGTTTGACACCTGATAAACTGAAACCTGTCGATATACATTCGTGGACATTCGAGAATATGTAAACATGATGTGCATACATAGTAATTGATGACTATCAGTAAATTGAATGCAGAGACAAAAACTACTATTGTGCTTAGTTTGTACTATACACAGGGTTTTCAAAGATAAAACATAACAGCTGGTATTTTTGTGATATTACAAAAACCTGTGATAGTGAAAAACAAATATGCTAATACTGATCAAGTCACGGAATTCAATCATCAAATTACTCGCATATTGTTCGCAAGTTGCACAGATGTTTTTGTAAATAGATCGCTTTCATTTTATTTTACAGCTGTGTACATCACAGACTAAGTGTGTTGTATATCTCGTGGATAGACTAAGTGTATAATTTCATAATTCGTATTGAGAGAGAGAGAGAGAGAGTCGTATTGACAGAGAGAGTCGTATTGACAGAGAGAGAGAGAGAGAGAGAGAGAGAGAGAGAGAGAGAGAGAGAGAGGAGGGAGGGGAGAGAGAGACAGAGACAGAGACAGAGAGTCGTATTGAGAGAGAGAGAGAGAGGAGGGAGGGGGAGAGAGACAGACAGACAGAGAGAGAGAGAGAGGGGGGAGAGAGAGAGAGGGATGGAGAGAGTATTGTATTATAACTATGAAGCCTTATAATTACACAGTGCCAATCAAATTTAAATAACACCACTCCGAGACTCTGAGTCAGTGCAATACTTATAAAACAATACGATAAAAAATGTGAAAGCTCTACACAACGTCAGACCATTACAACAATTATTTTAGTTAGCTGAGATACAACAGGGCAGAAAAACACGCAAATACAAAAAGCACGACCGGTCTCCAATTATCAGTACATTATTTTTGTCAATATATTATAGATATCTAATTAAAGTGAGACTATCAAAGATTCCATGGAGAAAACAAATGTCTGGCAGATAGAGCCACAGAAAACGTCGGTCACGAACAAACGAACAATTCTGTTATTTGTATGGCTCCACTGATATAGGATAGAGATGTGCACCTGGGATTGAAGCCTTGCGCCTTTAAAAAAACGTAATTGTCCATTTCAGTTTTAATTATTCACTACAAATTTAATGGAACAAATTTGACCATTTTTAATTAATGGGTGAATTCACAGGATTATGTAGTGTTGTTCTATAAATGTAATATTTTTAAAATAAATATAATCAACACAGCCGTGTTACTTTGAATTGTTTTCAACATTCGTAAGACAAACCTATTCTGTATTTTCACTCTATTTTCTGAAGAGATGCCTGTTACGGAGAAAAAAAGTTTTGTACCAAATTCTTTCTGGGGCAATTTTTTCCACCAAAACTGAAATACTGAAATATGGGAAGACTGTTACAGACACTGCATACGTATTCGTCACATAGAATCATACCAGTGGATATTGATATAAGGCTTATATTATTGATAGACTGTCGACAGTCACTCGCGCCTTTTTTTGCTACGTTTTATCTAAAACTAAAGTCGCCGCGCTTCGATCCGGAGCAATATACTATAATCATCGCATACTGATAGCTATCAGTAGTTATTAGTTTTAGATAAAACGTAGCAAAAAAGGCGCGAGCGACTGTCGACAGTCTACTTATTGAAAGAAGAATCCATATTTTTTGATGCATGTATTGTGATGTAAATATGTCAATAAAATATTGAAGCTTGACATTCCCCATGCCATGACGAGGACCAATTAGGCTTTATTCATGGTAGATTTAATGCACAAAACATTTACAGGCTTTAACTGACCTGCAAGACAGGAAGGGAACTTGCAATCCATACTGAGCATGCTCAGACGCAAAGGACTATGGGATAATCTGTAGTTATCGCAATAACTAATCTGTTGGGGTATCGATAGAATAAACTTGCTATAATAATAGTCAGGGTAAATATGACTAGATTATTTGTGGTTACAAACAATGTAACAAGATTGTTTATAATATTGATTGGTTTATTTATCATCATATTTCCCATGATGCACCATTTAACATGATGATATCCAAGATGGCGGGTTTGCAAGTTCCCAATTGTTGGGTCTTGTTTTCATCTACGATACTATAAAAAAACTTTCAATAGTTAGACTAGACCTGATTATTAGAAGATTATTATTTGTTACTTTTGCGATCCTATACAAAAAAGTAAATACATGTTTACCTAGATAGCAACAAGACCACACCTATAGCAGCTACCAAATTATGTTGTATATGGCAAAGATAACAAAGGTGATAGTCAGAGAAAATTTTTTGAAATGACAAATATTCAGCCAGCAACTAAGAAAACGAAGATAGGAACACAAATATGATAATATGAAACAAGGATGGATTAGTCTATTGACACAGACTTTATTGTTGTACTACAACGCTATTGGCGCTATTTTTTATAATGGCCACGTGATGGCAAAATCGAATCATCTTAATTTTAAAGATTCGATAAAGGATAGCATTAGACTAAGTGTCAACACTTTCTGGTCGTCCAAATTAATTCATAATTACAAGTGTGAAATTGTCTACTTCAATAAAGTTACGCAAATAAGCATGATTGGGCCTACATGTACATTTAGTGACTAGCCGAAATGGTCCAGTCACTTTTACTGTGTATCATGACTTCGATTTAGCCTAGTCCCTATATTGTATCGTTTACGATTTGCACCTCCATTCACGTGGTTAGAAACCACGTTGGCATCCTGACTAACTTCGACTGATGAATTGATACCAGCAAGAATAGCACAGTGCATTAGCTACACGTGTGTGCCCGTTCAGTGCCTCCTTGTCGGCATCATGGCAGGAGTGTGGTTTTCTTTGTACGGTAATAAGCGGTCTGTATTGTTTCTAAATCTGTCATGGAGAACACCAACACGTACGTCAGGAGAAGACCATTTGCATGTTACGTTCAGTCTTTCGGCGATCACTCCACGTTGGCATTTGAAGTAACGAGGTCACAGGTACACGTTCACAAACCTTCATGTAGAGCAAAACACAACGTCTGCGCAAGATTACACGTGTACATGTACGGTGGTTGTTTATACATCATCATTGACCGGAAACGGTAACACTAAACTAGTTTCAGTGTTTGTAAGTTGGTCGGCATTTTCCACCTTGACGTAACCGAAGGTTTTAAAAACTCTATCAGGACAGATTTCCTGTATGCGTCGTACTTCGTCAAAATTTAATTTTTTCCTCCAAGCCTGACCATTTCCTAGCTTTTGTCCTGGTGCTTCTATCTTATCCTTAATTACTTGATGCATAGGAATTCCCACAAAATCGTACATTTTGGGCACAATTTCTGATGGTCTGTCTGCTAGATCCTCATATCTGACCAGCATATAGTTTTTCTTGAATGTGTCGTCTGCATTTTTGGCGCTTAAATAATTGGTGTCAAGCCAAATGCAATCGTCTGTAATCACTTCTTCTAGTTTTTCAGGAAGTCGAAATTTGTCGTTCAATGCATTCCCGTCTTTTATTCTTTCAAATTCGCGCCTTGATGAAGCCATACCCCGTGGGTCTCGAACGAGGTGAATTACTTTGACGTTATCTTTTTTCAGTTCTGGAGCAGCAAACAGGATGTTATTCAGGCGAATTATTTTTGTGACGATGTGTTGTTTTGATTGACATCTTTGGGTGACATCAGATTCCTTGATGGGGAGTGGAATGTCTAGAAAGGATGAGAAATAACGCTGCCATTTGTTTTTGTTTAAACTGTCAAAATAATACTGCCTTCCTGTGAAGTTGCACTGGAAAAATGAATGCATAAAATTAACAAGTTCTGGACGGATTTGTTCCAAATAATCGAAATCATCAACAAACAGATTCATTTTGTTAAATTCAATAATCATATGTCCTGGTTCGTAGACGTAGAAAAACTCTGGATGTAGAGAGAAATAGCTTCCAGTTAATGTAGATCCTGTCCTCATCCTGGCGTGTATCATCACATTGACTGATTTGTCTGTAGGACTACCCTCCGTTGACCTTACAATCTTCGATGTTGACAATTCATCATCATCCTCTGTCGTATTTAAAGTCGAGGTTGACGAGGTCCAATAGACGACACTGAGTAAAGAAATGAACGAGAAAACGAGAAGGAAAATCCGATGCTTTCTAGTGATGAGCCTGGCCATAGTTGCAAAGAAAGATCCATATGCACTACAGCTAATTACTGTAAAACGTGCACTCCCGGACTGTCTGCTAATCACTCGGAACGGCCCGGCCCTTTACGTCCGTCAAGTGTTATGTCAATAATGCCACGTAGCCAACCAACGAAATATACAGTCGCTGGTACTCGCTATAGAGTATCATAACACCCTCTCCGGCCCTCGTAATTACTGTGAAGGGTCCCTAAGTTCAACCTTCCAATGATTAAGAACGCTATCTACGCTTGTGAATTCTATTTGTCATGTTTGTTAACAGATACGTAAACATGCAAGAAGCAAGAGGAAATGACGGAGGGTAATTAGGTCTAAAAAAATGTGTAGTTCCGATGACGCTCAATTTTAGAAGGTGGATAGGTAGATTTTTCATTTAATTTTATTTTTACTTATTTGTTTTCATGTGTGAGTGTCTAGTTCAGGTAGTTATTTTTTTCTATTGTTTTCCATATGGGCTCTATGTTATGGGTTTCTTCTCATAAGATGTACAACCGTTACAGACTGGCAGAACAGTTTTGTATTGTCTTTTTAAGTTGTCCGTTTCCGCATCAACTATTTCTCGCGAGACTTCACAATCGATTTTGTTATTTTTTAGCTCGAATACGTAAAAATGTTTAGGGTCGGGTAACCGTAACCAAATATATATATATATATATATATATATATATATATATATATATATATATATATATATATATATATATATATATATATATATATATATATCTGTGTGTGTGTGTGTGTGTGTGTATGTATATGTGTGTGTGTGTATGTGTGTGTATGTGTGTGTGTATGTGTGTGTGTGTGAGTAGAAAGACAGATATACAATTACATAATGTCTTCAAGAATACTGCCTAGGCTCTGTCTGTCTGTCTGTTTGCCTGTCTGCCTGTCTGTCTGTCTGTCTGTCTGTCTGTCTGTCTGTCTGTCTGTCTGTCTGTATGTATGTATGTATGTATGTATGTATGTATGTATGTATGTATGTATGTATGTATGTATGTATGTATGTATGTATGTATGTATGTCTCTCTTCTATGTCAGTCTGTCTGTTTGCCTGCCTGGCTCTCTCTCTGTCTGTCTCTCTGTCTTTCTAATGGTGGGTTCAAAATGAAATATTGTCCATACATTCCATGTGATACATGTAGTAGGTTTTGAGCAAAACTTTGTGTATACTAATTAATCCTATAGATAATTTGCTTCTACAATTGATTAGTTTGTTTTCGATTCTTTATTTGAGTATTTACTCTTTAAAGTGACACAAGCTGATTTTATAAGCTTTCTACTCACGTGACATTACTTACGTAAAACCACATTTCAATATTATGTTAATGCCGATGAATGTCTTCTATAACATAAGACTGTCTTCTGGCATTGTTAGAACAATATTATAGTAGAAGAAATGTTTAAAAAAGCAAAGAAGACCTGACAGATGTCTGCTACATGAATGAAGTTGAATGTTAGTTGAAAGTGAATAATTTTCTCAATTGTGCTTTCTCATTTGAGGATGCTGCTTACATTTTCACTTCCAATCTGGTGAGTCATGCTTGTCTACGCTGGATTCACAGCAAAAGCGCCTCCACCGGTGCAATGTGTCTTTCTCTTCCCTTTGTTTTAAACCATAGTATTGTCATTTGCTCACGCATATTTTTGTTTGTGTACGCCTATTTGTATTTATTTATTTATTTATTTATTTATTTATTTATTTATTTATTTATTTATTTATTTATTTGTTTATTTTATTCGTTTGCCTGTTTATTCATTTGTTTTGTTTTTTATTTGTTCGTGTGTGTATGTTTGCTTTTTTGCTTGTCTGTTTGTGTTAACATGGTTACTAGCCTCCCTATGGCGATAGCTTGATTGATATGATTATTTGCACAGAATTTTGAATATGTACGTACTACGTATATAGAACAAAGACTGTTCTGGGCTATCAACACACAATTGATTGTTATGTGGATGCAGGTAACATTGTTGTCATAAACGAAATATTTGCATATTCATCCCCATTACTGCCCATTTTGATGAGGAGATAATGGATGGCGCCATCAATTGTATGTCTAATACTAGTACATGAGTTTATTGTTGATTGATTAAAACACAAGTAAAGCTAATAATAGTGTAGTCCATATTTCAGAAAATGCTGCTAGAAAATAACCTTTGTTTGTTTGTTTGTTTGTTTGTTTGTTTGTTTGTTTGTTTGTTTGGTGGGTGGGTATATTACCTTGGGTGTCTAATTCGGAAATTGTTCAAACCAAAATGATCTTACCACCGGTGTTTGATTTGGGTAAAAAAATATGATTTTTGGTCAAAAAACTTAAACTCAATTACTACAGGGTAGATCAATCTGAAATTTGCTGGGAACATTCTTAGGGGTGTTTAGGTATCTTTATTTTCAAAACTACTGAGAATATTGGGCTGAAATTTGGTGGTAACATTCTCAGGGGTGTTTAGATTAAGAATTATTTTTGACATGATAATACAATCAGTGATATGCTAATTAGGTCTAAAAATGTGTCCTTTTGGTCAAAAATCTATTATTCCAAAATCAATAAGCAGCTTGGGTTGAAATTTAATGGGAATGCGTCTACGGATGTGTAGCTAGATGGAGCTATATTCACAACGTGATGATCCCATCAGCGATATGCAAATGAGGTCTAAGAATCTCAATTATTGTCAAAAACTTATTGACATTGAATGATGAATGGGGTTGAAACTTGGTGGTGATGTTTGTGGAGGTGTTATTCTGCAGTTATTGTTGAATTTGTTTGGACACAATTGGTCCTAGCAGCCATGACTACGCCCTTAGCAAAAGTGAAATGATGATGCATATTACAAAATAACATGTAACAGGGATTGGTAGATAAGTGAATTAATATTTTTAAAATGTATGCAAATATGCCTAGCAACAGGACCACGCCCATAACAACGGCCAAATGATGGTTTCTGTTGCACAGATGAAAACTTGAGAGATAGGCAAATGACTAAAGATTCCAAAAATATATGCAAATATGCCTAGCAACAAGACCACGCCCATAGCAAAAGCCAACTACAGTATTGCTACAGCGCCATAGGTGGTATAGGTTTGAGCGGTGGGTAAGTGTGAAGCGGGCTTCAGTAAATCAATACTGGGAGTACCTTCAAAAACTACACTCAAATACGTAACAATTCAGCTTTGGCCATTTCATGTTTGTAGATTTTTTCGTGTATCGATATCTAACGTGGAATTCGAATTGATTGAAGAACATTTAGTAAAATTCTAATGTAAATAAATATAATAGTGCCATTGCACTTATTTGCATAAAATGCTGATCACAATATAAATTTGTTAAGGCATGTTTATTAAACGAAAGAATATTTGAAAGATGTCTGGTACATGAATGAAGCACTGTGTTATGAAATGCGTTAGGTGAAAGTGAATAATTTTCGCAATTCTGCCTTCTCATTTGAGAATGTTGCCTACATTTTGACTTTTCATAGCAAAAGCGCCCCCACCGATGTAATGTATCTTTTTCTTCCATTTGTTTTAAACTGTTGTAACAAGAAAGCAACTGTGTAGCAAAGTGTGTGTGTGTGTGTGTGTGTGGAGCGAGTGTGAATGATGTGTGTGGGCGTTTGTGTAAATGGGGTGTGAATGCCACGTCTGATATATGTTTGAATATGCAATTGCATTCTCTTAATTGAGGCTTTGCTTTATATCATCGATTTCCTGGGAGAAATCAGAACTTCAATATCATAGCACTTGTCATGTTATGTGAAATGTGAATAATCGGCAGTCCCTAAGTAAACAATAGTTAGAGACCAGCTGTTACGCTCTACAACTAGCGTTAGGGGATTATCCTTCACGAATGTTACAGCCAACGTTTTCTGACACACATATTTACATTTTCCATTTATATATTCAGCTTTATTTTTACAAAATTAGAAGGTACTTTTAGCGCATCTATAACCGTCTGACACATGTATATATTTACGTATTACCATACCAAATTAGGTCTCGTCACATAAAGGTTTTAGTCTGCAGTGAATCTCCAAAATTGGCGCCATGAAATTTCTCGTACGGATAGTTGTTGTTTGCGTCTTCTGTGCCGTGATTTTCGCTATGTTGACTGGTGTATTGAATTATCCACGATTCTTGAACGACAACTTTGATGTTGATGAGATGGACATATTCAAATCTGAAGGAGACGAATTCGAAGAAAGTGGTGGGATTTTGAACACTGCTAGACCAGTCATGTGGAATAACAGAACTGTGACCTCATTCAACGACTTTACAGGGAAACGGATTAAAGTGTTGTTACACGCACGGATGAGGACAGGATCGAGCCTGGCAGCACGCTACTTGGGTAAACATCCCGATTTTTTCTACTCGTACGAACCAGGATGGATGCTAGCCAACATGTTACCAGAATTACACCCGGTAGACGACAGTTATCAAGCATTGGAGAACATCCGTCCCTATCTTGTGTCGCTTTTGAATGGAATATACACGTGTAGATTTGAAAATTACTTTTATTTCATCCGGTATTTGAATCAAGTTCGTATGTTTAGATCATATGTCGACCTTCCTCTAAAGTTACCAATCACAGTGTCGAGTTTAAATGAATTTTGTAAATCAAGAAGACACATTTTAGTCAAAACCATTCGACTGCATAACGTACTCTCAGCGGATCAAGTTCTTTTCAAAAATGACGTCAAAATTATCCACCTCGTCCGCGACCCTCGTGGAATGGCGCCCTCACGTGAGAAATTTCAGCGACTTGATCAGGCAAAATCTCTGATACCTGGGGGAGTTTTTCATCCCATGTTGGAAAACATTATCAGTGGAACTTGTGAGTGGATGGAAAAGAATTACAAGGTTATTGAGAGTGGACCGTTATGGTTAAAGAAAAATTATTTGTTGTTACGTTATGAAGACATTGCCGACTACCCTTGGCGATTTGTTCCGAAAATTTACGATTTTATCGGTTTGCCTGTACCAGACGAAGTAAAAGATTTAATGGAAAAAGAGATATTGAAAAAACCAAACAATGGACAGGTTTGGAGACAGAAACTGAGCTTTAGACAAGTACAAAGAATACAGGAATTGTGTTCAGAAAGTGTGTTTAATTTATTTGGCTACGTCATTGCTGAAAACGAGTCGCAGTTGCTAGGAAACACAAGCTTAGTAACAGACGTTCCACTACCGTTATCATTACAAGACCTAGATTAGTCAGTGGATGGAAATGTAACAATTTCAGTATGTATATGTCGTCCCAAACGACCACCATGACGATAGATTGATGTAACATTGTGTTGTCCCAGCCAGACGATAAAATGTAGCTATGTAAAATATTTGCAT